>NC_091767.1:59162664-59473914 GCF_029378745.1 Bos indicus
ACCACATGTCTTTGTACCCAACAGTGTCAGCCATGTGGGTCCCATAGCAGACAGCAGCCCAGCCAGCAGCAGCAGCAAGAGTCAGGACAAGGCCCCACTGCCCACAGAGCCTGAGTCCAGGTGAGTGACACCTCCTTACCTGGCTGTCTATACCCTGACCCCCACACACACAAGTAAGATTGAGCATTACCCACCATCACCCCAAAACAACAAATGCCCACCCCAGAAACCAGACTTCAAGAGTGTGCATTTGACCCCAGATCCATAGGGCTAGAGGGCTGTCAGCCTGGAAGCACAGTCTGACAGCACCACGTCAGACACAAGCCAGGACTGCCCTGAGTTTTGCCCAGCTCAAGCCATGCTGTGGGGATCAGGTCTCCTGAGCCTCCAGACTCAGCAACCAGCCTCACAAATCTGTTCTTTGCTTCCACTCCAGATTCGTGGATTGGCCTACCTTCCTGCAGGAGAGTGTCATCTACATCTTGGCTGCTCGCCCCAACAGTTTGGCCATTCACCTGAAACCCCCAGGATAGCATGGAGCAGAAAAGCTCAGTTTGGGGACAGTGGCATTCTCTCCCTCCTTTCATTTCTCCCTTTCCCCACTAACCTCTGGTACTGAGACTTCTGGGGGTGGAGCACTGTCCACATCTCAGTTTATCACTAAGCTTTATGGCACTGAAGTCACCATTTCCCTCACAACAGAGGTGGTCAATGCATTGCCACATGGAGAAGCCCTGGGAGCTTTGGCAGCATCTGCTGCAGGACCACCCCCTGCCCTCACACTACAGACTGGACCTGCCACTGCATACGTATGTGTGCCCACACATGCACACACAAACACACACACCTAGCTGTCCATACCATCAGAGACCTGAGACTTCTTTTTTTTTGAAGAAAGACCAAAGTTCTTTTGTGAAGCCCCTGGTATAGATTGGGGGGGGGGGGGGGTCTCTCTTTTGGCCAGTTTTCATTTACAGTAGATCAGTCTCTGGCCAAGTGATTCTTAATAAGGGGGCATATCAGACTCACATACTCTGCTAGAGATGCTGACAGACTCCCTCTTCCCACACTGAAAATCCCTTCTGTGATGAACCACTGTTCTAATAGGTGTGTGCTATGTCCCTTGGATGTGTTGGGGTGGGGAAAATGGTTGAAGACCACCACTGCACTTATTATTTATTTATTATTTATTTAAATTCCAATTCCTGGTGACAGAGAAGGCAGCTAATCTGTGGAGTGCCAGTTAGAAAAGGGGGAGGCAGCCCCTCCCAGGGACCCAGAAATCTAGGACCCTCTCATCCAGGTCATTTAAGTCCAAAAGTCTTTATTTAGCAGACCAGTCCAAACCCAAGGTGAGCCATCCTGACCCCTGTTTTTTAGGGGGGTGCTCATGGCCAAGAACCCAAGGCCTAAATGGAACAGGTATGATGGCAGTAGTCACAGCCTTCTGGGTTAGGTGCTTCACCCAAGTCAGCTACCACAGAGACCCAAAGCCTGAGCTCCAGTGAGGGCAGGCCTGGATGAAAGAGGAAAGAAGGCTCATTTTTTTCCATTCTTTAGCTTAACTGCAGACATAGAAAAGTGTGCCATGGTATGGCATACAGAACCCTAAACAGGAACTCCTTTCAAACCACATGACAATGAGCATAAGAGGCTGAAGCTAAGATGATTTGAAGATCTCAGCTCTCTTGAACAGAGAAAGTCTCAGCAAAGCCTCACAGAAGGAGGAGGTGTTCCCTTCTCCCTGTTACTAAGATATTGCCTGAGTTGCTGCTTTTCCCCATTGCTCACTGCATGTTCTTCCCCACAAGCTTAGGGCCTAGACCTGGCAAGGGAGGACTTTGGAGGCAAAAAGATGCTACCACAAGGCCACCAGCCTGGCCTCTCAGCCCCAGCTGTTCTTCCTAAGTTCTTATCAAGTTCTCCAGTCAGCATATGCTATGGGTAAGCATAGGTCCTGAAGTTCAAGTTTCTGTTTCTAACCTCATGACTTAGGTTTAGCAAGGTCTGACTTGGTACCAGGAGTTATTCGAGAGGGGCTTGTCTCAGTCACAAATAAACTAACACATCCCCATTCCTTTAGGCACTTCTACAGAAGTCAGCATACAACTAAGTGTTGCTCAGGGGATAGAGGGGAGCTGTAACTTGGGGCATGGCAAGGGCACTATATGGTCTCCTCCTGTAGAGACAGCGTGACCTGAAAGTCAAGTAAGAAGCTTCTGGGGTTGGATTATTTAAGACTGAAAAGAAGCAGACAGAAGATGAACTGGGTTCATGTGTATGGCTCCGTTCTTTGTAAATACTCCATAGCCACACTCCCAAAACTAATCAGTAGGAGGGGCCATTATTTAGTCCAGCCAAAAAAAGAGAAAGCACATGACTCTTGGGCCCAAGGACTGCATCTGAAGCAGCCCATCCTGGGGTTCTGCACTGAGAAGATTAAACCATATTAAGCACAAGGGCTCTTGCTTACTCTCCTGGCAAATCACCTTTTATGTCAATGGCCTTGGGCTGCTTGATCTCAGGACAAGGCATTTTGAGTAAAAGCAAAGTCTAGGCTTTGAGAGCTGAACAGCTTTTTTCTCCTGCCTCATTGTCAGTCACAAGGATTGGAAGTCCATCTTCTTGTTCCCTGATCTTTCACAGACCAGGGTGATGCCTACCTCTGGAGCAGCAGCTTCTAGCTTTCTGTGGGTGAGTGTAAAGACTGGAGGCCACTAGAGCAGGCCAACTGTATCTCAGGGCCTGGCAAAACAGGCCCCAGGGTTCTTCCACAGTAGGATCTGACCCATTTGGGACCACCCCTCCCTATTTTGGGACAGCAAGCTTCCTTGGTGGGGACATGCTGCAAAGGGCCCAGAAGAGACACTGTCCTCATGAAAGGGTGGAGTGCCAAGTCACAGGAGTCCTAGGAAGCAGAAAAGGACGGAAAAGCAAGCAGTCTCTTCTCCATAGGCATCTAACTTTTTACCAAAGGAGAGAGGAGAGGTTCCATTGCTCCCTAAGTTAAGAGTTATAGAAGCTCTGTCCCAACCCGCCTTTCTGAGGCTTCCCCTTGCAGTGTCCTAATCCACAGGGCCTCTCTCCAGGATGTATAGAGACATTCAAACTTTTATAAACCTCAGTTCAGTTCAGTCGCTCAGTCATGTTTGACTGTTTGCGACCCCATGAACCGCAGCACGCCAGGCTTCCCTGTCCATCACCAACTCCCGGAGTTCCACCCAAACCCAAACCTAGTGAAGCTCATTTCCTTTCCTTTTCAAGCCCTTTCATCATTGTGACTGAAATTCTGCCAAGTACAGAAATTAGTGTTTGACTGTAATAGGAGTATGAGAAAATGTTTCCATCTTAGCTACCCAAAATTGCAGAGATCAGTTCTTTTCCCAGTCACCCCCAACTGCACCACCACCCCCAATCAAGGGAGGCTGAGGTTACACAGATGCTCCTCTGAAGACTACTTGTCCTCAGTCTGTTTTTAACCCACAGTCCTCTTCTCCGTGCTCAGATATAAAGGCAGGGACGTCTGGATGATGCAGTGGAGCTTTGGGACTGAGAGTCAGCTGAGGCAATAGCTGTGGCCACATAGCCTCCTCAGATTTGTCCCGTGGCTTCCTCTCATGAGATCAGCCTTTGCCAGTAGATGGAGGCTCTACGCTTTTGAGCAACAGGCCCCTTTGATCCCAGGGATAGAGCGGTTTCCTCGCTCATAGATACTGATCCATTTCAAGAGCTCTTCCTTAGAGGATAGCCATGGCTGAAGCCACAAGCATGTTGCCTCTTTTTGTCCTCAGCCTAAGTAAGTGTGACTGCAGGCCAGATACTGGCCTTTCTGGCCCTGGTGCTCCCTATGGGATGTCACCCTGGCCTTGTTAGCGTGACCAAATATGGGGGTCCCCCATTCCTGTCAACAATATGGGAAGCACAGAATCAAACCACCTGGGAAGAGAGCACCTCCCTGGGTATTGGGTTCAGGATTGTGCCTAGGCTGCTAAGCCTCAACCTCAACCATTGCAGGTCTCATGGCTTCAGTAAAAGTGGTGCCAAGAAGCCTAAAGGCAAGAGAGAAGCTCAAAAGAAGCTGTCTGGGAGAAGGAAATGGCAACCCACTCCAGTGTTCTTGCCTGGAGAATCCCAGGGATGAGGGAGCCTAGTGGGCTGCCGTCTATGGGGTCGCACAGAATCAGACACAACTGAAGCGAAAAACAATTTAAAAAAAAAAAGAAGAAGCTGTCTGGTAGGGCCCCAGGCCAGCCATGAATACCACAAAGCCAAGAGGAACCTCAGGGCAGGACTGATAGCAGGCTCTGGTGATCCTGCAGGTCCCATCAAACCAACAGAGTAAAGACAGATATATACTTGGCATTTTAAAGGCAAAACACTACTGATGCCAGATTTTCAGGACATCCTGGCAGCACCTGTAACCAAACCCCTTTTTACCCCTCTTTTTACAGTGAAATAAAATAGTTGCTTTCTCCACACCACCGGGTTTCAGCTTGCCCAGAATCTCTCTCTGGGCCCTTAGCTTACAGCCCAGACAACAGAGGCCTCCTTGAGTGGGGGGTATTAATGCATCATGCCTATTCTCGATGGTTCACCCTGGAGTAGGGTAGGACTAGGCGTTTTCCCTGCTGTTGCTTTCTTGCTGCCACTGCTTTAGGCAACCTTGAAAGAAAATGAACAGGTTACAGAATCTCCAATAGACCCCACTAGCACTAAGGAAAAACTTTCTTCCCTCTGGGCCACATGCCCCAATAACTCAGATCAGAGAGGATGTTAGATCTGCTCAGGTCAGTGACTAAGAAGCCCAATAACATTCCAGTTGGTGTAGCATGGGTTGGGATGACCACAGATAAGAACATCAAGGTATAAGTAGCAAGGCCTTTCCATATCCTTGGTGAAACAAAGGCCATCAAGCGTAGCCTCCTGTGAGAGATGGCCTCTGATTTGTCTTCTGGCCAAATGGCTGTGAGAGCACTCAAGTAGTAATGGAGGATCCAATGCTGTTCTTCAGAAGGTAACTTGACAGCTGAGGGGAACATCCCCAGGCCCTGTCTTCCCATCACTATAGCTGCATGCTCCTCCGCATGGCTCAGCCTTCACTCCAGAAGGAGCTAATATTCCCAGAGGCTGGGCACAATGGAAATCATAATAAAAAGATTGTGATGTTATTTTGGCTTCTGTTTTCTCTTGTTCAGGGTGCCTGCCGAGTTTCAGTTTGGTTTCCTATCATTGGCCAACTCCTGAATCTAAAACAGGAGCAGCTGTAGCCTCCAGGAAGCCCACAGCTAGGTTGCCAGGGGGAGGGGCGGGTGGGAGGAGGCAGGGGCTCCACCATGAACACAGAGGAGATGGGGGCACAGAAGAGAAAAGTCAAAGTTTTTGAAGAAATTGAGGAAGAGGTAAGTCCTCTGAGCCTCCCTGGTGTGTGTTGCCCCCAAACACACACCACGGGCCAGTATTAGACATTCCCTTCCCAGTTTCTGCTGAACTACAAAGTGTGGACTACTAGTTGGCTGTTTTCTCCTGGTCTGGGCTCTCCTTGGTCTGAGAGTTTCCTCGCCATCTTTGCTAATTGTTTTAATGTGATATGGTAGGTTGGACAAACTAAGATCTGGAAAAGTTTTCAAAGGACTATGGAATCCCCAATTCATCCCTTTTGCCTGGGAAGAACAGAGCCAGTCCCTGTAGACGTGAAAGCGTCTCTAGACTTTGGATCAGAGGCAGATATTCCACTCTGAAACCATGGGAGCCCCAAACACAAATACAGCTAACTCGAGGGACCAGAGGCCATTAAGTTGCATGGTCTAACTATATGCAGATTTTTTTTCAATAAATAGGTACAACAGTACCACACAATCCTCGGTTGAATCTGCAGATGTGGAACCAGGGATATGGAGGCCCAATTATAAAGTTACAAGAGGATTTTTGTGGCAGGGGCATCAGCTCCCCTAATTCCCACATTGTTCAAGAATCAACTGTTAATTGCTAATATTTTAGCACTTACTATGTACTGGGCAGTTCTAAGTGCTTTGCATAAGCTAATCTTCAAAACAATCCTATGTGATTTGTATTACAGATGAGAAAGTAAAAGTGAGGTTCCACAGTCACAAAGCTAGGAAGTAGGGGAGTCAGGCAGTCTGATTTCGGTGCCCATGCTCTTAATTTATTGTGCTGCCTGTCAAAGTACACCACAAATAAAGTTGCTATATGGTCCAGCACCTTCTGTTTCCATCCCCAGGGAAGAGGCATACATAGGTAGCCAGGCATGTAGCCCCCATCAGAGGCTTTCTTAACCACCTGCACAACTCACCCCCTTCACTCACAGACTCCCACACCACTCCTTCCTGGAATTTTCCCACAGAACTCCATCAGGCTCAGACACAATAACATCCTACAAATCCTCTCTCCTGTTTCCAGGCTCAGTGAAGTCAAGCACTGGGACAGAGAAAAAAGGCATGAAAGCTGGACCTCTGTGAACCCTCATGACAAGAAAGGTTTCCCCACTCTCATTCAGACAGTCGACTGGAACTTCAGACCCTCCCAGCTCTGTTCCTCATACCAACTGCCACTTGTTCCCAGGGTTGGCTGGAGCTTCGGTTCCACAAAAACTTCCACCCACTCTGACTTTCCCTAGAGATAAAGAGGAGTGCACTTGAGCCAGAGTAGAGCAGTGATCACTAAATTTGCTAAATGTGGAGTAATTAGTGTTCTCTCTCCCACCCCACTCATAGGGTTGTTTAGTCTGGCCTTGCTAAACTTCAGTTTCCTCATCTGTAAAAATCTGGAAAACACTTCATTTTGTCTGCCTCCTAGGCTGATAGTTGAGTGAAGACAGGATAAAATTGGTAATTGAAAAGAGCTTGCTACACTGTAAGGCACTGAGTGAACAGCAAGAATTTCTGGCCCCTAAAGGCTGTGTGTGTATCACTCCATGCACCACCCCCTCCCAGGCATAGCTGGGGATACTTCCATTGGCCTCTGTCCACAGTGCTGAAGTCACAGCCAAGACAGTTAGAGATTTTCAGTCCCTCTTTTTTTTTGAATATACTCATTTATTCATATACACAGTCACTTTACATTATTACATTTTAATACTCATCGAAAACAAAAATATAGAATGCTCCATGAATTTGCATGTCATCCTTGTGCAGAAGCCAAGCAAATCATCTCTGTAATGTTCCAATTTTAGCATATGTGCTGCTAAAGTGAGCACTTAAGTCCCTCCTTGTCCCATCTAAGGAAGCATCAAATACAGAGACTACCAAATCCAAGGACTGCCCTAAAACTCAGAAGGTATTGCCAAAATGTTTTTTATTTCATTACTTTCAAGTATCTTTGTTTTTTAATAAACAATAACATTCCTTTAAAATTATAATAGGTACAAAACAGGCAGGATGTGATTTAGCAGGTCAGGGAGAGCAGAGGATGCAGTCTTCACTTGGTGAAGATGTAACCTGAGGCTACATGGAAAGAAAGGGTCAGAGGAGGGACGTGGGCTGGCTAGTATGCTGACTGGCACCCCTGGAAAAAGCTAATCAGAGCCAGGCATCATGAACTGAACCACAGCCAGGGGAACATGGTCTTAGTAGCTGGAACCACAGCTGGGGGAACATGGTCTTAGTAGCTGGAACTGAACAAGGCAGAGGAGGAACCCATGAAGGCCTGAGACATGTTCACCCTATCGAGGAGCAGATTTGAGGGATGCAAATGGCTGATGTCTGGTAGATGGGACCAGTGAGGTTGATATGACCTCAAGAACAGAGCTAAGATCAAAGGTGGAGGAGGGGCAGATTTCTGCTCAATAGGACCAAAAGACAACTGAATACCAGGGAAGGTAGTGAAGCCATACATGCATATGACATAAATATGACGTTGAGGGTGAAATGCCTTCCCAGGTCTCCAGTTCTCTTGAGGCCTGCGACGCCAGTAAGTGGTTAGGCACCTTCTACTGTTCATTGGAAGGACTGATGCTGAGGCTGAAACTCCAATACTTTGGCCACCTCATGTGAAGAGTTGACTCTTTGGAAAAGACTCTGATGCTGGGAGGGATTGGGGGCAGGAGGAGAAGGGGACGACAGAGGATGAGATGGCTGGATGGCATCACCGACTTGATGGACGTGAGTTTGAGTGAATTCTTGGGGTTGGTGATGGACAGGGAGGCCTGGCGTGCTGCGATTCATGGGGTCGCAAAGGGTCAGACACGACTGAGCAACTGAACTGAATTCAGTTCAGTAACCCCAGCCCTGAGGCCTGCTGAACTATAGGGAGATCCAAGCTTGTACAGACCCACATGACCCCAAAACATCAGCATTACTGAGCTGGAAGCCTTAATTTCTTTAGTTCAACCTCTTAGACCAACTGCTGTGCCTCCAGCTCGGAGCCCTGACCTGAGAGAAGAGATCCAATATCATAATTCGCCTATTATCCCCTTTCCAGGTGGGCTCTGAGAAGCATGTGCTCAGAACCTGATGTTGCACGCCCTCTGATGGTCATTCCCAGTACTGTTCTCTCACCCCAAAGCAAAAAAAAAAAAAAAAAAACCCTTTGAACTTTTATGGTACTAGTCATTGCAGGGCTTCCCGGTGGCTCAGTGGTAAACAACTCACCTGCTAAGCAGGAGCGATGGGTTCAATCCGGCTTGGAAAGATCCCCTTGAGAAAGAAATAGCAACCCACTCCCGTATTCTTGCTGGAGAATCCCAGGGACAGCGGAGCCTGGCGGGCTACACTCCATGGGGTCACAAAGAGCCTGACACATCTTAGCGACTAAAAAAAGATGACAACTAGTCAGTGTAGGTTCAGAACAGGCAGGGAGACACTAGACAAGTACCTGGGAGTTAGATGACTGGTCAGTGTTCAAGTATCAGTGTCAAGATTAGGGCTCATCTGAAAAGATCTAGGAGAAGGCTTAGACTGAGGCTGGATGGGGGAACTACCTGATCCATGACTAAGACCAATATCAGTGTCTCAGGCTGAGGCCAAAGTTGGGGCTCATTGTGGGGCTGAATTCTGGGCTAAACTGTCAGCATGAAGTGTGTATCCAGGTGATATGCAGAGAGTCTGACTACAGAAAGGAGTCAGTGGATAATGGGGTCAACAGGTATTCCTATAGGAGGTGAAACATCAGATAAGTACCATTCCATTGGAGAACTTAAGAAGAGATATTGCCAGGGGAGAAGTACAAGTGATAGTGGACAGAATAAGGAAATCACTAATTTCTAAGAGCCTCCCAACCTTAAAGATAGGAATAGCCAGGCTAGAGCCCCTTATCTCTTCAGAATGTGAATTTCTGTATTCTAGTTCCAGCTTCCTGTTAAAGCCCCCCACCAACCCTAGTACTGCCACATACAAATTATAGGATCAATTTTGGGACACAGGAGAGGTCCAAGAAACAGTCCTGTCACTGCATAAAGCCGGCAGCGTGGGGGTAGTCTTCCTTTCCCCCAGGATTCTCTGTTTCTACTGGCAACAGTGCTGGCAGCCTCCCACACCCAGATCTTAGCAACCCTGGGAGCCCCTGGCAACTGCTGCCATGGTGACAAGACAGGGAACTGAGAACAGGCTGGGGGGAGCACTTCCTCTGGAGCCTTCAGGATATACGTGAGAGAGGTCTCCCCCTCCCATACACAGTCTGGGAGGGAACATGTGCTCCTGTCTAAACACCTCCTCACTGGCACCCACCCCCGCCCCTGCCCCCGGTTCCGGTTCCCTCAGGGTGAGGAAATGAGGGACATCTATGGTTGTGACGTCTCCAGAGGGAGAGAGGGTGAATGGGGGGTGTTTGGAACTGACAAGATCACAGATGCATGCATACAAAGGCAGACAGTGTCAGCGTACCAACAGCCATGAAGCCTTATTTCATCCACTTTTTGTCATGTAGACAGACACCGGCCTACACTTAATCATACATGTACAGTAACACAAAATCACATACCTACAATAAATAACATAGAATCAAGCACACTACTGTGCAAAAATAATTAAACAGATACACTTTCACTCATAAATTGCATGATAAACACAACACTACAAATAATTTCCAGACTCCAACGTTTATAGATGCACACACATATCCAGATATCTGTGAACATATAGAATAAGTTAACTTTCTTGAGCATTAACTTCAGGCCAAGCTGTCAGCACTACATGTGTCACCTTAATTAACCCTCAACAATCCTATGAGGTACGGCTGTTTTCTATCTCCATTTTACAAAAGAGGAAATTAGGCACCATAGTAAGCAACGTCACAAGGTCAACAGTCTGCCTTCAGAGCCTACTTCCTCACACCCTTTGCCACACCCTGAGGCACCCCTGGTTCCTCTCACACACACCTGATACCCAGGACAATGGGACACAGGACAGCAACTGCAAACTTGGCAAACAACAGAATCTGTGCCACCAATAACTGAAGGCACAGCTCTGCCCCCTTGAAGGTCTAAGCCAACACGTAAGCATTAGCTGGGACCAGGTAAAGGCCGGTGACTAAACTCTGCCTCCGTGTTGGCACAGGCAAGGCTGGAGGAGGCAAAATAGATAGAACTGGAATAGGAAGAAGCAGAGCCTCCCACAGTCCAGGCCCCCATGAATCTGGAGGTGGAAGATTGAGAGCCCTTAGGAGCCAGTACCAGTCCTGAGCCCCCTCACCCTCCCTTTCCCACCTCCATGTCACACTATTTCATTCAATCACCACCCAACCTCCCCTCCCTTTCTCATGCCTTCTCACCTCATCTCTCTATCCCATCCCTTTGCTAATCAACCCATCTCCACCCCCATCCCCTTTCCCTCATCCATCTCCCCTCCCTCCACCCCCTCACCCATCTTCCCCCCTCCTCTCCCCACCCCCTACACCTGTTCTCACCTGCCTCTACTCCTCTACTCCCTTACCCCATCTTCTCTCCCTCCTCTCCTTATCCCCCCTCACCCTGCCTCCTCTTACCACACTTCCTTTCCTTCCTTCACACCCCTTTATTCCTGGAATACCCATCATGATAACCAGAAAGCCAGATCAGGCAGAGAATAGGCAGACCTGATCTTAGGACCCCTAGACTCCCCTCTTGTTCTGTTCTGTGTCCTAGATATTGATGCCCTCCAAGCTTCAGTTTCAAGCTCCATCTAGTTTGCATGACTTCATGGGTGTTCATACTCTGCCTCTGGGAAACCACAAGGAAAGAGAGGTGACAGCTTCTGCTCTGGCCCTTCCTTTGTCCTCAAAGCTCCCAAGAACTCCTTCCCTCTCTTCACCCCTGGATTACCCCCTCTCCACCCCCGCTCCCTCTAGCACAGATGGGCCTGGGAGACAGTGACGTGGGCGCCAGGCACCGTGTCTGCTCAAGCGTCGGCTTCCGCTGGCAACCGCCTCCGCAGCCCTGCCTGCTCTGAACATCGGGGACACTGGGGCTGAGAATTAATGGGGGTGGGGGTACTGAAATGGGAGATTATGAGGGTGTTAAGAAAGAAGATCATGTGGAACTGAGATGAAGGATTAAAAGGGGGACGAGGATAGGGGAGCTCATGGGAATAAATAAGGATTAAGAATAGAGTAAGGCAAAAGATCATGGGCGAAAGACAGGAGATCCTATGGGGCAAGAAGGGAGGAAAGTCAAACGGGTCTAAAACATGTGTTACCTTAATGGTAACTCAAAGGGGAAGTAAAATGAAAGATAATAGGAAGAACTTTAATGGGTATCATGCGGGTTGCTGAGAAGGGGCTGCTCATGAGGGAACACGAATGAGAGAAACATACAGAGGATAAAAAGGGGACTCAGAAAGGGAATTATGGAGGTGCTAAAATTGTGGAGAACTACCAGGTTACAAAGAAAAGAGCAGGAAGAGTACTATGCACATCTACCGGGGCCTATTTTGAGATTCAGTTAGGTCACATCAGGTCAACTCCGGGTCACGGTAAGGTAAAGCTAAATCAGGTCAGGGCAAGGTAAGTTCACGGTTCAATGGAAGACAGGTAAGAAGGAATGACCTTTTGACCCTGGTCCAAGGACTACACCTCCCAGGGTGCACTATTCTCTCCCCTACTCTCCTAAATGAAGAAAGGAAAGAATGCCCGGAGTCACCGCCAACTGGTAGGCGCAGTTTTCCTTTAAGCCTGCCTTTGACGTTGCAGGGGTTCCAGAAGGTTCTCCCGAGATTCGAGCAGCGGCCAGTACGTCCCACCTTCTCAAACCGGAGATTGGACTAAAATAGTTGTCCCCCAACTCGGGTCTAAGCCCCACTGACCAACCAATAAAATCAAAGGGCGCGAAGAGTTGCCGCCCTCTGTCCCTTTCACCAATGACATGACCAGATAGCGAAGAGGTGTGGTTGATTGATTCCAGAGTGCACCAATCAGACTCATACCAATCACTGCCCGGAATGTGTGCGCGTGTGGCCGGGTGACAGGGGCGGAGGAAGGGACGGCTACCACAGAACCACTCGTTGAAAGCTGTCCAATTACAACAGAGGCTGAGCTGAGTGACGGGCAGACGGCGCAATGGGCAGTACGGAGGCGGAGCTGTGGGGGCGGGTTCCCGGGCCGGCTGTCTGCCGCCGGCGGGCGGGCGACTCCTGTCCCTAGTGGAGGCGGCGGAGCCAGAGCCGGGGGTGGGGGCAGCGGCTGTCTGACGGACCGCGGCGGCGCCCGCAGCTCCTCACCGGTGAGGACGCCGAGCCAGGACTCGAGGGTCCCGGGGGTGGGGATTGGGGCGTCGCGAAGCCAGGGGTCTTAATTCGGGGGGAGCGGGGATCGGGACACTGAGGGCCCATCGACTCTTCCGCCGCGGGGGTGTGGGGACGCGGAGTCTGCAAGGTGCTTGATGTCCGCGACCCTCTTAGAGTGGGCAGCCAGCGTCTAAGCGGGGGAGGGTCGGGCCGGGTCGCACTGGGTTCTGCGGAGGCGTTTCTGAGCCAGCCCAGTCAGCCAGCGCCGGTGACATCACCGACCACCCTCCTCCGCCGGAGCCCCCTCCCCTTCCCTCCCCTCCTCTCCTCGCCGCGCCTTTTGTCCCAGCCGAGCTCTGTCCCGCCCCACCCCGCCCATCTGCGAGGGAGGAGACTCCCCGTCAGTGACTTCATTGAGTAGATTCTTGGGGATTGGGGTCTGCTCCTCCCCAGGAGAGGCGAGAAGAACACACTGCCTCTAAGGCCCTCACAGACAATCACACCTGTCACAGGTACCCACGCTGCCACTCACAAGCACTCGCTCTTCGAACTGCCAGCCTTACTGTCACACTGCCATACAGCCATTCACAATCAGCCAGACCTCGCTGCACCTGAGAGCAGGTGATCTCGGGACCCTACCCCTTCACTCTCCACACCTGGGGATCAGGTCCAGCTCCTGCTGCACCGGACAAGGCTTGCTGGGCAAGTGCCCGAGACGCTGAGGAGGTGGCTTTCCAGAGCTTCAGCTTTCCAAGCGGGCTCCGGTGGAGCGATCCGAGGTGAGGGGCTGGGCTGGGCATGTTTAAGCGCACAGTGCTCTCCTGCCCATCCCCAGCAGCACCCCCACTACAGGCCCGAGGAGCTTTCCGGAGCTTCCCACACTTCTGGGGAGAAGACTTCTTAGCCAGCTTGATGTTTAAAATTCAGCTGGAGCCCTTAAAACTTCGAGCGTGGACGCTGAATGGGTTTGTAAAGTTTCGGTAAGTCCCTCTGGAGAAGGGCACTCATATCCATACCAAGTCAAATTCTTCATGTCATATCCCCCTCCATTGCCTATCTGCTTCCTCCATCTCATCTCATCCCCAATTACATATAAGAATCCCCCTCCGTCCCACCCTTACATTTGAATGAACTGCACCCCCTTGTCATTCATCTCCTATACCAAACCATTCAGGCATCCATCTTCCACAAATACCTCCTCTAGTATTTCAACTCTTTACATCCCATTGGTAACCCATTTGCCACCTCAGACATTTCCATTTCTCATCCTTCATCCCCCTCCCTCAGTACTTCATTTTCTGTATCAATCATTCCCCTTTCCTGGATCAGTCCCCCTTGCTATTTCTCATTTTTCATTCCTGCCTCTACATTAACATTCTCTCCATCCAAGGCAGTGCCACACCATGGGATTCCTTTGTCATTCCAACATGTGGCTCATGGGTATGGGAGGGAGGGAAGGAGGGAGGAAAGAAAAAAGGCAATTCCTGAAAGAGCTTGCCCTATGTCTGTGGAGGCAAGAGAATTATAGATCTAGAACAGCAAGCAGGTGGTTGCCAGGGAGGAAACTGGCCATACAAAGAGGTAATGCAGGGACAGCGAGGGGAGGATGAGAGCAGTACCAAGCCATTCCACTCACCCTCAGCCTAAAGGGTGCTGTAGTTCTCTGGGGGCACCCTTTTGGTGTGATAGGGTTCCTTCCCAGTTTCAGGGGAAAGAAAGTGTGGGCTGAGGCAGAGATGGTGGCAGACCACCCCCAGCTCCCTCTCAGACGGCTTTTACTGCTGCTTCTGAAAATGGCTGCCCTCCCCCAGATGCTCTTTCTTTTCTGCCTCCCCCAACTGCAGCCTCCCCCCACCAGGCATGACATGCTGGTAGGGAGAAGGGGGAGTACCCACCTTACTGGAGCCTTCTCTTCATCAGAGTGAGATGACTCCCAGAACCATGAGTCAACCCAGCCACCTGTAACAGGCCCTGTGGGGGCAGGAGTTAGGGCTCTTGTCCTTGTCTACCTGAAGCCTTGAGGCCTCCCCTTACCCATTATAACCCTTACTCCTGCCAGGAAACTCTGTATACCTCTCTGAAGCAATCAGAGGCAGAAAAGCAGGCCTCAGCTGTGGCTGCCAGCCCAGGACATTGCTAGAAAGACTCTGGGCTTTGGCAGGGGTTGGCCAAGTCTTGGGTCGGAGAATGGCTTCTGGCCATTCCCCCAAATAGCTCTAGCTACAGGAAAATGCCCTTCCTTCATATCCACCACAGAGACATTGATGGAGGGAGATTAGAGTGAAAGAATTAAGAGTCCTGTGTTTCTCCCTCATATAAATAACAAATGCCCTTGCACCCAGCATGCAAGGGATTATCAAAGGAGTATGGGCCTGGCACTGGGCCAGATCCTAAACCATGCAGCAGGTGAGAGAGAAGAACTGGTAGAAAAGGTATTGAGGAAATGTTGGTTAGTGCCCAACTGTCTCCTAAAAACTAAGGTTAAAAAGACCCTACCCTAGGATGCTTTTGTTCACTAACACTGATGCTTACACAGCACAGACATGTCTTCAAACACAGTTTTGTGTGTAGACACTGGGAAATGAGTAAAGCAAACTGTTGCCCTGGTTAGAAGGGCAGTGTCACCCCCGTGCTAATGAGGGAGTTAGAAACAGCAGTTTCCAAGGCTGTTAGTCATCCTCTGATCTGAATCACACTTGAGGCTTAGCATAATTTGGGGAGTGGGGGTAGGAAGACCTGGGGTCTCCAATGGCAGAGAGGAATTCAGCACCCACACCTGACTCAGCCTGGCTGGCCAAGGCATATGGCTGAAGACCCAGGCCCGTCCCCAGTCCTGGGCCACTGCCCCAGCTGCCCTTAGCCTGGGCACCATGCCTGAGGCATGGCGTAGGAGACCACGATGCTCAGGTGACCTCACCCAGTACGCTGATCTTGGCCAGCTCCTGTGTGTGGATCTGTCAGTCCATGGTACCGCCACACTCAGCTGGGCTCGTGGGGGTCCTCAGTCTGGCCCAAGGACCTAGGCCTTAGAATAGCCCCGAGACTTGGGCCACAGCCCCCAGCTTCCTGTTGGGAAAACCCAGGAGCTAAACAAAGAATCACAGAATCCTAGAATGTCAGAGCTGGAAGAGATCTTCTAGTCCAAACCTTTCGTCATACTGATGGAGAGACAGAGGCCCACAGAACAGGCATGACCTGCTGAAAGTTACACAGTGAGTCATTTAGGAACTTCAAGATCATCAGGAATAGGACCGGGGTAGAAGGGAACAGTGGCATCAAGGATCAGCCCTGGTTTCTTTCAGAAACAAGGAGACCAGTGCCGGTCCAGTGGCTGTGATGGGAAAGGATTACTACAAGATTCTTGGGATCCCGTCTGGAGCCAACGAGGATGAGATCAAGAAAGCCTATCGGAAGATGGCCTTGAAGTACCATCCAGATAAGAACAAAGAACCCAACGCTGAGGAGAAGTTTAAGGAGATTGCAGAGGCCTATGATGTGCTGAGTGACCCTAAGAAACGGGGCCTGTATGACCAGTATGGGGAGGAAGGTAAGAGGGCAGTGCCCCAGCCTGATACTGGATGTCTTTCCTTGTTGGGGGTCCTGGGTGACCTAGTTCTCAAAGCAGGGAACTGGAGACCGAGAAAAGGGTGAGAGGCACAAGTGTTCCCAGCACTGACATCCAGAGGAAAAAAGAGACCACACACTCCCCAGTCTCAGCTCCCCATCCCTCTCCCTGCCTTTCTCTGCCCCTCTCCCTCCTCAAGTTCAGGCCTTAGAGAAGCTAGAGCCAGAGGCCTTCCCCGCCCTTCTTTCCCTCCCAGCCTTATTAGTCCTGCCTGAAGTCCCTGCTGCTTCATTGGCTGATGGGGAAGGTTAGGAAAGGGAGTGTGTGGCTCTCTGAGGACAGAGCATTTACAATCATCAGCATAAAAGTTTGGCCCTTAAGCAGCCGGGGAATTAACTACTGGAGCTCTGAGCTAGAGATGGTTGTCCCCTTCCCTGCCCCATTCCTGCCCACTTCAGGCCAGCAGAACAGAGTTAGAGTTTCGACTCCCTGAGGAAGTGGCAGGGATCCAAGAGTGGAACGGGAACTGCTGCTGGCAACTTGCCCCCTCCCTGGGGTAGCTGGTGGCCACGCATAGGGTGGCAGGAAAGGTCCAAATAAAGCCTCTGAGAGGGCGGCTCCTCCCAGCACATCCCACGGGCATGATGTAGCTGCTAATTCTGGGCCTGCCCCTCAGGGCCGCCTGCCACCCGCCAGCCACAAGCACCTGTCAGGCTATATTAAGAGACATTGTCACAGCTGAGGACTCTCCTTTCCAGGAGGAACTGCCCTTCCTCCCCAGTGGCATCTACCTTTCTTCCACTTTATCCTCCTCAGTCTCCCCATTCTAGTCTCAAAATTAGATGGGCTAATGATATGTACTGTACCTGACACAGAGTAGGTACTCAAAAGAATGTTCTTTTCCTCTCCCCAGCCCTTGCTTTGTGTTACATGACCCAATCCTCTGTATACCCTAGTCCTCCCAACCCTCTCTTCTTATTCTCCATGCCAAAATTCCTTCCATTATTCCCTCCTCACCTATTAGACTTGCCAATTCCCAGATTCACCAGGCAGTTGCTGGAATCCTCAGTATTCTTTCAGCTAAGAAATGTTTCTCTCTGGGGTAGAGAGATGGGAAGGGTAGTGGTTGGGAAGAGGAAAGCAGTGCAGACACCATGCCACCATGTGACCTGTCTAGGAATTGCATTCATTCCTCTGCTTGGCCTCATCTTGATTAGGAAAAAGGTAGGAGCTGGGTTATTTAGTCACCAAATTGTGTCCAAGTTTTTTGTGACCCCATGGATTATAGCCAGCCAGGCTCCTCTGTCTACGGGACTCGGCAGGCAAGAATACTGGAGTGGGTTGTCATTTCCTTCTCCAGGGCATCTTCCCAACCCAGGGATTGAACTCCTGCATTGCAGGCAGATTCTTTACCATTGAATCACCAGAGAAGCTGGTAGACTTCTTTCTGCAAGACCAAACTTAAGTGAAGGGCAAAGCTTGGGCCCTAGGTCCAGACACTAGTTCTAACACAGATCTACACCCCAGGAGGGCTCCTGGGGATACAGAACAACCTTAAGGAGACATCCAGGGCCTGGGAAGGGAGAAGCAGCCTTGGAAATGCACGTTGTGTTTCTGTTTGCCCTGCCCCCTCCCCAGTAGCCAGCCAGAACAGTTGTGAATATAGACTCTGTGCACCCTGGCTAGGGACAAGTTGTTCCCAGCTTGAAAAGGGGGTAGTAGTGGTACAGCAGGAATCCTTGCAGAGAAATTACCCCCTCCTGTCATCATCAGACCAATTTCTCTCACTGAGCTCTGCCAAGCTTCTTGAGTTCACCTGACAATCAGACCCCCAGTAGAAGGAAAGAACAGACTTTGAATCTTAGGAAGGATGAAGAGGCAGCTGTTACAAGTCACTGAATTGCTTGCCTCTTGGCCTCTTCAGTGAAACCCAAATCTCTTCTTGTGGGCCCAGGAAATAGGAGGCTAATTCAGGCTCAGGCTTCCACAGCCAATAAATATCAAGATATAGGTCCCAAAGAGAAGAGTCCCTTCCCCTAGCCTGGGCCCCAGCCCTGAGTCTGTATACCCTAGATCATTTCTCAGTGTTAACCTCCTTCTTCTCCCCACACATGCCCCGCCCCCCTCTACTCCCATCACCATCACCACCATGCCCCATGAAGGCTGCCTCCAGGAATCTGGGCCCCTGAGATAGAACCTGACTCCAGAGAGAGTCGCTGGGGTCACCACTGCAATGTTCCAGTTCATTCATGCATTTTGGTTGCTCTGACATAAGGTATGGGGAGAAAGCTTGGTGTTGTGTACTCCAGGGTGTTGCACAGTCTACACTTGCCCCTTTTGTGCATGGTACCCCTTGGAGCTGTGCAACACTGTGAGCCCTGAGTGTGGGAATGAAGCATTTTAAAACTTTTTGTAGAGAAATAAGTATTCTCCAGGCTAATGATCTTTCCTACTTTTGAGGGCCCTCCTGATTTCCCATTTGGGTGGGAGTCAGAGAAAGAGGAAACTGTGCTTGAAGTAGACTGAGAGGGGACTTCCTCCTTGATGATACCCCTACCTTATTTGGGACAAGTCACTTACTAGCCCCCTGGATGGTCAAATTCTTTGTGACTGCCTCTTGCCCTGTCTTTGGAGATAAGTAAATCTGGCAGCCAGGTATGACTTGTAATATGACCCCAGGCCAGCTATTCAAGGCTTAGTGAGACATCTTTGGGTCACAGGTAGATGGAAGAGATTACAGCACTGGAGGCTGCATCCTACAAGTCTTCTAGTCTTAGCTTTTCAGCCTCTTTGACCCTCAGGATGTGCCTTATTATTATTAAGTTTATAAAAAAGTAGAAACTAATCTTGCCAGAGATTTTTCTTACTCTATTAGGCCAGCCCTCTCTGTGGGAGTTAAATGTTGCTTCTTTCTCTAGGCTGATGAACTGAGAGCTAGAGAGCAAGGGGAGGAGACTGGGGTGGGGCGGAGACCAGCCGCACTGCCCCTAACTTTTTCTCCCTCCAGGCCTGAAGACTGGTGGCGGTTCCTCCGGTGGCTCCAGTGGCTCCTTTCACTACACCTTCCATGGAGACCCCCATGCCACCTTTGCCTCCTTCTTTGGAGGCTCCAACCCCTTCGATATCTTCTTTGCCAGCAGTCGCTCGGCTCGTCCCTTCAGTGGCTTTGACCCAGATGACATGGATGTGGATGAAGATGATGACCCATTTGGCGCCTTTGGCCGTTTTGGCTTCAATGGGCTGAGTAGGGGTCCAAGGCGAGCCCCAGAACCACTATACCCTCGGCGCAAGGTTCAGGACCCACCTGTGGTGCATGAGTTGAGGGTGTCCCTGGAGGAAATCTACCACGGCTCCACCAAACGCATGAAGATCACAAGGCGGCGCCTCAACCCTGACGGGCGAACTGTGCGAACCGAGGACAAGATCCTGCATATTGTCATCAAGCGTGGCTGGAAGGAAGGCACCAAGATCACCTTCCCCAAAGAGGGTGATGCCACACCTGACAACATCCCTGCCGACATCGTCTTTGTGCTCAAAGACAAGCCCCATGCACACTTCCGCCGAGACGGTACCAACGTGCTCTACAGTGCCCTGATCAGCCTCAAGGAGGTGGGGCCTGGATCAGATCATGTTTTCACTGGGCAGGGGGTGGGAGTGATGGAAATTTTTTTCTTCCCCACTTTTACTTTTCTTCCCTTCCAATCACTCTACCCTACATTTTCCTCATTCTCTAATTTTCCCTAGGCGCTGTGCGGCTGCACCGTGAACATTCCCACCATTGATGGCCGAGTGATCCCTTTGCCCTGCAATGATGTCATCAAGCCAGGCACCGTGAAGAGACTCCGTGGGGAGGGCCTTCCCTTCCCCAAGGTGCCCACCCAGCGGGGAGATCTCATTGTCGAGTTCAAAGTTCGGTTCCCAGATAGATTAACACCACAGACACGGCAGATCCTTAAGCAGCACCTACCTTGTTCCTAGGCTCTGCCCTAGCCAACCCAGAGTCTACCACAGCAATACCCCCCACACTCACCCCATCCATTGTGCACCCAGCTTGATGTCCACTGGACACTGGCAACGTTTTCTAAAGTGAAAAAAAAAAAAAAAAAAAGCCACTGGTTTTCAGGGGAAATGTTCCTATCCCTGACCCCTTTCAAAGCTGGGCTGCCCTGGGGGAGTGGGAGGGAGGTGGGGAGAGCTAGCCCAGACCAGGGGTCAATTTTCATGTCACAACCTTTGAATCCAGTTCCCACTCCAGTGGCTGGAGAATGACCTGAGTGCTACTTGAAGATATAGAGATTCCTTGTCCACGCCTGTAAATAGCATGTCCTCCTTCCCTTCTCAGCTTTGCTAATACCTCTCCTTTCCCTTCCCTTCAGCTTCCTCCTATTGAGGGAGGAAGAGGATAAAATGGACACTGCTTTCCCACCCCAGCCCCACCCTCAAGTCCACAGTGTCCAAGGTTATCACACACCTATTCATGCACACAAAACACACACCTAGAGCTATGTGTGCCTCTCCAGGGTTGAGATGGGAAGGGAAGGTCCATAACCCATGAACCGGGCCATTGAGCACGAGACACTTTTCATTTGGGGCAGGGAAGTGAATGGGACCCTCAGCAGCCTTCTTGACAGCTACCCTGCCCAGACCCTGCAGAGCTGGAAGTTCTGTCTTCCCTGCGGCTCCCAGGAATGTGCAAGGGTAGAGGAAGGGGAGGGGGCCTGCTGTATTAAGGCTAAGAGGTGGAGGGCACGGTCTGTCTTCCAACCTTCATCAGGAAGAGAAAGGGCTTTGGGGTCAGGTGGCAGCTATTCCCCACCAAGAGATTCAGGGTCACAGGTTTCTCCCCACACCTCTGAACTCAGGGCCTAGCCACCCCTAAACTTCCAAATCCCATTTTTGTGATATATGAAGCTACTTATTTCTTACCCTTCATGGAGGCTGCGTGGGGAATTTCTAGCCCTTTGATGCCTGTGTGATCCCACCCCACTCCCACAATTGTATAAAGGTCAAATAGTGAAGGAGCTAGGCTAAGACTGCTTCAGCCAGGTTCTGGGATGGGGTTTTTAGGTTTTCTCACTTTGACAAGCCCTTGAATGTTTTTATAGTAGTTTTTTTGTATTTTTTTGTAATGACAGTATTATGAAAAAAAATAAAGTATTTTAAAAATATGGCATCTGAGCAAGAACAATGAAGCTATGATGGGGTGGATATTCACTGTCAGCCTCCCTCCTGAGCCTTGCTCACCTCTGTGAAGCCCAAGTAGGCCCTCAATATAAGGTAAAGCTGACTCCTTCCTTCCTTCCTCTAAGCCCAGATTTACAGAATTTACAAAATGTGGACCCAAAACTCAGCAAAGACAGAAGATACCACTCAGCTATCAGAAGAAACAAAGATTTGAAAAGAATAAATATCCTGCATTATAGGAAATAGAGACTATCCTCCACAAAGGATGTGCTAGCCAGAGAACAAGGATCAGACCCACGATGACCATGCCCTCCTGAACTTCAGTATCCCAATGCCATGAAGACAACTCTGTCTTCACCTGAGCCTGGGCTCCATACAGAGGCTGACAAAGTGTAGACTTTTAATAGGGATCTTCCTGCCCTTGCTTTTTATCCTGGGACAACACCTATGAGAAAAACTCATTCTTTTATTCAATGTACTTTTGGTGAATACTATTCCTTCCAGTGCAGAAACTGAGGGACTTCTGTTTACAAAACGTATGCTAATATCCCATCCTGGGCAGGCAGATCCTTAATCCCGCATCCCCTACTCAGTGCTTTCCTATTCAGGTCTCCTAGGGTTGTCCGTCTCTTCACCCAGGGCTAAATTCTTATTCTAGCTCTTTCCTGAGGCCTGAAGCACTGGGATCCAGGTCTCCTGAGACAGACTGCTCTCTCCCACCTCTCTGTGGACATGGAGGATCTGGGATCTCAGAAACTGTCATGTCCCCACTGAGTATTCTCTGGGGATAAACTATGACACCTTAAAGGCTGAACTATCTGAGGTCAGGGGCACTTAAATGAGAAAGCCCTCAAGCTGGCCTTTCTCTGCCTACAACCTGAGCTTGCCATTCTCGGAAGTTACATGAGGATTTGTGGTCATTCTTAGATCATCACTATTTTAGCCTGTAAACACTGAGGACTGTGAAAGCCTATGAACATTCCTTCTGAGATTTGTCTGTTAGTTGCCTTGAGGCCACATCAGTGCCAGAGACTCAGATCCTGCAGGCCCAGACCCACTAGTGTTAAACATGGAACTCTTTCAAAGGTGGTGTTTTAGTTAGTTCCAAATATTATTTATAGGAAATTCTCTAAGAAAAATGGAAACTGAAATATAAGGCTGGGTACCCAGGCCATACTGAAAAAAGTTAAATCCCACAAATTTTCAGTCTGCTTCCGTAGCAGGTATTATTTCAGTTGGAGCGACAGACTGTGCCTTATACTGGGTCAGAAAGTTTACTCCAAAGGCCCTAGTCTGGGGTGGAGAAGAAGGTTGTAAGAGTGGGAGCAAGGATTGAAGGTAGGCATTATGTAGGGGGCTGGAAATAAAACAGGGTTCAGGACTGGGGAACCAGTGGGGAATATTTAGCCTGCATTTAAACTAGAGGGGGATAGAGGAGCGGGCATTAGAAATTCCACTGAATAAAACAAAAGAGGATCCCAGTGGGGAGCAACCACCAGAAATCAGGACAGCAGCTACAAGGGATTCACTGTGCAGAGAGGGGAAACCCTAGAAAAGCTGGCTCCATTTATGCTGCAAAAGGTCCTCCCAGGTTGGAGGATGTAAAGGAGCTGCTGAAGATTGAACAGTTGATTAGGTTTGTCATCAGTGTTCCATAGTGGTTGGGAGTGGGTGTCCTGTGTGTCAGCAAATGACTCTAAAATAGTCCCAGAAGGGGACTTCCCTGGTGGTACAGTGGATAGAACCTGTCTGCCAATGCCAGGGACATGGGTTTGATCCATGGTCCAGGAAGATTCCACATGCCACAGAGCAACTAACCCTATGTGCTGCAATTATTGTACCTGTGCTCTAGAGCGCAGAAGCCACAACTACTGAGACCACATGCCACAACTACTGAAAACCCCATTCTGTAATTACTGAAGCCAACACACCCTAGAGCCCTCACGCCACAACTACTGAGCCAGCATGCTGCAATCACTGAATCCCATGTGCCTAGAACCTGTGCCCCACAACAAGAGATACCACTGCAATGAGAAGCCCATGCACTATAATGAAGAGTAGCCCCAGCTCACTGCAAATAGAGAAAACCCATAAGCAGCAACATAGACCCAATGCAACAAAAATAAATAAATAAAAATAGTCCCAGAAAGATAAGCAAAGACTGGGAGATCTGAATTGGTGAAAGAAAAATCAGCAATTCTGAAGATAAGTCAATTAAGATTATCCAATGTGAGGAACAGAAAGAAAAAGAAATAAAGAAAAATCAATGGAGCCTAGAAGACCTGTGGGACAACATCAACTATACAACATACAAAGAGTGGAAGTCCCAGAAAGAGAGGAGAGAGAGAAAGGGGGACAAATGATATCCAAAAAAATAATGGCCCAAACTTTCCAAGTTAAATGAAATGCTAGTCTACACATTCAAGAAGCTTAACAAGTTCTAGGTATGATAAACACAAAGAGGTCCACATTTAGACATACTAAACTGTCAGAATATATGACAATCTTGAAAAAGGCAAGAGAAAAGTGACTCATCATGTATAAGGGATAAGATTAACAGCTGATTTCTCATCAGAGCTATGAAGGCCAGAAGGCATTGGATGACATACTCAAAGTTCTGAAAGAAAAATTCTATAATCAAATCACCAAAAATATACACAAAAATGGGAGAAAAATTAAGACCAGATAAACAAAACCCAAAAATCCATTGCTAGCAAATCTGCTCTACAACAAATACTAGTAGAGTCTTTTAGGGTGTGTATGTATATGTATATATATATATATATATATATATACACCCTATTATTAGGAGATCCTCAGTTCAGTTCAGCTGCTCAGTCATGTCCGACTCCTTGTGACCCCATGAATTGCAGCACACCAGGCCTCCCTGTCCATCACCAACTCCCAGAGTTTACCCAAACTCATGTCCATCAAGTCGGGGATGCCATCCAGCCATCCCATCCTCTGTCGTCCCCTTCTCCTCCTGCCCCCAATCCCTCCCAGCATCAGGGTCTTTTCCAATGAGTCAACTCTTTGCATGAGGTGGTCAAAGTATTGGAGTTTCAGCTTCAGCATCAGTCCTTCCAATGAACACCCAGGACAGATCCTTTAGGATGGACTGGTAGGAAACCCTAGACTCCTGCTAATATGATCCTGATCCTAGATTTTATATATATATATAAATATGATGCATATATATATGTATATATGATGCATGCAAGCATGCTAAGTCACTTCAGTCATGTCCAACTCTTTGTGATCCTATGGACTGGAGCCTACCAGGCTCCTCCATTCATAGGATTCTCCAGACAAGAGTACTGGAGTGAGTTGCCATGCCTTCCTCTAGGGGATCTTCCCAACCCAAAGATTGAACCCACGTCCCTAGGTCTCCCACATTGGCAGGCAGGTTCTTTACCACTAGTACCATCTGGGAAGCCCAAAGGAAGATCCCCTAGAGGAGGGCATGGCAACCTACTCCATTTATTCAACAACTCATTCTTGCCTAAAGAATCCATGGCTAGAGGAGCTTGGCAGGCTCCTATCCATGGGGTCACAAAAAGTCGGACATGACTGAAGCGACTTAGCACACACACATATGTAATATATATATACATAGAGAGAGAGACAGAGACAGAGAGTCAACATAAAATCAATTAATGTAAAACATCATATTGATAAAACAAGCAGGAAAAAAAAAAAAACACATGATCATCTCAGATAAATTTTTATGCCAGAAACTCAGAAATAAGGAATAGCAGGAAAATTCCCCAACATGACAATGAATATTTATGTTTTAAAAAACCCATAGCTAGGGACTTCCCTGATGGTCCAGTGGTGAGAACTCCACATTTCCAATGCAGGGGGTGCAAATTTGATCCTTGGTCAGGGAAGTAAGATCCCACATGCTGCACAGTGCTGCCAAAATAAAATAAATATAAAATAATATTTTAAAACCCACAGCTAGCATCATACTCCGTGGTGAAAGGCTGAAAGCATTTCCCCTATGATCAGGAACAGAACAAAGATGTTCACTTTCACAACTGTCATTCAACATTATACTGGAAGTTCTCCCTGATAAGAAAAAGAAATAGAAGTCATTCAAATTGAAAAGGAAAGGTGAAACTATTTTCCCTTCATAGATGACATGATCTTATGTATAGAAGACCCCAAAGAATCCACAAGAAAGCTAGTAGAGCTGTAAATGAATTCAACAAAGTTGTAGGGTACAAGATTAACACACAAAAAATCCATTGTGTTTCTTAATACATCGCAAATAAACATTTTTCCAAAAAGGAAATTAGCAAGCAATTCCATTTTTAATAGCACATACAGTATCAAATACTTAGGAATAAATCTAACCAAGGAAGTTAATAATGTATATGCTGAAAACTACAAAACAATGGCTGAAAGAAACTAAAGAACTATACAAACAATCCTATGTCCATGGAGGGATGTTATGGGGAGGGAGGAGGGAGGAGGGTTCAGGATGGGGAACACATGTATACCTGTGGCAGATTCATTTCGATAAATGGCAAAACCAGTACATTATTGTAAAGTTAAAAAATAAAATAAAATTAAAAAAAAAGAAGACAACATTGTTAAGATGTCAGTATTGCCCAAAGTGATCTACAGACTCAGCATAATCTCTATTAAAATTCCAACTACCTTTCTCATAGAAATGGAAAGACCATCCTTAAAATCATATGGATTTTTGAAGAGTCTCAAATAGCCAAAACAGTCTTGAAAAAGAAGAACGAAGTTGGAGGACTCACACTTCTTGATTTCAAAACTTATCACAAAACTATTG
Source organism: Bos indicus (assembly GCF_029378745.1). Taxonomy (NCBI): domain Eukaryota; kingdom Metazoa; phylum Chordata; class Mammalia; order Artiodactyla; family Bovidae; genus Bos; species Bos indicus. The sequence continues at coordinate 59,188,871 of NC_091767.1, forward strand.
TAATTAAAAGAGTATAGGGCTTCTCTGGTGAAAAAGCGAAAGTGTTAGTTGCTCAGTCATGACCAACTCTTTACATTCCCATTGACTATAGCCTGCCAGGCTCCTCTGTTCATGGAATTATCCAGACAAGAATCCTGGGATGGGTAGCCATTCCCTTCTCCAGGGGATCTTCTCGACCCAGGGATCAAACCCAGGTCTCCTGCATTACAGGCAGATTTTTCACCATCTGAGATTCAAATAACCAAAACAATCTTGAAAAAGAAGAACAAAGTTGGAGGACTCACACTTTCTGACTTCAAGACTTACCATAAAACTACATTAATTAAAACAGTATAGGGGTTCCCTGGTGGTTCAGTGGTAAAGAATTTCCCTGCCAATGCAGGAGACACAGGTTTGATACCTGATCTGGGACTATCCCACACGTTGCAACTAAGCCCAAGTGCCATGACTATCAAGTCTGCACTCTAGAGCTCAGGACCTGCAACTACTGACACACAAGCTGCAACAACAGAAGTCACCGCACTGCAGTTAGAGAGTAGCCCTTGCTCTCTGCAGCTAGAGAAAGCCGAGCAGCCAAAAATAAATAGTAAAATAAATTTTTAAATAAATAAATAAAATTTTAAAACCACAATGAGATACCACTTCTACCAAATAATAGGATGACTATAATAAAACTTGAAAATAAGAAATGTTTACAAGGATATGGAAAAATTGGAACGTTCGTGCATTACTGATGGGAACGTAATAGTGCAGCCACTGAGGAAAACAGTTTGGTAGTTTTTAAAAAGTTAAAGGTGGGGACTTCCCTGGTGGTTCAGTGACTAAGACTCCATGCTCCCAGTGCAGGGGGTCTGGGTTCGATCCCTGGTCAGGGAACTAGATCCCACATTCTGCAACTAAGACTCAGTGCAGTCAAATAAATAAATTAAAATAAAATATTAAAATAAATTAAAATAAAAAAAGTTAAAGTTGGAACTACCATATGACACAGCAATTTTATTCCTAGGTATATATCCAAAAGAATTAAAAGCAGGAACTTGAACATATATTTGTACACCAAAGTTCATAGCAGCATTATTCACAATAGCCAAAAGTTGCAAACAACCCAAGTGTTCATCAAAAGATGAATGAATAGACAAAATATAGTATATATACACACAATGGAATATAAGTCAACCCAAAGAGAAATGAAAATTTTCATATATGCTACAACATAGGTGAATCATTAAAACATGTGAAATTAGACACAGAAGGGTAAATATTCTATGAATCTACTTATAAGAGGTACCTAGAGTAGGCAAATTTACAGAGATAGAAAGTAGAATAAAGGCTACCAGAAGCTAGGGTTCTGAGAGGGCGAAGAGGGAGTTATTATTTCATGGGTACATAGTTTATGTTGAGGAAGATGAAAAAGTTTTAGGAGTAGATGGTAGTGATCATTATACAGCACTGTGAATGTATCTAATTCCTGAATCTGAATTGTACACTTACAAATGTTTAAAATGAGAAATACCATGTTATGTGTATTTTATTATAATAAAAACAATGAAGTCTACATCTAAAACTAATACAATGTTGGACTTCCCTGGTGGTCCAATGGCTAAGACTCTGCACTCCCAATGTAGCAGGCACAGGTTTGATCCCTGGTTGGTGAACACTACACGGTACAGCAAAATAAATAAACTAGTACAATATTATGTGTCAACTGTATCTCAATAAAAATTAACTAATTGACTTAAAAGAAACAACAACATTAAACATCAAACAACAATGAATTAAAGACCTAAATGCAAGAATTAAAACCATGAAACTCTTACAAAAACTCACAGGAGTAAATCTTCATAATTTTGGATTTGGCAATGGATTCTTAGATATGACACCAAATTTTTGAGCAACCAAAGGACAAATAGAAAAATCAGTCTTCAACAAAATTAAAAACTTTTGTGCTTCCAAGGACACTATCAAGAGAGGGAACAGATAACTCATAGAATGGGATAAAGTATTTGCAAGTCATATATTTATAAGGGTTTAGTATCCAGAATACATAACATACTCTTAAATTCAACAACAAAAAGACAATCTACCCAATTTTAAAATAGGCAAAAGACTTGAATAGAAGTTTTGCCAAACTATAACACATTTATTAGCCAACAAACACATGAGAAGTGTCAACATCATTGGTCAAGAGGAAACTCTTGTACGTTCCTGGGAAATGCAAATGTTTTGGTGGAATATTATTCAGCCATAAAAAAGAAATGAAGTAAGTAGTACATGCTACAACAAGGATAAATTTTCAAAATCTTATGTTATGTGAAAGAAATTTCAGTTATATATTCACAAAATTTCAGTTATATATTCCACTTATATGAAATATGTAGAACAGGCACATCCAGAGAGATTGACAGTATATTAGTGATTGCCAGGGGCAGGGAGAAGAGAGGAATGAGCAGTATGTCAATGGTATAACTCTTGTTGAAATGAAGAATTTGTTTTGGAATTAGTGGTGGTGATTGCACAACCTCGAGAATATAAAAAGAAACTATGAATTGTATACTTCTTAGGGTGAATTCTATGCTATGGGAACCATATCTCGATTTTTAGAAATAATATTTTAAAAAATGAATGAGAGATTCATGCGTAAGAGGCTGATATCCTGAGTCAGGAGTCAGGTGAGGTAAAATAGTCCAGACACAAAGTCTAGCTAGAGAATAGGACCTGAGTGTGCTCTGAAGGAAGAAGGGAAAAGGCAAATGTTAGAGGTGGAAGATAATCCAATAATAAAGTAGGAATCAGTGGCAAAAATGTCTGGTGGCCAAAAGGTGGTGAGAGTATTGCAAAAATAGTCTCAGTCTTGAGAGTTTGAGAGGCAATAGGGTCTAGTAGCAGAAATCCTGGAACAAAGATAAAAGTTAGGGGTGGAGTGAAAGAACGTTAAGTGAATAAAAAGGCAAGGAGGGTACCTGGTGGCCTGGAAAGCTCCAGGAGGAAGAAATAAAGTTTCAGAGGATGAGAAAAATAGATAGGCCAAAATATGCTGGCAAATGTCAGAGTGACTTCTAATGACAGAAAGAAGGCCACTGATGTGAATTATAAGGGTGATGTAGGCCTGAGGTGATGTAGCCCAACATCGCAATTGTAGCCCAACTGCGATGTTGGGCTACAATTAAAGGAAGGGAGACAATGAACTAAGATGGGTACAGTGTGGGAAGATGGGTTTCTGTAGGTCCTCAGGCTGACGGATAAATAAGACAGTGTGAGAGGGCTCACTCAGAGGGGCTCTTAATTGGCTTTCAAAAGGGTCTGATGAGAGTGGGGATGCTGGAGAAGGGGAGAGAAGTTGGCTCAGGCAGAGAACCAGGGGTCATAGCCAAAGGGACACAGAAGACACAGCAGATTCCCAGCCTACTTAAGCATCAGAAGATCAGCTTTCACGATCACTCTATTGTGATCCTCTCAGCAGGGATCTTGCTACAAACTGCTATCATCAAGTTTTCCCAGATGGCTGCAGAAGACAGGATGCACAAACTGAATGGAGATAGAAAGACACAGCAAGCCTGGCAGGAGTCACATTCCCCATGTCACTGACTTCAAGATGCTTCTTTTATTCCTCAAGGAGGGGTTTCTCTCACATTTCCTTCCCTATAGGATTACCTTCTCATGTCAACCTCGGCTGCATGGGGACCCTGCAACCACAAGAGGCCATGCTAGGAAGAAGGGAACAGGAGAAGAGATTCATCAATACCTGTTTTCCCAAAGAGCAAGCAGGTCTCATGTCACATGCACACTTTCTGGCAAATTCTCCTAGGTAACCAGGAGACTTGGTCAAATGTAGTGAAGGTAGAAGCAAAGGATCTTATAGGAGGCTCAGCAAAACTGTTCTCTGGGGAAGGCTCTTGGGAGACTAGACTCCAAGAGCCCCAAGCATTAGTACACTAGGCCAAAGAGTGACAACAGTAGACAGGCTCAAGTATGGAATAGTGTTTTGTACTTTATCCCATCTGATCCTCATAACCATGCTGTGAGGGATGAAGATCAAGTGTAACTCAAGGAGGAATCTGAGCCTTCAGTTCAGTTCAATTCGGTTCAGTCACTCAGTCGTATCTGACTCTTTGCGACCCCATGAATCACAGCATGCCAGGCCTCCCTGTCCATCACTAACTCCCGGAGTTCACTCAAACTCACGTCCATCGAGTTGGTGATGCCATCCAGCCATCTCATCCTCTGTCATCCCCTTTTCCTCCTGCCCCCAATCCCTCCCAGCATCAGGGTCTTTTCCAATGAGTCAACTCTTTGCATCAGGTGGCCAAAGTATGGGAGTTTCGGCTTCAGCATCAGTCCTTCCAATGAACACCCAGGACTGATCTTTAGGATGGACTGGTTGGATCTCCTTGCAGTCCATGGGGCTCTCAAGAGTCTTCTCCAACACCACATTTCAAAAGCATCAATTCTTCAGCGCTCAGCTTTCTTCACAGTCCAACTCTCACATCTATACATGACCTCTGGAAAAACCATAGCCTTGACTAGATAGACTTTTGTTGGCAAAGTAATATCTCTGCTTTTTAATATGCTATCTAGGTTGGTCATAACTTTTCTTCCAAGGAGTAAGCATCTTTTAATTTCATGGCTGCAATCACCATCTGCAGTGATTTTGGAGCCCCAAAAAATAAAGTCTGACTCTGAGCCTTAGGAAAGTTAAAACAATTTGTCCCAAATCAGGACCCAAAAGGCCTGCCTATAGATATCCATTCCACTGTGTCTCACACTGCCACCTGGTGGCCAAGACCCACTGGCCAGCTCTACCATTCTTCCACTTCCAGGACGGACCTAGCAGGTAACCGACCAAGTGTGCTTGGTTCTAACTCCTTCCCATGACTCTCCCTGAGGAGAGCTTTGTTTTCTGAGGGTTGAGCTCTAGCAGCTGACATCCTTAGAGACTGTGGATGTGGCCCTTGGGTCATGAAGAGGAGAGATTAAGGTTAACCCTTGAGTGCTATGGACTGAACAGTCAGAACCTTACCTACCAAATGCTCCCTTTGCTCCTCTTCCTTCTGCACTGATGCTGAAAAACAAAAAGGAATGAGGGGCTCGGACTCAATTATTATTCTCCTCTCCCTAGGCAAGTTGCAGACATTTATTATATATGAACATTATGATTTTCTACATTTAATTAATGAAATTCTGAGTTCTTATCCAGAAATCATTTTTAAAATGATTAAAGTATTTTCTATTTTTTTCCTTTGAAAATCTCAAACAAGTGTTTTTTGTATGTGATCCTCAGTTGATTTTTTTAGTTAGTAGTCCTTAATGATGGAGAAGGAAATGACAACTCACACCAGTACTATTGCCTAGAAAATTCCATGGACAGAGCAGCCTGGTGGGCTACAGTCCATGGGGTCACAAAGACTTTGCCACGACTGAACACATCACTACAATCCTTAATGAAAAGGGTAAATAATCTCAACAAGGGCATCAATGTTTCCATTTGATAGGATTTTACCCCATGATAGAGCTTAGACTCTAGCATCTCAGCACTGCTCTCCAGATCAGCTCAATCACAAAGGAAACATGTGAACCAGAGATATCTGAGGTGTGTGATGAATGTGTTTTGAAAGACTATTCTCCTATAAGTAACCTGAACTATCTTCATAATTTAATCCTGTGTTATCACATACAGTAGCTGCTAGCCACAACAGCTGAAGCACTTTGAAATGTGGCTAGTCTGAACTAAGATGTGCTATAAGTGTAAAATATACACTGGATTTTAAATACAGTACCAAATAAGGATGAAAGATGTCTCAGTAATAATTTTTTCATATTGCTTACATGTTGAAATGACTGTTAAAAGGAAATTTCTGATCAAATTTGCTCTTTTTTTTGAAGATTTTTTGATGTGGACCATTTTTTAAAGTCTATTGAATTTGTTACAATATTGTTTCTGTTTTATGTTTTGTTTTTTTGGCCCTGAGGCCCAACGTGGGATCTTAGATCTCCTACCAGGGACTGAACTTGCACCCCTTGCATTGGAAGGTAAAGTCTTAACCACTGGTACACCTGGGAAGTCACTCAAATTTGCTCTTAATGCCTCTTAATATTTGCTTAAATGTCTCTTCATAGTGTCAATTGAAAATTTTGTATGTGACCACCAGCTTTTTCATTTTTCTCTGCTGTACAGCATTCTTTTAATGCTTATTACTCAGAAACACTATTTCACAACAGACCTTTGCAGAACTGGTGTCATCACCAGTTGAATGAGGGTCATCCCTCATTGAACCTTGGGTCTCACTGTGTAGTCAACTGTGAGGATTCATTTAAAAGTGAATTTCCTCTACACAAGATAAAGGAAATCATTTATCAAAGGCAATTCCAGTGCACATTATTACACAAAATATTATGGGGACAATAATGGCATAACAACTATTAACATGCCAAAGAATACACAAACAATTGTGTTTGTTGTTAAAAACTTGAGATTTATATATAAATACTTTAAAATATGTATGAGAAAACGGATCATGTCCTGTAAAACAGAAAAATAAGATGTGAACAATGGAAAAAATAGCCAAAAGAACATATAGTTGTTACCTCTGATAAGCAAAGCTTGAGGTAGAAGAAGGTGGGGGAAAAAGACTCTTCCCCCCACCCCACCCTTGGCCACTCTGCTTGGCTTGTGGGATTTTAGATACCAAACCAGGGACTGAATCAGGGCCCAACTAAGAAAGCATCAAGTCATAACCACTGGACCACCAGGGAATTCCCAAGCCTGCTTTTTGTTAAAAGAAATTACTATCTGACTTTTAAAACAATATGCATACATTACTTTGATTAAAAAAAAAACAAAAACTAATTTTAACTCCAGGAATCAAACCCAGGTCTCCTGCATTGCAGGCAGATTCTTTACCGTCTGAGCCACCGGAACACAGATACTAAGGTTGCCCTAAAAATATGCCCAACCCAGAAATCTAAAGCTTTATTGGTTATCAGCCCAAAGGAGGAATAGTGTTTAGAACTGACAAAGTATGGGGAGCTGAATCTGAGAACTGCACATAAAACCAGGCAATCAAAAGGGCTATATATTGAACATGTGAACAAATCTGCACGTTGGAAACCAGAGCCAATTAAAAAAAACAATCTGTCTCTGGTGACACTAAGAATGTGAAACCAAGCAGGACCCTATGTGGCTCCTGGGCAAGGAAGTTTTTCTGTGTTTCCCATTTCCTGTTTGTAGGAAATAGGCTTCAGCCTCCTTGACATCTCCTGAGTTCCAAAGGGCAGGTTCAAACAGTTGCTAATCAGGGAAGGGAAGGGATGCAGAGACCAGGGAGGAGCAGTGAAGAAACAATAGTGCAGTCTTGGGACCGGATCCAGTTTTTGCCTCAAGGGATACACATATAACTGTTTTTGAGCTCTTCTGCAAAACTAATGACATGAGTGTGTGCTGTCATGTCCAAGTCTTTTCGACTCATGGTCTGAAGCCTGCAAGACTCTTCTGTCCATGGGATGTTCCAGGCAAGAATACTGGAGTGGGTTGCCATTTCCTACTCCAGGGGATCTTCCCGATCCAGGGATCGAACCTGCATTTCCTGTGTCTCTTGCATTGGCAGGTGGATTCTTCACCACTGCTCCACCTGTGGAAGATGATAACTACCAGATGAAGCATTTTCATTCCAGAGAAGTCAGTTTGATAACCTCCAGAATCACAGAAGCTCATCAGGAGAACACGGAAAGCCAGATTAGAGGAATGCAAGTCCTGCACACACCCTGATCCTTTTCAACAACCCACCCTTGAACCATTGCATAAAGTTCAGTTTAGTTCAGTCCTTCAGTCCTGTCTGACTCTTTGTGACCCTGTGGACAGCAGCACGCCAGGCTTGCCTGTCCATCACCAACTGCAGGAGCTTGCTCAAACTCATGTCCATTGACTCAGTGATGACATCCAACCTTCTCAACTTTTGTTGTTCCCTTCTCCTGCCTTCAATCTTTCCCAGCATCAGGGTCTTTCCCAATGAGTCAGTTCTTTGCATCAGGTGGCCAAAGTACTGCAGATTTCAGCTTTAGCATCAGTCCTTCCAATGAATACTCAGGACTGATTTCCTTTAGGATGGACTGGTTTCATCTCCTTGCAGTCCAAGGGACTCTTAAAGAGTCTTCTCCAACACCACAGTGCGTGAGTTCTTCAGCACTCAGCTTTCTTTATGGTCCGACTCTCACATCCATACATGACTACTGAAATAACCATAGCTTTGACTAGATGGACCTTTGTTGGCAAAGTAATATCTCTGCTTTTTAACATGCTGTCTAGGTTGGTCATAGCTTTTCTTCCAAGGAGCATCTTTTAATTTCATGGCTGCAGTCACCATCTGCAGCAATTTTGGAGCCCAGGAAAATAAAGTCTCTCACTGTTTCCACTGTTTCCCCATCTATTTGCCACGATCTAAGATTTTTGAATGTTGAGTTTCAAGCCAGCTTTTTCACTCTTTCACTTTCATCAAGAGGCTCTTCAGTTCCTCTTTGTGTTGTCATAAGGGTGGTGTCATCTGCATATCTGAGGTTATTGATATTTCTCCCGGCAATCTTGATTCCAGCTTGTGCTTCATCTAGCCCAGCATTTCGCATGATATAGTCTGCATAGAAGTTAAATAAACAGGGTGACAATATACAGCCTTGATGTCCTCCTATCCCAATTTGGAACTAGTCCGTTGTTCCATGTCTGGTTCTAACTGTTGCTTCTTGACCTGCATACAGATTTCTCGGGAGGCACGTCAGATGGCCTGGTATTCCCATGTCTTTAAGAATTTTCCATAGTTTGTTGTGATCCACACAAAAGACTTTAGCGTAGTCAATAAAGCAGAAGTAGATGTTTTTCTGGAACTCTCTTGCTTTTTCGATGATCCAACAGATGTTGGCAATTTGATCTCTGGTTCCTCTGCCTTTTCTAAATCCAGCTTGAACATCTGGAAGTTCACAGTTCACATATTGCTGAAGCCTGGCTTGGGGAATTTTGAGTATTACTTTGCTAGTTTGTGAGATGAGTGCCATTGTATGGTAGTTTGAACATTCTTTGGCATTGCCTTTCTTTGGGATTGAAATGAAAACTGATCTTTTCCAGTCCTGTGGCCACTGCTGAGCACATGGCACTCAAATTTGCTGGCATATTGACTGCAGTACTTTCACAGCATCATCTTTGAGGAAGTGAAATAGCTCCACTGGAATGCCATCACCTCCACTAGCTTTGTTCATATTGATGCTTCCTAAGGCCCACTTGACTTCGCATTCCAGGATGTCTAGCTCTAGATGAGTGATCACACCATCGTGGTTATCAGGGTCATTAAGATCTTTTTTGTATAGTTCTTCTATGTCTTGCCACCTCTTCTTAATATCTTCTGCTTCTGTTAGATTCATACCGCTTCTATACTTTATTGTACCCATCTTTGCATGAAATGTTCCCTTGGTATCTCTAATTTTCTTGAAGAGATCTCTAGTCTCTCCCATTCTATTGTTTTTCTCTGTTTCTTTGCGTTGATCACTAAGGAAGGCTCTCTTATGTCTCCTTGCTATTCTTTGGAATTCTGCATTCAAATAGGTATATCTTTCCTTTTTCTCCTTTGCCTTTAGCTTCTCTTTTTTCTTTTCTCAACTATTTGTAAGGCCTCTTCAGACAACCATTTTGCCTTTTTGCATTTCTTTTTCTTGGAGTGATCTTGATCATTACTTCCTGCACAATGTCACGAATCTCCGCACATAGTTCTCTGGGCACTGTGTCTATCAGATCTAATCCCCTGAATCTATTTGTCATTTCCACTGTATAAGCATAAGGGATTTGATTTAGGTCATACCTGAATGGTCTAGTGGTTTTCCCTACTTTCTTCAATTTAAGTCTGAATTTGGCAATAAGGAGTTCAAGATCTGAGCCACTGTCAGCTTCTGGTCTTGTTTTTGTTGACTGTATAGAGCTTCTCCATCTTCAGCCGCAAAGAATATAATCAATCATCTGATTTTGGTACTGACCATCTGGTGATGTCCATGTATAGAGTCATCTCCTGTGTTGTTGGAAGATGGTGTTTGCTATGACCAGTGCGTTCTCTTGGCAAACTCTGTTAGCCTTTGCCCTGCTTCATTTTGTACCATTGCATAAAACTCCTCACCATTTCCACCTGTGCTGGGACACACAGGTTTTGTTTTTGCCATGTAAATATATGTATTCCAAAAATAAATAAAATTCACATTTTTAAAGACTTAGTCCTCTCTAACATCAACTCTTTATCAAGTCAACATTAGCTGAATCAAATACCACAAAATAAACACCAAAGTTTTCTCCAAAAAATCATATTTACCCAATGTTTTACAATATATGGAAATGCTTATTCTACAGTAAGTTTTCAAACAAAAAATTTGATCTAATATTGTATGTAAGAAATATGCAGGACTTCCCTCATGGTGCAGTGGATAAGATCCACCTGCCAATGCAGGGGACATGGGTTCAAACCTTGGTTGGGGAAGATACCACATTCCTCGGAGCCCACAGGTGGTAACTACTAGAGCCCATGGTGTGCAACAAGAGAAGCCACCGCAGTGAGAAGCTCACGAACCTCAACTAGACAGTGGCCCTTGCTATTGCAACTAGAGAAAGCTCACGTATCATGAAGACCCAACACAACCAAAAATAAGTGTCAACTACAAATTGGCTGATCTTCCCGGTAGCTCAGATGGTAAAGAATCTGCCTGCAATGCAGGAGACCCAGGTTTGATTCCTGGGTCAGAAAGATCCTCTGGATAAGGCAATGGCAATCCACTCCAGTATTCTTGCCTGGAGAATCCCACGGACAGAGGAGCCTGGCAGGCCACAGTCCATGGGGTTGTAAAGAGTTAGACACAACTGAGTGACTAACACTACTACTACTACAAATTGGCACTTGCCAAGAGCATTTGCTAGTAACTAAACAACAACACGGAGAAGGCAATGAAACCCCACTTCAGTACTCTTGCCTGGAAAATCCCATGAACGGAGGAGCCTGGAAGGCTGCAGTCCATGGGGTCACTGAGGGTCAGACACGACTGAGCAACTTCACTTTCACTTTTCACTTTCATGCTTTGGAGAAGGAAATGGCAACCCACTCCAGTGTTCTTGCCTGGAGAATCCCAGGGGCAGGGGAGCCTGGTGGGCTGCCATCTCTGGGGTCGCACAGAGTCGGACACGACTAAAGTGACTTAGCAGCAGCAAACAACATCTACCTGTGCTGCTGCAGCTGCCAACCATCAATACCCACTAAAGGGAATTCAGGGTGGAAAGTGAGGTACTCTGTGCTCCAGGGAAACTGATGGAATAGGTCTTTAGATAGTTAGGAACTTATTTCATGATCCAAATTCTTACATCTCTTCATATCTAGAAAAGTACTAAATCCCTTCACAGTGACTAGCAGGAAACCTTTTGTAAAGTAAGGACTTGATTATGTTAACTTAACTTTCCCTTCACCAAAATTTTATACACTGACCTTCCCCTACTGCCGCTTTGAATCAGTCTCTCAGAGATATCTGAGGTGCTATATGCTACACTGCAGTCCTCAGTCAGTCAGTCAGTTCAGTCACTCAGTTGTGTCCGACTCTTTGCGACCCCGTGAGTTGCAGCATGCCAGGCCTCCCTGTCCATCACCAACTCCCAGAGTTCACTCAAACTCATGTCCATCAAGTCAGTGATGCCATCCAGCCATCTCATCCTCTGTCATCCCCTTCTCATCCTGCCCCTAATCCCTCCCAGCATCAGAGTCTTTTCCAATGAGTTAACTCTTCACATGAGGTGGCCAAAATACTGGAGTTTCAGCTTTAGCATCATTCCTTCCAAAGAAATCCCAGGACTGATCTCCTTTAGAATGGACTGGTTGGATCTCCTTGCAGTCCATGGGACTTTCAAGAGTCTTCTACAACACCACAGTTCAAAAGCATCAATTCTTCGGTGCTCAGCTTTCTTCACAGTCCAACTCTCACATCCATACATAACTACTGGAAAAACCATAGCCTTGACTAGAAGTACCTTTGTTGGCAAAGTAATGTCTCTGCTTTTCAATATGCTATCTAGGTTGGTCATAACTTTCCTTCCAAGGAGTAAGCATCTTTTAATTTCATGGCTGCAATCACCATCTGCAATGATTTTGGAGCCCCCAAAAATAAAGTCTGACACTGTTTCCACTGTTTCCCCATCTATTTCCCATTAAGTGATGCAGTCCTCATTTTACCCCAAATAATACTTAATTCACAGCTCTCACACGTTGTGTGTCTTTTTAGTGGACATAAGTAAATAAATTCTTTTTTTTTTTTTTCAGTAACATTTCTGAGGACTTCCCTGGTGGTCCAGTGGCTGAGAGTTTGCCTTGCAATGCAGGGGATGTGTGTTTGAGCCCTGGTCAGTGAACTAAGATTCCACAAGACTGGGAGCAACTAAGCCCTGCACTCTGGAGCCACTCAGTGCCACAACTAAGACGTGAGATAGACAAAAGTTAAAAAGTAACATTTCCTCCTATCTCTAGTAGGACATAGCTAGAGTGCCTATCAAACACAGGACCTGACACATAGAAGCCCCCCCCAAAAATGCAGCAAGAGATTTGAAGGTAGTTGCTTCGGATTCCCCTCTAGAAGCCTGCGGGGCCAGCCCCTCAGGATGGCCCCTGACTTCTGCCCACATCTGTGTTCAAGGCTGGGGCCCGCCCCGCCCTCTGCTCCCACTGCCGGCCGCCCCCGGGGCCTCCCCACTTCGTCCTCCCACCTGAAACAATCCTCCTGGACATGACCTTCACCCTCCCGAGGACGCCAATCCCTCCCGGAGGGGCGGTTCCTTCAGGTTTCACAGTTCAGACCAGTCCTGACGTTTTTGGAACACTGGGCCCCTCAGGTGCAGGGGAATGGAGCGTGTCGATCCCGCGGTGCTGCAACTGGAGCTGGGTTACTGGCCCTTCACTCGACACATCCTTCTGGATGAAATGGGAAGGGGAAAAGGGAGGAGGAAGAGGAAAGAGGGGTCGGGAAAAGGGAGAAGGAAGGCGGAGGGAAAGGGAAAAAAACGAGTTCGGCAGTTTTATGACGCCAAAGCTACGGCCGCATGTGGAAGATGGTGCGCTCCGCGGCGAGACCTGGGCTCAGCCGCCGCACCCAGAGGCCTTCCGAGGATAGAGTCCTGCCCCGGAATGGGCCCTGAGGCGTCCGAAAAGCCTTGCCCGAATCTTGGCTGTGCGCTCTGATCTCAAGTATGCTTACTTCAGCGTCCTGAGCTGTTGTCTGCTAGTGGCCTCCAAGAAGCCTGAGAGGACAGTCCTGAGGCGGCCCCCGCCCAGCCCCGCCCCGCCCCGCCCCGCCCATGAGCAGGCCTCGCCCATAAGCAGGCCCTCTCCGGAAATCTCACCCTTTCGTTCATTCACCCTTAGGGTACTGAGCTCCAACTATGTACTAAGCGCCTGAACGTGAAAGTCACTCAGTCGTGTCCGACTCTTTGCAACCCTATGGACTGTAGTACATGGAATTCTCCAGGCTAGAATACTAGAGTGGGTAGCCTTTCCCTTCTCCAGGGGATCTTCCAAACCCAGGAATCGAACCAAGGTCTCCTGCATTGCAGGCAGATTTTTTACCTGCTGAGCCACAAGGAAAGCCCAAGCTAAGGGCCTGATGCTGAGGTTAAAACAGTGAACTGGGTAGACAAGGTCCCTGCCCTCAGATAATTAAGATACAAGTTACAGTCTAGTGTGGAAAGTGCCTGTGGAGGAGGAGAGGATGAGGGCACCCGTCCTAGCTTGGGGGCGTCAAGGAAGGTCTCCCAGAGGAACACCTTTCACTATAGCAGGAAGAAAGGAGATTGGAGGCAATGATTTGGGATGATGCAAAGTTCTCATAGGATAGCTCCTGATTTCTCTGAAAAGTAGAGCTCTGCCATATATGTTAGGGGCCGAGAGAGAAAGAAGTGGAGGAAAGTAAAGAAGGTTTGAACTGGTTTTGAGTAGAGTGGGAGAATTTACTAAGAAATAAATTACATAGCACCATGGTCAAGAAGCTTTGCCTCCTGTTGTGTGTGTGTGCCGCATGATGGGGTTTGTGGGGATTTAGTTCCCCAATCAGGGATCAAACCCCCTCAGAGTCCTAATCACTGGACTGCCAGGGAAGCTTTGCCTGTTTTGATCACCCATGTATCCCAATACTTAGAACAGTGCCTAGCATATAGCAGGCCCTTAATAAATGGAATGCATGAATAAAAGCATTTCAAATAATGACGAATTTGACCATTAGTCATAGACCATGAATTTATGGTGCCACCAACTTATCTATATGTGTGATTTTTATCCAATAATGCTGAGCTCTGCCTTCCCAGAGAGCAGCTCTGGCATCAAGTTGGGATTTTCCCAGATTGAATTGATGAATGTTGATTAGGTGATGAACCATGAAGTCTGTCTTGGAGAGGGAGGAAATAAGGCAAGAGGTTGTTTATGGATGAGGAGAAAGTGGAAAGATCAATGGACTAGATATCCTGAGAAGGTTGAAGAGTTGGTATTTTAGGATAAATCTGGAGGTTGAAGTTAGAGGGTGATATAAGACTATATTATTTCAGAAAGTAGAGTGTTTCCTGGTGATGATGCTTCAGATATGGCCATAGTTGGATAGTAGCAGAGGTAAAGGACTCTGAGATGAAAATATCTAGGAACTGAGTCTAAGTCATTGAATAGGGCTATCCACACTGATGTTTGGGTCTCCCATAGATTTCCCTCCTTCAAGATCTCTGCTCTATGCCCCATCCAACCCCTTCCCCAACCTCAGAGAATCTGCATTGCATTCATGTTTCAATTTACGCCCCAGATCTCAAAACATCTGGCATGGCTCTGGGCCAGAAAACAGAATGGGGTAGTTAGAGAGAGCTGTAGTGGACATCTCTTTTATGCCATCTTATTTTGCTGAGAGCAGGCATGCACCTTTCCAAAAACAGTATCTCTGTGTCTCCTGGAGGAATAACCATACCCCTGCTTCTTTGGTCTCAGTCCACGTGCAGGTGGAGTGTTCTTCCCTCCACACCCTTACTCCAAGAGTGAGTGTATGATTCAGACCTGTCAGATGAAGCATTCTATTTCCCTGTGTGCAGTTCAGTGAGTAGTTCAATGATGGATACATGACCAATTGGAATCCATAAGGACAATATTGTCACAGCAATACCACATTTTCAGCTTCACTTGAACTTGCTACCCACACGACACCTGAAAATAGTCAGCACATAAGACAGAGTCAAGAAATGAAAACAGGGGAATTCGCTGGTGGTCCAGTGGTTAGGACTCTGAGCTTCTACTACAGGGGGCATGGGTTTGATCCCTAATCAGGAAACTAAGATCCTGCAAGCCATGCAATGCAGCCAAAAAAAGAAAAAGACAGGAAAGAAATGAAAATTGAATCCTGATGACATCAAGTTGAATCCCTGCGTCAGTCCTATTACCTGAAGCCACCCCTACCCCTGGATTGTTCAGATATGAATCATACATTCCCATTTATTTACACTGGTTGGATTTTAATTTCTGTCACATATACCCAAATGATTACTCACAATACAAGGGGGTTCTCAATCTCTAACTCTGCCTTATGGAATATCTATATACTATGGATACACAGAAATATAGATATAATAATAATATATATATGTTAATTTCTTTGTGTCACAGATTCTCCTATGTTGAAAGAATATAACAATACCTACTTTGCTGCTGCTGCTAAGTCACTTCAGTCATGTCCGACTCTGTGCGACCCCATAGACGGCAGCCCACCAGGCTCCCCGTCCCTGGGATTCTCCAGGCAAGAACACTGGAGTGGGTTGCCATTTCCTTCTCCAATGCAGGAAAGTGAAAAGTAAAAGTGAAGTTGCTCAGTCGTGTCCGACTCTTAGCAAACCCATGGACTGCAGCCTACCAGGCTCCTCCATCCATGGGATTTTCCAGGCAAGAGTACTAGAGTGGGGTGCCATTGCCTTCTCCGATACCTACTTTAAAGGGTTGTAAAGATTAAATGAGATAGTTATGTTAGAGTATAAATTTATCCCACAACTGAGGCACAAGAAACATTACATTACTTAATTTTTCTAAATTAAACTAAATCTGGCTCGAAACTCTTATTTATCAGGGTTGTAAGATATCTAATATTAATCATGATTCATGTGGGAGTGGGGTTTTTCCCCTCTTTAGTGTGGTATATACATTGACGAAACAAAAAACATTTAGGAAAGAACCTCGGGTCTTGAGTCTGTCATGGTTTCCACTGGGATGTGCATTGTCTAAACTCATACAGTCCACACAGAGGCAAGTGACTCCACCTCATCTCTGCCAAGTGTGTACATCAGCATCTTTTGCTACAGTTCCCCAGGCTATGTACTAGATATTTAGTGCCCTAACCATTAAATCAGCTCTCCCTATGAGAAGTCCTGCTACCTCTTAACTGACTTTTTAAAGTTTTTTTATTTATTTATTTTCGGTTGTGCTGGGTCTTCCTTGTGGTCCTCAGGCTTTTTCTAGTTGCAGAGAGCGGGAGCTACTCTCTAGCTTCAGTGCACAGGCTTCTCATTGTGGCAGCTTCTCTTGTTGCAGAGCACAGGTTCTAGGCACAGGGGCTTCAGCAGTTATAGCACTGAGGCTTCAGTAGTTGCAGCTCCAGGGCTCTAAAGTGCAGGCTCAGTAACTGTAGCGCATGGGCTTAATTGTTCCACAGCATGTGGAATCTTCCTGGCATGCCTGCTCAGTCAATCAGTCATGTCCAACTCTTTGTGACACCTTGGACTATGCCCATGAAGCTTCTCTGTCCATCGGATTCTATAGGCAAGAGTGCTGGAGTGGGTTGCCATTTCCTTCTCCAGTGGATCTTCCTGACCCAGGGATCGAACTCAAGTCTCCTGCATTGGCAGGTGGATTCTTTACCACTCTACCACCAGGGAAGTCCAACCTCCTAATTGACTTCTGTCACTCATGGAGCCTATTGCAATATCTCTTTTCTCTAGTCCCTGAACACATGGCTATCCTTGGGCAACTCCTCTTCTTTCAACCCAGCACTTCCGCCATCTTCTTCTTAAGAGCACCTTAAATTTTTATCCTACACAAGAGCCTGGATAAGGTTGTAGAACAGGTGTACTGCAACTTTAATTTGGGACTAGAAAATTCAAAACCCATTAACTATTCCATAAGATAAGAAACCTATAATTCTTAGAAGAGAGGAGAGCAAAGTTACCTTTTCTTCCTACTGAGTATCTCTTTTGACAATGAGTAGCACACAGCACTTGGGAAATTATTCTGCTGTAAATGCAAATAAGCTGGCACAGAATAAGTATTCAGTATTGTCTTCTCTATTTCCTATCAGAACTCAACTTACTTTATTCATCCAGAGATAGCAAACTCAAATATCAGGCAGATAATACAAATGACTAAAAATAGACAAGTGTAAGAAAACAAAATCATAGCATAAAATAAACAGAAACTAGTCTTTAGCCTTGGCTTTAACAAGGAGAACATGGTGAGCTGGAAAGCACAGGGCCACTAAAGGACCTTCTGCTGCTGCTGCTGCTAAGTCACTTCAGTCGTGTCCAACTCTGTGCGGCCCCAAAGACAGCAGCCCACCAGGCTCCCCCTTCCCTGGGATTCTCCAGGCAAGAACACTGGAGTGGGTTGCCATTTCCTTCTCCAATCCATGAAAGTGAAAAGTAAAAGTGAAGTCGCTCAGTTGTGTCCGACTGTTCTCGACCCCATGGACTGTGCCTACCAGGCTCCTCCATCCATGGTATTTTCCAGGCAAGAGTACTGGAGTGGGGTCCCATCGCCTTCTCCAAAAGGACCTTCTACTTAGCTTTAAATGGTCTTAACTTGGTGGGAATGAGAGGCCTGTGTTGCCAGATTTTACCCAAAAATATTATTGTGTACAATCTACTAATCTTACAATGTTGGCTACTCATTCAAGTCGGCTTCCCAGGTGGCGTAGTGGTAAAAAATCTGCCTGTCAATGCAGGAGATGCAAGAGATGCGGGTTTGTCTCAAAGTGGTGGGGGGTGAGGGGGAATGTAATATGTATACCTATGGTTGATTCATGTTGAAGTTTGACAGAAAACAGCGAAATTCTGTAAAGCAATTATCCTTCAATAAAAATAGATAAAATTAAAAAAAGAGAGATGCGGGTTTGATCTCTGGGTTGGGAAGATCCCTGGAGAAGGGAATGGCTACTCACTCCAGTATTCTTGTCTGGAGAATTCCATGGACAGAGAAACTTGGCAGCCTACAGTTTACAGGGTCGCAAAGAGTCGGACACGACTGAGCAACTGTGCATGTGTGCAAGTTACAAAAAAGAAAACAAGAAACAAACTCCTGGCCACATTGTCTGGGCCAAGTCTTATTATGAGTATGTATCTTTAAGCCCTTTTATGATTTTTGCTGCTACGTATATACTGCTAGCTGTCAAATTTTATACCCTATATAGATTGCTTTACCTGCCACTTTACCTGCATCCTGAGAAATCTGTATGGAGGTCAAGAAGCCACAGTTAGAATGGGATATGGAACAACGGACTGGTTCCAAATTGGGATAGGAGGACGTCAAGGCTGTATATTGTCACCCTGTTTATTTAACTTATATGCAGAGTACATCATGTAAAAAGGCAGGCTGGATGAAGCACAAGCTGAAATCAAGATTACCAGGAGAAATATCAATAACCTCAGATATGCAGATGACATCACCCTTATGGCAGAAAGCAAAGAGGAACTAAAGAACCTCTTGATGAAGGTAAAAAAAGGAGAGTGAAAAAGCTGGCTTAAAACTCATATTAAAAAAACTAAGATCATGGCATCCAGTCCCATCTCTTCATGGCAAATAGATGGGGAAACAATGGAAACAGTGAGAGACTATTTTCTTGAGCTCCAAAATCACTGCAGATGCTGACTGCAGCCATGAAATTAAAACATGCTTGCTCCTTGGAAGAAAAGCTGTGACCAACCTAGACAGCATATTAAAAAGCAGAGACATTACTTTGCTGACAAAGGTCGATGCTTTTTTCAGTAGTCATGTATGGATGTGAGAGTTGGACCATAAGGAAAGCTGAGTGCTGAAGAACTGATGCTTTTGAACTGTGGTGTTGGAGAAGATTCCTGAGAGTCCCTTGAACTGCAAGATCAAACCAGTCAATCCTAAAGGAAATCAGTCATGAATATTCATTGGAAGGACTGATGCTGAAGCTCCAATACTTTGGCCACCTGATGTGAAGAACTGACTCATTGGAAAAGACCCTGATGCTGGGAAAGATTGAAGGCAGGAGAAGGGGATGACAGAGGATGAGATGGTTAGATGGCATCACCGAGTCAATGGACATGAGTTTGAGCAAGCTCCGGGAGTTGGTGATGGACAGGGAAGCCTGGCATGCTGCACTGCATGGGATGGGAAAGAGTTGGACACAACTGAGCAACTGAACTGGAATTGAATAGACTGCTTTCCCAAGCTTCATTGCATGTATCTAACTGCCTCCTGCCTAACAAACATATCCTTGTCACAAGAATCTCAAATGCAAATGTCTAAAATGGAACACATTGCCCCGTCATCCTAAATCGGTCACCAGGTTTGTGTTACTTATCTCAGTAAAATGGCACAAACATATACACCCAGTCCCCCCAAGTCAGAAACGCTGGAGTCATTCTCAACTCCTGTTAGGGAAATTAAATGAATAGTCTTGTTTCGGCTTCAGAGAAAAAGCAGAGCAAGCCTCTGATCCTGCTTCTAACCTGCCTGGACGCTGCCCTGACTGTGAGTGACTGTGAGTGACTACCTGCTGTGAGTGCAAGCCTTGTAGCACCATAGATAAGATGAGGGAGAAATCTTGAGATTGATGAGACCCTGGAGAGGGCCTTGCCAACTAAGCCCCAGGCTTAACTATATTCCAAGTTTTACACAACAAAACAAACAGCATTAATATGAAACCAGAACTGTGATTTGGTCACAGATTGTCCTGGGATTATAAGCAGGAACTCGAACTGAAATCTTTGAAGTCTCACCCACTGAGTGGATGTGCCGCCTGGGACCCTTTCCCATTTGGGAATCCAGATGTACTGTGATATAGGAGTTTCCAATGCTGATTAAGTCTGGATGTTGGTCAAAACCCAATTTGGTGATGTATTCTCTGCTCTTTCTATTTCTCTTTTCTTTTAATGTTAGTATGTTGAAAGCTAGATAATTCTCTAATAAATATCTGTATTATTTATTAGTATATAACAAGTGACTTATTTTGTTAACAAATCCTTTGAACCTGAGATGAAAGTGAAAACTTTCTGCAAAACAACTCCTCATTCCACTCCATCCCACTGGTAACCAAGTCTAATCAATTATAACTTTGGAATTTTACTTGACTGTCATTTTCCACTCCCACCATCACTGCCTTGGTTCAGGCCTCATCTTTTGCCCAAACTAAAGCAAAGTTTCCCTAGCCAATCTCTTGCTTTCAATCTCTTTGCCCTCACTATAGCCAGAGTATTCTTTCCAAGACACAGACTTGATCTTGTCTCTTCCCTGCTCAAAATTTCTCAGTTATTTCCCATCACCTTCAGGATAAAGCTCCAACTTCTTAGTCTGGTATTCAGGGCCCTTTGTGATCTCGTCTGTCCTACTGCTTCCCTTATCCCCACCTAATACAACACATGCACTGAAACACCTTGTTTCCCTAATGGGACATGCTTTCTCTGCCCCACCACTTTTACACAGGCTGTTTCCACTGCTTGAATTGTCCTCTTGCTTCCTACACTCTCCTTTTCTTGACTCTTCAAACCAAGCACTGATCTCTTCTGGGAAGCACCCTCTGACAAGCCATCCCCTTCCCCAAGCTGGTTAGATGTCCTCCACCTCCTTAGTACCCTGTGCATATCTCTATTTAACTTCTATTATTTGACTATTTCCCTCACTGAAATGGGAACTACTTTAGCACAGAGACCCTATCATCTGCCTCCTCAAGACTGAGCACAATACCTGATCCACAGGGAGCACTTAATAAATATATGTGGATTGAGCAAATGAATAAATCTAGGCCAAATCATGGTACCAGTGGAGAACGTTTTCTTGCCCAAGATCACATGGCCAAACAGTGACAGAGCTAGAAAATCCATCTCCTCAACTTCAACTCACGGTCTTTCTACCAGACTAAGCTGGCAGCTGATGGGGCAGGGTGAGAAGAGAGGCACGGAAATGTATTGCAAAGGCAGATATTGAAGCTTGATCCAAAAAAGAGGAGTTGAAATGGAACAGAGTGGTGATTTTAGGGGAAAGAGGAACAAAAGAAAAAAAAAAAAAAAAGATCAAGCACATTTGATTTACTGTCATCCTTAACATGAATGCTTGCAAAAAAGATCTCAGGCAACCTAAAGACATGAGATATAAAAGAGGAAACAGACTCTACCTATTAAAGATGGAATGAGGCTTATATTAATAATTAGGAACTTTAAAAGTGATGAAAGATGACTTCTCTTGTTCCCAGTGGTTAAGAATCTACTTGCCAATGTAGGGGACACAGCTTTGATCCCTGGTCTGGGAAAATTCCACATGCTGCAGGGCAACTAAGCCCGTGTGCCACAACTACTGACACCTGTGCACCCTAGAGCCTGTGCTCCTCAACAAGAAAAGCCACAGCAATGAGAAGCCCACTCACCGCAACTAGAGAAAGCCTGCAGACAGCCAAAAATAAATACAAATTTTTAAAAATAAAAGTGATGGAAGACATTTTCACATATTGAGGTATGGGGAAGTCATTCTGGCTTATAAATGATTTGACTTGAACTTTATACTAGCTACAAGCCTGTCTTGTAGTCTATCAAACATACATTGTACATCTGATTTAATCATTGAAGAAAAGGGTGCATTGTCCAGAAGTAAAGAATATCTGTTTTGAAGTTAGAGATAAACGCCTCCCTTCGTGGGAGGCCAATGCCAGTACTCCTTTGACGATAAGGTTCCCTTCCCAGGTACCAAGGCCATACTGACTTGCTGTGTACCAAGTAATCTTTTTTGAAACATGGAAGAAATGTACCCCTGTTATGTTTGATGTCTTTTATTCTGACAAGATATAAAGCTGTGCTGGAAACCAGGCTTCTTGGGAGCAGTTCCTCAAAGCTATGAGAGGCTGTCTCCCGGGTTACAGTCTTTAGCTTGACTCAAATAAAACTGTTCTCTATTCTAATCTTACTTTAGATTGGTTATTGATCATTTATGGCAACAAAAGAAAATTTTAACACAGCATATACTATGTACTACTCTAAGCATATAAATGTTTTCTTCATTTAATCTTCAAAACAACTCTATGTGCTAAGTAATAATATTATCCCCATTTTACAGGTGAGAGAATTTAGGCACTGAGTCTTTTGAGACTTCACAGGTAAGAAGTGGCAGAGCTAGGATTTAAATAAGGCAGCTTGATGCTAGAATCCATGTCCTCATCCACAATGCCTGAAGGTAATTCTGATCTTAGGAATCAAGACAAAAGGGGATCACTCAGGTTTCACTGAATGAAGTTTGAGTTGTCTAGTGGGGGCAATGTTTTGGCCCTAAATTCAGACAGACTGTTGTTAGGTATGTGGGGGATGGGAGTTCTTTGTTCTGTGATGCAGTGATGACCTCAGGAGGGTAAACTGCCACTAGGCTGAGGAAAATGGAATGGCTGCCAGAGGACCTGCGTGGGTCTGAGGGGGTCGCGGGGCTTCTCTGGAACCAGCTGACCTATGCCCTAGCCTGCAGACACTGTGGCAGCAGCTGCCTCCAGAGTCCAGGGAATCTGATAACACTGTTTTTGTTCATGGTTTGGCAGATCCAGAGGTGGTGGCAGCTTGGGACATGGCAGCAGCTTCAGCCCTGGTACTCTGGGGACAAGATGCGAGGCAAGGTGAATGACACAGCAGTGCAGCTGGGTTAAACGATTCACCACATGAGTTCAGGGGAGGAGTCATAGACATCAATGTGGGCCCAAAGAAGTGACCACATAAGCCTTAAGTGTGAGGCCGGGTGAGTTTTACCATTAACACAACATTTGAAGCCAGGTAAGTGCTCACTGACCCTAGATGTTGAGTTATGTAAGGAAATGCTGGTCTTCAAATGTGGCTGGGTAATGGCCATTAACACCAGATGGGTAAGGGACTGTTGTCCCCAGACGTGGGCCCCAGTGAGTGACTGTCCACTCTGGGTGTAGACCAGAGACTGAGGCCTTCATGATACACACTCTGTGTCTCTGGAAAGCCTTCACACCTGACTGTATCTTTCTCCCCTCCCCAGGGCCTACCACTTCTGTATCGTGTGGCTTTCCTTGATCACCTGTGGAAGCAGAAGTCAGAGGAGGAAGAGGAGGCATTTCTGGATCCACTGAAGACATGTTCTCTTCCTAAAGAAGCTCCTATTGGAGAGCAAGTCACTACAGCCCCATCTCAGCCATCTTGTAATTCTGAAGGCCTCCATAAGGCCCCAGGGACACTAGAGCAAGGACTCACACAGGCCCCAAACCCTCCCCGATCCTTTCCCACCTTTCAGATCTTGACCAACCTGCCTGTGAGGCACACGACAACATCAGGGAGCCGCCCACAGGAGAGAAAAAGCCAGTTCTTCTGGGGTCTGCCCTCTCTGCATAGTGAGTCCTTGGAGGCCATCTTCCTGAGCTCAGGTGGCCTTTCTCCCTTGAAGCTATCTGTTAGTCCTTCTGTCTTCTTTAACAAGCTTGCCTTCCTGCCTAGATCCCCAGTATTGCTGCTTCCCTGGTATGGCTTCCCAACCCCACTTCCCACTCAGGAAGCCCATACTACAGAGGATCTGGAAAGGATGGCCTCTGATCCTCAACAACTTCCCTCTCCATCTTCCCCTCCTGTCCCATCACTTCCCCTTCATCTTAACCCCTTTCCCATGGACCGTAAGACAGTCCTATCTGGCACTGAAGCAAATACACAGTGGCTTACGCGGCAGAGAGAGATCCCTTGGGTCTCCGGGGATCAAGCTCTGCACCAACAGCCTAACTTTCAAAGAACCAGACCCTCCAAGCTCTTCTATTCATCTGAGGTCTGGTGGAAGGTGCCATGTGATCCTAGTCTCCAACAACACTTTCCAGACTCACTCTCTGCCTCCCTAGCAGAGAATCCCTCTAGTCTCCTGGGAGCCCTAACTAGGTCTGAGGCCCCATGGCAGACCATGGGGCAAAAGGAGGACCCCAAAATCCCTGAGCCAGCAATGCCAGCTACCAGCCTAACCCAAGCTTCTCTGCCAGAATGCCAGGGAGTCAGCCCTCTTGGAGGCCCTTCTGGATCTGAGGCCCTCTGGGAAACCATGAGGCAAAGAGAGAAGCCTCAGATCCCTGAGCCTGCCATCTTGGTCCCTTGCCAATCCGTAGCCCCCTTGATAGAGCCTCAAGGAACTAACACCCTGGGAGTTCCACCTGCAGATAAGACTCAATGGGGAACCACAGGACATAAAGAGAGTACTCAAGCCTTTCAGCCCCCAATGCCAGCCCCCTGCCAGCCTCTAGACCCTCTGTCAGAAGCCCAGGAAATCAGCCCTGAAGGAGGACCTTCTGCAACCAAGGATTTCTGGGGATCCTTGGGACACAGAGCTAACCCTATGGCCTCTGGGTCTCTAGTGTCAGCCCTCTGCCCTTCCCCACATCCCCTGCCAGAACTCCTGGGAGGCAGACTCTTGGGAGAGTCATCTGGATATGAGCCCCAGTGGAGATACAGAGAAAATTCAACAAAATCTTGGGCCTCGGAGCCTCCAGCCTTTGACCTTGACCCAGGGCTCCATGGAACCAGATCTACTTGTGTTCCTTCAGAATCTGAGACTCCAAGGAAGGGCATGGAGAGTAAAGAAAATCTCTGTGTCTCTGCAGACCCAGTTTCACCTCCCAGCTTCCCCTCAGCTTCTCTGGAGTCCATAGGCACAGGTGTCCAGGCAGTCTTGTCTGACTCCAACACTTTGAGGGGGGCCATAAGGCAGAGAGAGAACCTCTGGACTTCAGAGTCCCCAGCCCCTGGCCACAGCCTCTCTCTTGCTCCTGTTCTAGAACACCACAGAATCAGTCCTGTGGGAGGCCTCACTGGGTCAGAAACTGCATGGAAGGACACTGATCACTCCAGGAATTCCTGGGCTTCTGAATCCCCATCTCTGGCCTTCAGCACACCCCCAGTTCTTGTACTGGATTCCCTCAGAGCTAGCCCTATGGGAGTCCCATTTGAATCTGAAGCTAGATGTGGGGACCTAGGAGGGAGAAAGGACTCCCGGACCTCAGAGCTCCCGGACTGCAGCTTACCCCAAGACCCACATGGAGCCAACTCCTTGGGAGTCCAGCCTGACTCTAAGCCTATTTGGGGGGATGTGGAGCAGAAAGAAATCTGTTGGGTTCCTGCGTCCCCAGTGTGGAGCCCCAGCCCACTCCCAAACTCTGTGTCCAAGTGTCACACGAGTGAGCCTATTGGAGACAAACCTGACTATAAGCCTGAGGAGGAAACAGTGAAACATACAGAGAACTGCAGGACCACTGAACTCCCAGCTGCAACTCCCAGGTTCTCTGCTCTTCTACCAGATCCACACATTGACCTTGAGTTTGTGAGAAGGAATATGCAACATCTCAGAGGGATCATCCAGGACCCCAACCCTCCAGCAGTGGATCACCTACAGCCAATACCCTGGCCTCCTGCCCAAGCTCAAGCTCTGAAGATTGAGTCCAACCAACCTGGCCTACCCAAGGGAGGGCTGTTAACAGGGGCTAACACAAAGACTCCATCCTCCCAGGGTGAGGCTATCCCAAAGGTACCCACCTACTCTGGGATCCGGCCCTGGCACTGGAGTAAGGAGCTGGAACTCAGGCTGGAGAAACTACAGCAGAGCCCTGCTTCCAGATCTCCAAGTCAGTCATTCAGCAGCTCCCTTATCCTGAGCTCCACAACTCAAGCCACCCGGAAACTCTCTTCTTGCCCACCACAGCAGACTCATCCCCCAAGTCTGTGGCCGCACTCTTCAAGCTGTCATCCCCCTAAAGCTCAGAGCACAGTGACTCAGCCTGTCCAGGTCCCCTACTGTTATCACTCCCACTTCTCTTTCCAACCTCAGACACAAAAGTCTGGCAGGGCAGAACAAGGGTCTCGGAAAGAGCAAAGAAAGCAAGCAAAGACAGTGTACCAGATCTCACCCCAAGAGTCATGTGTTCACATGGAGGCTGGTGAGAACTGCCTGGGCCAGGAAGAGCCCTCAAACCCTGTGGTTCTAGCCTCAGGCAGGAGACAAGACAAAGCTTCAGCCCTATCTTCAGCCAAAAAGAGAGCCAGCCCCAGGAAACCCAAAGGAGGAGACTATGGAGAAGCAGATGCAAGTTTGGGGTCATTCACAGTTACAGAGGAAAGCCACCCAGCTCAGGCCAGATTAGCAGAGAACCTTGTCAGTAGACTTTCACGAGGATCTCAGCAGAGCAACCAGTGCTCTCCACACACTGCTTTCTACCCCCAGCCTCACTCCAAGTATTTAAGTTCCCAAGGTCAGAGAGGGGCAAGGCTGGGAACTCCTGACATTCTGTCCCCTAGGCACTGTAAGCCCTGCCCTTGGGCATGGAAGCATCTTTCCTCCTCACCTCCCGCTCCCCTTACCAGCAGTCTCCAAAGGATATTAGCCAAGTTTCTGGGTACCCATGGATCCATGCCCACCAAATCCATCAGCAGAGGAAAGCCTGGTAGTACTGGCACCCAATATAAGTATCCCAAGAAATGAAGCCCAACCAGTTGGGAGGCGGGGAGACAAAGGAAATGCTAATAAACTAGCTGAACTAGAAAAGTCCCACTCACGTCTTTTTTTGGAGTCTTGGGTACTGGGAATGTCAATTCCCTATGCTGCTGCAGCTGTTACATCCTCAGGATCAGGGTCCCACATGTAGAGAGCTTGGGATTCTATAGGCTTAACTTTCTTTTCTAGCTATTCACATATGATCAACCTGGAGTCCTCTACAGGGTGAGACTGTTAAGGCCAGGAAAGCACAGCCCAGTGTTGCCCTTGAGAAAAACTCTCCATGAAGTCAACAGAAGAAAAATAAACACAGGAGCACAACTGATCTGAGGCTAGGCAGCTGTTATTGGTCCTAGGCATGATCGCCTTCTTTACTTGATCCACAAATCTATCTATCTTTCTAGCCAGTTCTTGTCAGCCCTCTGCTCTCTTTCTCAGGTTTAGCTCATGCATCCCAAGGTCACAAAAGTTTATCCCTTTTCTATCATATCGTATACCCATTTTTTGATTGCAGTTTGTAATACTGTTATTACTTTTCTACTGCTGCCATAACAAATTACCACAACACAAAGTTCGTTAAGTCTGATATATGTCTCACAGGGCTAAAATCAAGAGGTTGGTAGGGCCATATTTCTTTGTGGGCACTGGGTAGGGTTCATTCCTTGTCTTTCCCAGCTTCTAGAGGCTGCCCTCATTTCTCAGCTATTGGCCCTCCTCCTCCATCTTCAAAGCTAGCAAAAGAAAGTTAACTTTTCCTATTATGTCACTTTTTCTTCCCTCTCCCACTTTTAAGGATACTTTTAATTAAATTGGGCCCATCCTGACAATCCAAGATACTTTTCCCATCTTAGAGTCAGTTGCTTAGCAACCTTAATGCCATTTGCAACTTTCTTTGGCCATATAGCATAACATTCATAGGTGCCAAGGATTAGGATGTGGACATTGGGGGTGGGGGGCACGCCGGGTCCAGAATGGCATTATCCTGCCTATCACAGATATTCATTCAACCTGTTACATTTGCTGCAAATATTTTCTCCCAATTTATGTAGCTTATTTTCTAATTTTAAGGTGATTTTTACCATGCCAGAGTTTAAATCTACCATTTTTCTTTATGGCTTCTAAAACACTTTATTCTAGCACTTTCATGGACGTATACTTGTTTACTTGTTTACTTATGGCTGTGCCTTGCATGTGCAATTTTAGTTCCCCAACTAGAGATCAAACCTGTGCCCTCCTCAGGGGAAAGGGTGCAATCCTAATCACTGGACCACCAAGGAATTTCCACAGATGTACATTTAGATTATTAATGTAACTTTTGAGTAGGGAATGGAGGGAATCTGATTCCCCCAGCCCTGCAAAAAGATGTCCAATTTTATCAACAGCATTAAAAAATTTTCTTCACCCCATCCCATTAGGTGCTGTATTTCAAAACACGGGTCATTTTTAAACCATCTCTAGGCTTCAGGTCTGCATATCTAACCACTTACTGGTATTGTTGCATATTCAACTTGTCTAAAACCTACTCTTTTTCCCTTTAATCTTTTCTTTCAATGCGTGCGTTCCTATTGAAGGGTGTACGTCCACCCCAATACAAAGCCAGACGCCTGCCATCCTTGATTCCTCCTTTATCCTCAAAAAAAAAGATGACTATCTTGCAATTTTTTGGGGGTGGGGGGGGTGGGGCATGTTGCAGATCTTAGTTCCTCAATCAGGGATCAAACCCAGGCCCACAGCAGTAAACGCACCAAAGCCTAACCACTGGGCCACCAGGAAATTCCCCAAGTTTTTTTTTTTTAAGTGATTTATCAGGAAATCCCTGGTGGTCCCGTGGATAGGCCTCAGTGCTTTCACTGTGGGAGCCCAGGTTTGATCCCTGGTCATGGAACTGAGTGGAGAAGGCAATGGCACCCCACTCCAGTACTCTTGCTTGGAAAATCCCATGGATAGAGGAGCCTGGTAGGCTGCAGTCCATGGGGTCACTTAGAGTCGGACACAACTGAGTAGCTTCACTTCCACGCGTTGGAGAAGGAAATGGCAACCCACGCCAGTGTTCTTGCCTGGAGAATCCCAGGGACGGGGGAGCCTGGTGGGCTGCTGTCCATGGGGTCGCAGAGAAGTTCCATCTTTGCTTTTGCCTCTGTGGTAAACTGTTGGTCCTCTATGATCTAATTTGATGCCATATTCTTGATTAGAAACCCATCTTCTAATCATAGAACTTGATCTGCTATAAGACTCATTCCAATTTCTTCCTGAGAAACTTGTGGGGAAAAAGAGGGACTTGCTTTACAGTTCACCTACTGGTTTATACAGAATTCTGCAGGTGCATGTTGACAATAAACCATCCCTCACACTGCCTTCTACAGTTTACGAAGCACCATCAATCATTTTATCAGACTTGATAAAGAAATCTTGAGACCCCAGAAGAGCTAAGTGCCTGTTTGATGCTACACTGCTATGAGCACACATGTCAGAAGCAAAACCAGGCCTCTCACAAGTCTGCTCTTGTTTTTTCCTAAAGAGTCTATAGAGTTCCAACCACCTTCCCTATAGGTATACTGTGTGTTATAAGTGAGTACAAAACAATCATTCTAACATAAATTTCTGTAACGTATTATTAGTACCCTTCACGTATTTTGTGGGATCTTGCCATCCGCGCTCTTCCCACAGCTTGATGCAGAGGTATCAAATGTCTTTTCTCCAGAAGACCCTGCCTTTGGTCTCACTGAGGTTAGGCTGCCACAGGGATGAGATGGTGCAACAATGTAAGAGTAAGAAGACTGAAAGCTGAGCCATCAGGATACCTAAATGGTGTGAAAACCAAAGGAGGAGCGAAGACAACATCTGGTAGAGAAAAGTGTTACGGTTAACAGGGAGAGTCAATGCAAATCACAAAAGTGTAAGAATATCTATTTCATAGCACATGAGTTCAAGATGCCCCAATTTAATCAGTCTACGTAACTATCTTGAGTCCTTGCAGATTACCTACCTATAAACGTCAAACTGGAGGCTGGTGTAAATACTAGAATGACTAGCTTGATTCAGCAGGTTATTTTCTCTGCATCATACTCCTCTTCAGTAAGGCATCATGATACCGATCCCAGAAATACTAAGTGATTACGCTGGTACATGTTGAACAAAGAAGACACACTATACCTAGACAAAACTATGCAAGCAATCATCTGAAAAACTAGGAGCAGGGGAGGATGTTTAGTTTAGAAAGAAACACATCCAAAACTAGAATTTTATATTAGAAAAAAAGCTATGTTTTTATAATACAAATTACATAAAGGTGGACATAATTGTAAGTGATCCTCAACCAGAACATGAATATATGAAAATTTCTAGATGCATCAAGAGAACATCCATCTCCAGAGACTATACCCCAACCCAGCCTTGGTCAGGAAAAGGGGACTCTACAGGCCTAGTCTCACCATCCCCATCAAATATAGGTAGAGGATGCCACATTCACCACTTCTGAAGTTCCATCAGGCTGCACCCTGCCCTCCACTGCAGTCCTATCCAGTGAAACCACAGACACTGGGCAAGGTAGCAGTACACCAATGTTAATCAGGAGGGGAAGAGGGTGCAACCTCACTTCTAGTATTTCACATTTGGAAGAGTGCCTTGGCAGTGAGGAGCAGCCCAAGGCCCTTCCCAGGAAAGAAGCAGGCACAGGGGCCAGGACTCAGGCTCCATTTTGACCCAACGTTTATTGTCCTTTTACAATATGTCGTTTTTGGTTTAGAAACTGCTTGTGATTAGTTTTCCAACATTAACTCAAAAGCATGTAAAATAAAAATCAACCTACTCTCTATATAAACACCCAGCAACTGCAGCCCTTCACCCTCCTGCCCAGGTTGGGTAGGGGAAAGGGAGGGCTTGGGCAGCATTGAGTGAAGTGCAGATGCTTTGCTGTGGGGACTGGTGATAATGCCTTTGTTCACACCCACAGAGGTTCCTCCTGCACTGCTCTAAACTACAGCAGAAATGGTATAGGCCCCAGGCCCAATTCCTTGTTGGTAATTCACTCTCTGCCTCCCAAATGAAAATCGCTTTTATTTTATCGCTTTTGTATTAAATTTTTTTTTTTGCAACAGTAACCCCCTGTCCAGAGTCTGACTGTAGCTGAACTGTTCAGACTGAGGAATGGAGCAGGCTGTGGGCGCACGCCTGGTCCCTCCTGGGCGAGCGCCCCCACCCTCAGGGAACAAGGTCCAGCCAGGCCAGCTCACTGCTTTCTGGCCACCACCACTTAGCCATACAGGTCATCATCATTATCTTCTGTGTACACACTGCCACCTGTGCCACCGCCACTGCCCTGACTGGGGCCAGCTCCACCCTGGTTTCCTGAAGGGAATCTGTATTAAGAGCAGAGGCAAAAAAGAGGGTTAGGATAGGGCTTGTGTATGATTTTCACAATTACCCCTTCTAGCATCCTTAGGGCTCCCACTACCTTGGTTGTATAGTTCCCCAAGATGACTTAAAAATAGCCCACTGAAACCTAGTTACCTGAAGCTGCCAAAGCCTCGACTCTGCTGAAGGGTCTGAGCAAACATTTCATACTTCCGGATGTCATTATCACTGACAGAACGGCGGGCAAAGCGCATAGCTTCCTCAAAGTGATCTCGGCGGATCTCAGGCACTGGATCATCCTCTTCTACTTCCTGTAGGATGGGTAAACACAGACCACCAGGGCTGGTTAAGGCTCTGCCTGGATTCCTTCCTTAGCCTTCCTGACCCCATTATTGCAGCAGCAGATTGGGCCTCTGCTATCCAACTTGAATATGCTGCCAGGCCAATATTCCTAAAACTGAGTCACTGCCTTGCTTAAAAACCTGCCAATGTATTCTGGAAATGGTAAAACTGTAGGGACAGATTTCACTACCAAGAGCTTATGATGGGAATAAAAAGCTGATTAAAGTGACATGAGAGGGATTTCCCTGGCAGTCCAGGAGTTGACACTCTGAGCATCCAGTGCAGGGGGCATGGGTTTGATCTCTGATCGGGAAACTAAGAATCCACACGTTGCAGCCAAAGAAAGGGGAAAAGGTGGCA
Organism: Bos indicus; assembly: GCF_029378745.1. Lineage (NCBI taxonomy): Eukaryota > Metazoa > Chordata > Mammalia > Artiodactyla > Bovidae > Bos > Bos indicus. The sequence goes on from NC_091767.1 coordinate 59,220,673, forward strand.
TAAGGGAACTTTTTGGGATGACAGAAATTTGTCCATCTCAACTGTGGTAGCAGTTACAGAACTTAAAACATACTTGTTAAAAAGCATGGAAACAGTATACTAAAAATAGTGAATTTTACAAAATGTAAATTATACCCCATAAGCCTTTATTTTCAAAAAGAAAATGTCAATGGCTCTCAGTGCTTATCACAACTGAATTACACCTTACCAACAGGCCTCACTTCCAGTAACACACAACCTCTTTAATGTATCCAGGTTCTCCCAATTCCTGCAGTTCTATTCCTCAACCAATCTACTTGGGTGACTTACTTCTTCTACCCAACCTCGATTCTCTTTATAGCCCAGGCTCACACCCTATCTCTTCTACTAAGAAGCCACTCAACTGTTGTGACTTTGGATCACTGTAGTTTATAAGCTTTTATAAGAGGGAAAGAAACATCACCAATGGTAAAGAAAGCCAATTACTTATTTGCTCATTAAGTCAGTTTCCAACACTGTGCCCTGATACAGAAGGAAACAAGTGAGAGAACAAGAGTCCCCATCTTTATTGAGCTTATAACACATACATATCAAATTCTCCATTTGAATTACACTTACACTTTTCTTACACTTTTGTGATTTGCATTGACTCTCCCTGTTAACCGTGACACTCTTCTCTACCAGATGTTGTCTTCGCTCCTCCTTTGGTTTTCACACCATTTAGGTATCCTGATGGCTCAGCTTTCAGTCTTCTTCCTCTTACATTGTTGCACCATCTCATCCCTGTGGCAGCCTAACCCCCTGAATTAGGGGGTCCATGAAACACCAGGAATAGGTCCATAGATCCTAGCTTCTCAGCCCTGCTCTATTTGTTTCTATGCTCATTTCTTCTCAGCCTTTGTAATTCCTGATTGACATGGTTATCTACTTAGCATTTTCTCTTCCATGGCATGCTAAACATCTGATAGATGAACTTTCCAAAACCTTACACTCTAGGGCACTGTGGAGACTGTCCCCTGGCTCCCTACGATGGGCACATCTGGGTTAAGGATGCAGACTCACCATTGCTGACGGGTTGGTTTGCCGCTCCCGTTCTCGCCTAATTTCACTCTCGATCGATTCACGAATGGCCAACTTGCAAGCACGTTGGCAAATCTCGGTCAAGTCAGCTCCAGAGAAGCCATTAGTCATTTTAGCCAGGAACTCTAAATCCACATCCTAAAAGAAGCAACAGAGCTACCTTAGCTTTTAGCCTCTTTTCCCCTGAGATACACTGATCTTTGAGCCACCAAAGCACTTCCAATTCCACTTTGTTCCATCTCTGCCACCAGTTTTATTCCTTATTCTAGATCATCTTAATACCCTCAAATTTTCCATCCTTCCTTTTCAACCATAACCCCAGGAATCCCCAATGGAACCTTGTCCAGGAACCAAGGAGCATTCCGCACAGCCTGCAGATTCATGACCCTGTGACCCAAGACCTTGCACCTGCCTTGGCAACTGGGGACTTGCGCAGGTTGGCCTTGAGAATGGCAACACGGGACTTCTCATCGGGAAGCGGGATATAGATGAGCTGATCAAGGCGGCCAGGTCGCAGGATGGCAGGATCAATGATGTCAGGTCGGTTGGTAGCGCCAATGATAAATACATTTTTCTTTGTGGACATGCCATCCATTTCTGTCAGGATCTGGTTGATGACTCGGTCGGCAGCCCCACCACCATCTCCAATGTTGCCACCACGGGCCTTGGCAATCGAATCCAGCTCATCAAAGAACAGTACACAGGGGGCAGCTTGGCGTGCCTGTGAGAGGGACAGATGGACTTGAGCATTAGCACAACTGGGTCCCTCAGACCTGAGAAAAAATGGAAAATAAAGTGACCTTCACTGCCCTAACTGAGCTGCCAGAATGGGATGGTCTTAATCTCCCAAAGAACAGCCTCTACCCCTAACTTGTTCTCAAGCAAGTGAATTGATAGCCCAGGCACTTGTAGCTCACCTTGTCGAAGATTTCCCTCACGTTGGCCTCAGACTCTCCAAACCACATGGTGAGCAGCTCAGGACCCTTGATGGAGATGAAGTTGGCCTGGCACTCATTAGCAATGGCTTTGGCCAGCAAGGTTTTCCCACAGCCAGGAGGTCCATAGAACAGTACTCCCTTGGAGGGTGTCATGCCAAACTTGAGGAATTTGTCTGGGTGCTCCACAGGATACTAGGAGGAAAAAGAAAGACGATTTGGGGATATCTCCCCCAGTTTGAGAGAAACTCAACCTAACAGAAGCATCCTCCCACACCATCTCATGGTGTAAGGCGACAGGCTTCTTGGTGCTTCCAACCTCAGAACAGCAGGTTCCTGAATCATGCTCATAATTTCTGCAATCAATATGCCAACACCCCAATACCACCAGCTCAATGACAATGTGCTGAGACAGTGACCCACCCTGGACCAAGCATCCTACCTGGACCAGCTCCTGAAGCTCACGTTTGACATCCTCCAAGCCCCCAATGTCCTCCCAGGTCACTTGTGGCACCTCTACCACAGTTTCCCGCAGTGCTGATGGGTTGCTCTGGCTCAGGGCCCACTAAAAAGGGAAGAAAAATTGGGGATGAGAATTGCCAGGAAAGAGTTCAAAGTGCATGTGCATGTACCTGAAAGGGAGAGCGGCCCTTACTCGGAAGTCATCCATAGTAACTGCCAGGGAGTTCATGACCTCAGCATCAATGGTCTCGTCTTCTAGGTCAATGAGGTCCATCTTCTTACGGATGGCTTGCAGAGCAGCCTCAGAGCACAGGGCTGCTAAGTCAGCTCCCACATGCCCATGAGTCTCATTGGCTACCTGCAGAGAGAAGATCTACTTACTCTCCTGTCTCTGAGAATGAGACCTAGCTTAGATGTCTCTATTCTGCCTTAGATAACAGAACCCTGCCCTCTTCCTCTGACTCCTATCTCTGGGTCCTCCATTTCCCTAAACACATACCAGCAGCCCTTTCATTAGCTGGACTTTAAGTATTCAAGCCTGCACTTGGGGCCTAGAAATAAAGCTGCCCCCAATATTCTGGTTCACCCTAATTCACTGTAAACCAAGAAAAATGCCAACCCTAGTTTCCTGGATTCAATCTCAGATCACTTCCCTTTCCCTGCCCAGGAATTAAAATCAATCGCCTCCCATCTGAAGCTTCTGTCCCTAGTCAGTTCCCTTCAACTGTATGGAAACAAGACATCTGAACTTTTGGCCAGCCCTCATCAACATGCCACCTGTTCAAGGTCCACATCATCTGCCAGCTTCATGTTCTTGGTGTGGATCTGAAGAATTTCCAAGCGTCCTGTAGCGTCAGGGATTCCAATATCCACCTCTCTGTCAAAGCGACCTGTGATATGATGCATAGACAGGGATCATTTCTGGTGCATAGGGAAGAAGGGCCCAGGCCTAAGGCGTCCAACCATTACACTGTGACCAGGAAATGTCTGGTGTTAGCACTGAAAGCCCCATATCTTGGGAAATCCCTCAGTCTCAGGCAAACCAGGATGGGTGGTTACCCTGGACATGACAAGGAATAAGGGAAAGAAAGGACCTTACTCTTTACCTAACTGCAAAGGGCTTCATGAAATCCTCAAAAAAAAAAAAAAAGAAATCCTCAGGATTAGGTGACTTAGATGAAGGACAGATATGGGATCAACAGGATTAAGCCCACTGGAGACATAATCTCCACGTGAGCAAAGACAGCAAAAAGAGTTATTTGGGGTCCTTACCAAATCGCCGTAGGGCTGGGTCAATGCTGTTGGGTCTGTTGGTTGCTGCCATAACAATGACATGTGCTCTCTGCTTTAGGCCATCCATGAGGGTCAACAACTGTGATACAATACGCCGCTCCACCTCCCCATGGGTCTGTCAGGACAAAATGTCCGGTCAGAAGTGAAGTCAGGACCTTTTAAAACCCTACTATCCCCTTGGTTAAGTTCCTACTTTCTCTCTTTTGGGAGCAATGGCATCCAATTCATCAATGAAAATAATAGCAGGAGCATTCTTCTCAGCCTCTTCAAAGGCTTTACGAAGGTTGCTCTCAGACTCACCGGCCAACTTGCTCATGATCTCAGGACCTGAAAGCAAGTAGAATGCATGAAGTGACAAAAATACATCCTTCCTCAATCTCAAAAAGTATTCAGATATCTTGTCTGTCTAGCTCAGAGACAGGTCCTGGGTGAGAATGTGGTAACATCTGCCTACTTTCTCACAGCCCCTACCAACAATTATCCCAGGGTGGCCACCAAGCCAGGATAAAAGGAAGTCAAGGGGCTCAATACACTTATCTCAGTTGAGCTGAAAGGTATGAAGATGGTGACAGCAGATGCTGTGGGACCTCTGACCAGAGCAGAAGGAGCACCGGTTGGACCTCTACCAGTGAAATATCATTCTCAAAGAGATAGTTGATCTCAGCCAGTCTTTCCCCAAACCCTCTCAAATAAGTAAGCACTCCTCTTTAATGTCTTCAGCCTGTTAACGCTCTTTCTCAAGGTAGGATAAATCAAGGGACACCAGAATAGCATACCCTCCTGTTGCTCTTTATCTGTCTGCAATGGACTTTAGAATACAAACACTGAAGTATACATGAGGCTATGTATACAAATAAGCATGTCCATGATTTCTCCTGCTCATGAGACTGGGTCATGCTTAGCTCAGAGTGGAGTCCAACCAAACACAAAGTGAACCAAGTCTCCTACCATTGATCAAAAAGAAGAAGGCGCCAGTCTCATTTGCCACAGCTCGAGCAATCAAGGTCTTCCCAGTCCCAGGAGGTCCATAGAGCAGGATTCCCCGAGGAGGCTGAGGACCAGTAGAGGGTTGATTAGGTTCAGACTCTCATCTTCTCCAAACCCCAGGTACCCTAAAATGGCCTAAGAAGGACTCTATTTAAACAGGATGAGAATTAGAGCTCAACTCGGAATGAGCCCTCAAACAGCAGTTGCTAGGAAGACACTTTACTTCAGACCATACTCACTCCTCTTTGCAGCAGAGATAATAATGCCAGAAAGCTGACAATACTTATGAAAAAATAGGAGACAGAGAGCAGAGAAACCACACTAAGAAACTCTTAGTGTGAGTGAGTCTGAAGATCTTGGATCTAGGAAAAGTAAGAGGGCATTAGGCCAAGGGCATGACTTTAGACAGGTAAGAGCCAAGGACTAGCTCAACCATTGAAGACTGTTGGCCAGAGGCTCACTCACTGCTATAATCACAACCCTCCAGGATTTATTATCATGTGGGAATGCCTTCCCCTACCAACAGCCACAAGTTTTCCTCTTTGAAGTTGTCTTTTCTCTGGCTTCATCCACTGGAAGGATATGGAAAAGTACCCCCAGAAAAGATAAATTTATTTACACAACGTATATTAGGGAAAGGGATAGATAGAAACTTCATCTTCAGGGTGTCCTATGATACAGGAACAATTGAGATGTTACATTTTAGACCAGCAGTTCTCAAATATTCTGGACTCAGGATCCTTAACACTGCAAATTTCCTTTACTGCTATTGGGCAACACTTGGCTTCCCTGGTGGCTCAGAGGATAAAGCGTCTGCCTGCAATGCAGGAGACCAGGGTTCGATCCCTGGGTTGGGAAGATCCCCTGGAAAAGGAAATGGCAACCCACTGCAGTACTCTTGCCTAGAGAATCCCATGGACAGAGGAGCCTGGCAGGCTACAGTTCACGGGGTCGCAAAGAGTTGGACATGACTGAGCGACTTCACACACACACATTCTAGACAAGCTGGCAACTATGGTGAGACTTTAAATAATAAATATTTAAAACAGACTATTTATGTATTTATTGGGTTCATTAGATCCATTTATAGGGCCCATTAGATAAGAATGGTCTTTACATTTTGAAGGCTGTAATTAAGAAAAAAAAATTCAACAGAGAACTTAAATGGCCTACTCTGTTCTAGACCATTAGTAGCTTTAACGAATTTAGAGTGTTTTATAAACCTGAATATAGTACTTCCTCTCGAATCCAAGGCAATGATGAAACACAGATATGAAAACATATCTGAAAACAGATATGAAACACAGATAGACAGTGAGTTGTTGTTAATCACCACAAGTATTCTGGGCTAACAGAGCCCAAAATACTCACCTTCACACCAATGGCCTTAAAGAGGGCAGGATGTCTCAAGGGCAACTCCACCATCTCCTTTATCTGAGCTAATTGTTTCCTGCAGCCACCAATGTCATCGTAGCCCACTTCATTCAAGGACTCTTCCTCATCCTGAAGATGGAAGAGAAAAAGAAAAGAAGGTAAGAATGCTGCGATCAGCAGAAGGTGAGTTTCTCTGAAGGTGGTATAGAGAATCTGCTGTATGAGAAGATTCTCCTCTAAGGGGATCATGCCTCAAAGAACAATTCAAAAAACCCCAGGGCAAGAATTTCTTTATTTATATGGCCATGCTGCGCAGCTTGTGGGATCTTAGTTCCCCAAAAGGGATCAAACCTGCACCCTAAGCAGTAAGAGTGCAGAGTCCTAATGACTGGACTGCCAGGGAATTTCCAATCTTTGCTTTTACTTTATATTTGTTTATTTATTCCATGGCAAAGATTTCTAGCATAGCCTTTCCTCATTACATTGTCCTTAGTCTTATTGCAGTGGGTTCCCCTAAGACCTGAAGCTAGAAAGTGTGGGAAATGGGCAGGGGTCTGGATGTCATCATTAGCATCACTTCTTCAAAAATCATTTCAACCACTTGACTCATTAGGCTCAATCTAGATTTTAAAGATTATTGATATCAGATACTTCTAAAAAATACCTAGGTCCAGAAATGAATAGCCATGCTTTCCACCTCTGGGAAGTAGCTTAACCATCAAGCCTGAGGATTCTTTGGAACTACCACACTACTGCCCTGCTGAGCACTCACAAAGTGGGATACTGGGATCAGGAAGAGAACTCACCTCTCGTTTGATTGGCTCCCCTTCACAGTGGATCACTGTGTCTGGTGCAACAATGCAATAAGGACTGGGATCTGTCTCCACTACTTTGAACTCTACAGCACGCATCCCACCCCGGACAAGGAAAATGTCTCCTGTGAGAGCAATCAGCACAAGAGCAGTCAGAGGTTATCTATCACCAGACCAAGCTAAGAATTCCCCATCAGAACCTGGGATCTAGAATGCCAAGTTCACTAGATACTGTCCTTTCTCCTTCCCATCCAGCATCATTAAGCATCAGGCAAAAAGAGAAAACGAAATTGTGAAAAGTCTCTCTGCCCCTCAAAAGACAGTGAATAAAACCTGATGTGCCAGGAAGAAGCCCATAAGATTTTTGACTTCTGAGGTATAGATAACCCAAGCTTGCACAACCACCACCACCAGCAGAACTGTGCTAAGTATTAAATACACTGTGGACTGTGATACACCCCAAATTGCCCACCTCTTCCTTCAGAGATACAAGAGAAGATAGCTTACTGTACTAGAACAAGCAGTGGGAATGGGAAAAAGGGGAAGTGCAAGGAAGCAGGGAAGGAGAGAGTACACATGTGCGGAATGTGTATGTATGCATACATGTATGAGAATAGACAAAGATGGACCAAGGTTTACTTTTGGGTATCCCTACAACAATAGCCCTTGAGTTCAGTCCTTAGAATTATTTCTCACCTTTCCGGATGGGTCGATAAGCTTCCAGGAAGTATGGCTTAAGGTAAACCTCAAAGAGATTGCCAGTGATGCCTTCCACTGTGTCATCGATGGGTAGTACATGGATGCGTTTGCCGTACTTCACATCAGGGCATGGCTGGATACTGAGAATGACAAGCAGACTCCACATTACCAACCACACTGCAGCCCCAGGCTCTGGGTATCCAAAAGGGCCTGGCACAGAGAGCTGATGGCGAGCCAAAGAGAAAAGGCAGGGATGGCTTTAGGTGAAGAGAGGCAAGAGGGTAGGGTGGGAGTGAAGGCAAAGCAACAGCCAAGCAGAACAGGTCATACGCAGGGTAGAGTGACAGAAGGGGGAGCCTCTAGAAGAAGCTGCTGGGATTGCCCACTCCCAATCAATGAGGCAAAAGAAAGACCCACACATCTGGAATCCCCACGAAGACACAAGAGGGAAGGTCTTCAATGAGACATATCCAAGGATAACCCATTCTGGTTACTACTGGTAACCCAACATTACAAAAGGGGACCTTAGTCTGACAAGTGTCAGGGTCAGAGAAATACAAGTGAAAAAATCATCTTGGTCAGATGGTCAGAGCACCTTGAGAAAGTGACTAAGCACTTTCAGGAAGAAGGCTCCATAAAACCTAGAATCCCCCCAAAAGAATCAGAAACCTGAGATGTTCCTGGCCAGGTGACAAGATGGTTGGGTAGCAGTGGCCAGTGATGACTTCAAGATGGAGAAACCTCTTGCCTAAAGTCTAATCACTCAGACTGGAACTATCCAAGGCCTGGCTCAAACTATGCCTCTCACCTCGATTAGCTTGGATCTTTATACAAACCTGCTACGAGTCCACCTTCCATGCCCATACTCCCATCTCATTCTAGCCCCGACAAAAGCCATCAATGCAAGGCTATAAGCTTATTTGGCAGATACAGCCCTCAAATGGCATCCTAAACCAAGGTCTATGGTGTGACCCCTGGTAGAAAAAAATAAAGGTACCAAGAAAGTCAAGAAATGCCAACCTGTCCCAAGGGTCATGAAGAGGCAGATTTTGAAGTCCCAGAGGCAGACCCAAAACCTAAAGACAACCTAGAAACCTAAGTCTTCCCATGGCCTGCAAGCTCCCAGTATCTGCAGTTGCCAAGGCCTTTATGGGGGTACTGCCTGTAAAGCAGGCAGTCTCTGGCCTCCCATCCCTGAGGGGCCAAGAACTCCACACACACCTGATAACATCCCCCAGGTGTACGCGAAGGTTATTCCGAACAACTCTATTCATTCGAATCTTCTCATCAGAACATGTGTCATCAGAAAGCACAATGCACACAGCTTCCCGCCTCTTCTTTCCTTTCAGCAACACTGTGTCACCTCGGAACAACTGCAGTTCATCCATCTTGGGCTGAGGAAAGAAGGTTAAGGCCTTTGGGTCACTGGGCCAGGGGATAAGCAGCAGCCCTGGAGGTTGGGATTCCCAGTAAACCCCATTCTATCTGTGGTCACTGCAAGAAAAATGAGAAAAGAAACCTGGGAAAAGCCCTCAGGTTAAGTGCAATAAGCAAAGATTGGACTGTGGACCCAACTTACCTGGGACAAGGATACCACACTGTTGTCCTCATTGATGGCTTCATCAACAATTAACCGATTGGGACGGTTTTTCTGTTTAAGAATGGCTGTTGATAAATCATCGCCTTTTGAACTAGAAAGAGAAAAAGAAGTCAGTTCCAAAACAAATTCCAGGAACGTCCCCACCAGTCTCTAAAACTCATACTTGGGAAAGAAATAGTACATTGATGAAGTTGTCCCCACACAGAGCTCAAATAAAGAGAAAGTAAGCCAAGATCAAGAATGCTTATCAAGTACATATTACAATTCCTGTTTCAGCAACTCTTGGTATTCCGAGTACTGGTATCCCAGCTGTAAGACCCCAGGTGATCTTGCCTAGGGTCAGGAAACTAAGAAAACAAAATAAAAGTGGAGGCTGAGCAGTAATTAGAGAAATGGAAATAGTCTTAGACAGTACAGAATAGTGATTAAGAGAAGGGGCTCTGCAGTCAGACCTGTTGGGTCTGAATTCCAACCCTGCCACTTAGCTGTGATCTTGGGCAAGTGATTTGACCTCTCTGGAGGCTGATATAAAATGGGGACTACAGTAGCACTCATCACAGAGGATTACTATCTTAAAATAGTGAGATGTTGAATGCAAAATGGACTGTCTTAAGTGATATATGAATGTCTGGCATATGGTATCTGACGTTTAGTATGATTAGCATTGCAGAACACAGCGCAAGCTCTTTCTTTGCTGACCTTCCTACAGTAAGTAAGACAACCTCCCATGGGGCTTGGAGAGGCCCCAAGCCCCACAAAGTAAGCCTGGAAACTATGAAGAAGAATCATTAGAATTACCCTTTCTACTGGCTAAACCTGCTGAACGCCAGAGCATTCTGTACACCACAGGAATGCAAAGCATAAAGACCATTATATTTGAAAAAAGCGAACACAAAACACTATCAGATCTGGAATCTTCACCAGAGAGAAGCTCAAGCTCAAATGGAGTTTCAAGGTTATCTCTGCAAAGACACACAACTCCATGGAGTTGGTTCAAAGTTAAAACCAAGAAATGCTGAGACATGGGACAAATCCAAATCCCTCTTGTCTAAATCAAGGTTGCCTGAGTCTGAACTCAGTTTAAACTACCTAAATAAACTATCTAAATAAACTACCTAAACCACTTCCCAACACCAATTTCTCTGCGGGCTCTCCCTTTAAAGAGAAGGTCTTACCTTCTCTTAGTAAGGCTCAGGAAAACATGGGCATTAACCCAAATAAGGAGGCCAGACAATGGAAAACACCAGGGAATAAATAAAAAGAAACATTTCCCATGGATTATTTCTTCACTCAACAAATTAACAAGGGGTGTGTCTGTGTGTGTGTGTGAGCTTCCTGGCACTAGGGGTCAGAATCTGTCTGCTGATGCAGGAGACTCGGGTTTGATCTCTGGGTCAGGAAGATCCCCTGGAGGAGGACATGGCCACGTACTCTTCAGTATTCTTGCCTGAAGAATTCCATGGACAGAGGAGTTTGGCAGACTATGGTCCATAGGGTTGCACAGAGTTGGACATGATTGAAACAATTTAGCATGCACGCATATATTATGTTTTTCCCTGGTGGCTCAGATGATAAAGAACCTACCTGCAATGTGGGAGACCTGGGTTTGATCCCTGGGTTGGGAAGATCCCCTGGAGAAGGGACTGGCTACCCACTCCAGTATTCTTGCCTGGAGAATTCCATAAATACACCAGGCACTGTTCTAGGATCTGGGAATTATCAGCCAACAAAAGACAAAATAGTATTCCTACTGGAAATATCTTCACAATTTGCAAGAAAAAAAGATGTCTGTATTCTAGAATAACAGCTAGGAAGTTAACAGGATTTTTTTTACATCTTTTGGTCCTAATACATTCAAAAGTAATATTACACAAATCCCACTCATCTAAAAATGTTGTAAGTTTTCTGCTGACCCTCTCACATAGCCTGGATCTTTATTCATTCCCTTTAATTTCCAAGAGTGGAGTTTTCTTAGCTTAAATTTGCCTCCCCCAACCCAAAAATCCCCTGGAGAAGGAAATGGCAACCCAATCCAGTATTCTTGCCTGGAGAATTCTACGGACAGAGGAGCCTGGTGGGCTACAGTCCATGGGGTCACAAACAGTCGGACACAACTGAGTGACTAACTTTTTAACCCAAAGGTGGTGATCACAATGCTGCAGAGGCATACTCTTCCAATGCTGATAAACATCCTGGAAAGCAACCATGGTCAATATGAGAGGGCAATTTAAATCCATCAATTCTCCCTCTCTCCTATGCATCAAAGTATCCTTCAAGGGCTGCCCATCTTCCTGTCTGATGTATAGGACTAGGGCTAGACAAAAATAAAGTATCAGGAGCCTCTAGCCATCACTTTGTATTTTAACCCCAAAGCTGCATTCTAGGAAAATCTCCATTCGGCCTACATTCCTGACCCTGGCACTGGAGAAGAGTGGGATGCTCTTAAAAGACCTTTAATTCCACATCTATCTACTGAGATCAAAGGAAGTAATCTCTACATGATGGAATTCAGTTTGATCCCCGGCCAACAGTCCTGAAGAACTGTTTTGGGGGACATCCTCCTGGTCTTCGGCATGATTCAGGCCCTTTTCAGAACCCCAACGGGCCACAGGAGACTTGGACAGAGTTCAGGTTAAGAGTCATCAAAATGACATAGAGATCAGAAACTCTTATGATGCCAGGTTTCAAGAATTCTGGATTTTTACTTTCAGTCTTGGCAACTAAAGACTAAGAGACTACTTTAATTATTAAGTAGTTCTTTTAAATAGGCACCTGAGTAATACTTCATCTCAATTCAGAAACTTGAAAAAAGGGAACACGTCTCAAAAAAAAAAAAAAACCCCACCTAAACTCTCAAGTCAGTAAAGTGATTTGCATAGAAGGGTTTCCACAGGATGGCAGTGTCTCCCCTTATACTCCTAGTATCTAAAGCCCTTGATTCTAAAATGGGCAGAGGTGGTCAGGTTTTATCTGATGCTTTCCTGAGCAGAGGGCCCAGGATTTCTCAACACTGCTGCTTAGGGAAAGGAATGTGTGAGTTTAAGGGAACTCTAACCTTCACACCACAAAGACTGAAATCTAGAAAGGCCGACAAAAAACGACCTGAGATTTGAATTTTATCAAGAACCTAAAGAATCCCATTTCACAACATCAAGGAAAACTGACGAAAGCCTTCTCGTATGAATAACAGGCCTCAAGTATTATTAATATGAAGGCGGCCAGAACCGAACGGCTGGGCCCGCCCTCTCCTCAACAGCCTCTCACCACTCAGGTCTTTAACTACTGGCCACGCCAACTCAGCTCTAAAAGGGCTTTCGTGAGCTTCCCTGAGCTCCCAGGCCTTTCCCAGCTCCGGCCTCCGCCTCGGTCTCCGGGCTAAGGCCTTCACGTGGCTCAAAGTCCACGCCCACCGGGCCCAGTTAGGGCGTTGGGCCCGCCGCGGGGCCTGCGCTCTCCTGGGACCAAAGGCCCAAAGCGGGTGGCAGATCAGATCGCAGGTGGGCGCCGCAAGGCCCCGGGGCTCTGCGCCGTCAGTGTGAGCCCGCAGAACTCACTAGGTCGGGACGGCCCTTCCAAAGGAGCCAATCAGGCCGGCCCGGGCCTGCATGACACAGCACGATCTGGCCCAGGCCCCGACCCAGGCCCAACGCAAGCCCCGCCTAGGGGGCGCGCGGGTGCGCAGCTGGGCCCGGTGGGGTCCGCGGCTCCTCATTCGCCCCCTTCCTCTTCTTCCCTCTCCCTCGTTCCCTGTCTCCACCTCCAAGACGCGCCCACAGCCAGGCCCGGCTGGGCCTACCCAGGGCGGTGGGTCTCCCGGTGCGCGCACCCACAAGGGGCGGACGGGCGCGCGCACACACTCACTCAGCTCCGGAGGCCATGGCGCGCGCTTCTCCCAGCCGGCGGCTGTGGCGGACCGCGGGTAACGGCTCTGAGGGGTGGCAGGCGACCGACTGGGCCGGGACTCGGCTCTCCCGGAGGGGGGGCGAGTGGCGGCGACAAACCCGCAGGCCTCCCTCTCGTTTCCTCCCAGCGGCACTAGGGCGGTGGACGAGCGGGCGGGCGACGCTAGCGCCTGATCCGCGAGGGGGGTAGCGGCGGCGACGACTCAAACGACGGCTGCAGACGCTTCGCTAAGACTGAGCGGAGAAGAGCCGAATCATCGGAAGGAGAGGTGCTCTCACCCCAGCCAATCAGCGTCTGCCCTGGCGACTCCCGCCCGCCTCTCCGTGCCTCTCCCCAGCAACCCGCGGACCGGAGCCAATCAGGAAATTCGTTTGTGGCCTGGCTCCCGCCTCAGGGGCGCAACACGCCTAGTAACGCCACGTCAATTGGCCGCAACGCTTCGCTTCCTCGACGGATTGGGATTTCCGACCAATCAACGAAAAGAACAGGGCCAGATCGACTGGCGAAAGGAGAGCCTTTATCCCTGGGAGGCAGACTCTCCCACTTGGCTCCAGTTCATTGGCTCCTGAGTTTACCCTACTAGAAAAACCTGGCACAATGGATTGAACCCTTATATTAGCCTAGTCCAGTTGTATTGATAAACTACACACCCGTCTTCTACCAAAACCTGAGTATTCACTCTAACCCCTCTCCTTGCTCCTTCAGGACGCCGGCTCCAGCCACCTTTATTCTAGACTCTAACACCCTCTTAATCCACTCTACCCTATCGTCATTACACTCTTTGGTAATCGTAATCCCATAGGCTTTACAGTTTCTCGGGACTTGGAGATACATGCTTCCTTTCCACTGGCTATTAATATTCATGGCTAAAGGAGGGAGTAGACTCAAGTCCAGAAAGGAGTCAAAAGGCAGCTACAGAACACACAGCAGATTCAACAGAGCTCAAGGCAGCAAGAAAATTGTACACTGAGTACAATTTTGAGTCTTGGAAGTCCTTGGGCCCAAAATGCCAGGTTGTTGCTGTTAAACTGCTAAGTAGTGTCCGACTCTGCAACCCCACAGACTGCAGTGCGCCAGTCTTTCCTGTCTTTTACTATCTCCCAGAGTTTGCTCAAGTTCATGTCCAGATCACCAGGTAGCCCTAACTATTCAGTCTGCAGCTTTGGGGGTCCGTTGACTGCATTCACCCTTCACCCCCTATTGACACAGACATATTTGACTCAAACAGTGGAAATCCAAATTTGGGATTAGGGTGGGGGTGGGAAATTCTTTCCTCTAAGAATTTTTGCTTTCAGGTAACAAGGATTAAAGGTACTGCTTCTTGAGTAAGGATTCCCTTAGCCCTTTCTCGAGGCTCATAAGGTAGATGATGTTGGGAGAGGGTATCATGGACATCCAGCACTCAATTGAATCAGAAAGCTAAGCTGTGAGCCTTCCCACCCAAGTATATGTAGTAGGCAGACAACAGATAGATACGAAATTTTACTCAACACATGAAAAGGGAAACAGGATATGAGCAAGTCAATGCCTTGTTGGTGGAAGCAGGACTTCTCTGGAATCAGAATAGCAGTAACCAGACCAAATTTTACAGGACTACCATCAACCTCTCCAATGCCAGACATATACTGGAATGATCAGCTCCAGCCACATTTCCCAAGGATGGGATGGCAGAAAGCCCTTCCCACAGATGGCCCACTGAGGCCCCAGTTCTGGTTCTTTGAAACATGGCAGCTACAGGTCACGAGTCTCCAGATGTCTGAAATTCCTCACAAAGGGTTTCACGGTCAGGGGGACGGATCCAGCCCAAACAGGTTTCTAAGTACAGGGGGAGGGACCTGAAAGCAAAAAGGGTGATGTTTAAGGGAGGATAGGCAGAAGACTGAATAGCCATTCACTCCCTTGATTCACCACCACCCCCAATAGGCCTAAGGACTCTAGAAGCCAGCTGCCCCCTTAACCTCACCATGCAGTATTCTCCTGTGGCAACTCAGTTTGGGCCTCCAGCCTCCGCCAGAGAGCAGTGGCCTCATCCCTCCGATCCAGCCTCCTCAGAGTCTGAAGCAGGTGATAGGAAGCATCTTGATTACCTGTAGCCCCAGCCCAGAGCACAGGGCCTTAGAACTTGACACAGACTTAACATCATTTTATAAAAGGGGAAACTAAGGCCTAGAGCAGTGATGTGTTTTGCCTACATGGAGTCAGGGATACATCATTGCCAATAATGCCTAATCCTGGGTACTTCCTGCCCAGGACAAAGGGCTCAGCTGACCCTGCTCCTGCCCAACATACTCTCAGCACAGGTACGGTCTTTGTGTCTAAAGACATTAGGAAGCCTAGAGAACTCCCGGGAGGCCTTCACACATGCCTGTATGTCTTGCATATGTCTGCACAACTGTTATGTATCCCTACATATATACAGGCACAACCCCATTCACCCCTCCAATCAAAGAACATCACTCTTACACTAATCCCCAAGTACCTCCCCCATGGCCCTCTCTGTCCTTACACATCTGTGCATAGCTCATGCCTGCATATGTACATACCTGGGCACATCTGCACACTGAGAAGGAAGTCCTGTAGGGCTTTGGTATCCTGGCCAAGGGCCACCCATTCCAGTCCACGACTAATGAGGGCAGCTGTCTGAAGCTGTTGTAGTGCCATATCTGACGTACACCCCTGCTCACAGCTGGAAGCAGGCCCTGGGGACCTCTCCAAAAATCAAGACATTTGTTTCCAGCCAGACCGTCCCCAAAACCTCAATGCCGTATCTCTTGTGTTTGGAGTCCCTTTCTCTTAAATCTCTTGGTGGGCTAGGACACATGGAAATGAAACCACCACCACCACAGAAAAACTAAGTCTAGCTCACCTTGTTCTTTATCCTTAGGTGTGGCCCGGAAGAGCAGCTCAAGACACCTGAAGTGGGATAGAGAGCAGGGGTAAAGAAGAGTTAACCTCAGAAACTCTGGGGTGAGTAGATTAAGAATAGAGCTTACCAACTCAGGTCCCAGTTACAAAATTATCCCTCCACATTTACCCTAGGGTCCTGGTTGGCTTCCTGAACTCACCGGCTATATTCACTAATTGCCTCCTTTTGGGCCCCCAGTTGCACCCAAGCTTGGCCCTGAAGCAGATGGGTAGCAGAGACCCAGTGTGAGCAGTGTGGTGACTCTTTGGTTCTTCTTCTGGCATCTTCCCACAGCCGAGGCCTCTTGGGAAGCAGAAATGATGTACGGCTAAGCAGCTCCTCACATACGGTCAAAGCATCCTGGGCTCGGCCTGCCTGGATCAACGCTGCTGCTGCCTCCAAAAACAACTCAGGTACACAGGGCCCTGGAGGGCAAGGTGGTGGGGAGAACTGCGGTGGGAAGAGAATGCAATGCAGTGTCTTGAGGAGACGTGAACCACTACCTCCAAGGCTCTAGTATCATCACCAGGCTCTAGTACCATGCAGGGACCATCCACTGCTTGCTGCCCTGGATCTCCCTTGCTCTGGGAACCTTCCCAGTCTGGTCTCCCAGAATGGACAAAAAAAAGAGCAGAGGAAAGGTCAGAAAAAAGCACTCCTGCTCTACTCCAAAGGAAACTCCAACTCTCCCACCCCACTACATAGAAACGTGGCATACCCACCTTTGGCTCTGAGCCATCCAGCAACAGGGCGAGCAGGTCCAGGTAATGTTCTGCAGCGTCTGCTGCCCTGAAGAGTCATAACCCACGAGCCTCACTTTAGGCCATAGCAGGGCCCTCCAAAAGCTCTTAGCTAAGGGCCCTGGGGTGAGGGAAGGGTGAGGTGTGGGACTCCAACATTGGCTCAGTATGGATCTACACTATTTACAGACTGGATCTGGGAGAAGACTTTATAGAGTTTTCAAGATACAGGAGGTTAGTGACGGGGAAAAGAGTCCTCAGCTCAGGTCCAGCAGCAAGGCAGGAAGCTGATAGTGGGGACCCGTGTCCCACTCCTGATTTATTTATCCTCTCAACTTGCAAGAACAGAAGCAGAGTCACACCACAGGGGTGCCATCAGAAGTGGGAAGGGGAGTTCAGGTGAGCAAGATGGAACCTCACCTTCCTGTCTGTAGGCATCGGCTTGCTAGCAGGTACTTGGCCTGGCTCTGTGTGCCACAGTGAAGGGGTGAGGCTGGGTCAGGTTGTGGGAGTAATAACTCTACCTCAATGAGAAGCTGACGGGCTTCAGGGATACGAGTGATACTCAAAGCCTAACAAAAAGAAGAAAGTTTCTATAATCTCCGGGAACTATATATCCTTCTACTTAAACCTTGACTAGTCACACAAGCACAAGCATCTCAGCATTACCTGCATCTTCGCCTGGCATAGTTCCTTACCTCAACCAGCAGCTCCAGACTCTCAATCTCCGCTGCTATGTTCCCCAGTTGCTGATATAGCCTGGAGGCCTCCAGAAGCGGGGGACCCCAGGTCGATCCCTCTTTCAGGGCTGCAACCAAGTAGAGCAGAGCTCTCTGTGGACTGCCCTAGGGGGCAGAAAGGACACAAAGGACACAAGCCTCAGCTACCCTCACAAAGTAGAAAACTGTGGTTTCTCCAACTCATGCTAGGACGGTCTTTACCATCTTACGAAGACAGGTCCCCAGGGCTGTGTATACCTGGACCAACAGAGACCGTGGGCACAGACCTGAGGCCGCTTCATGCAGGCTGCTCAGTGCCTTGGGCAAGCTCCCTGTGATCAGCTCCTGGAGGCCTGTGGGCAAGCAGGCTGTGAGCTTAGAGAGGCCAACAGGGCAAGTGGGCCTGATGGGGAAGAAGAGCACAGAGAAGTTCCACCAAGCTGAATGGTACAGGACAGAAAAGACATGAGCCCAGAGGACTTCTTAAGACAGGAAGTGGAGAGGAAGGGACAAGTCAGATTGTTAACTGGCCTTGACGATAGGCAAATGCTGTCAGAAGGACATCCCTCAAGCCTCGGGCATCCTGCAGGGTCAGCGGAGCATCTGACTCCTCAGCTGGGGGTCTCCAAGTTTTCAGAAGCAGCAGCATATCTTCAGAGGCTCTGCTCTGGGGAAGAAGGATGATGAGAGGTTCCAGGCTTTTAACTACCCCCTCTCTATCTCAGTCTGCCCCGAATGGACTTTAAACTCAAGGATCCTCTTGATTCTTGTTCCCTCATTTCTAAGAGATTAATAGCTGAGGGGAAAGGATACAGGTAGGAATAAAAACCTGGGGCAGTGATAATCTTAATGAGCCTTCTCACTCAGGATAAGTCCACAAGAACACAGAGCAGGGACCATGTTTGGGTTACTGACACAAAGACTGAAGCAGGGAAGTGACTTCAGCAAGGTCACAAGAGCCCTAATTCTACCCAAGATAATCAAGCTCCCAAGAAAATGCCTCCAATGAGGAACAAATCAGAGCAAGGTCACTTAAGAGTCCTGAGAGAACCGGGGTCTTCTGAACACCAACCCAGCAGCCTTTCCAGCACATAATAATGATACTGCAGCTAGGAAGGGTGGGAGGAGGAAAGAGACCCTTAGATCCAGATCACTATCTGAATTACCTGGCTAACAGTCAGGGTCTGCAGCAGCAAGGTCAGGTCCCCAAGACGGTTAGTGGTCAGCCAGAGGGCAGCCTGCAGGCCGGCAAGGTGGTGAAGGGCAGGGAGCAGCTCCGGCAGAAGGGAGGAAACACGGAGGGTGGAGTCCCACAGCCCCCAGAGCCCATGTTCCAGCCTGGCTTCCAGCTGCCCCTGCGTCTCCAGCACTGTAGAGTATACACACACATAGAGCTGAGGTGCAACCTCATCTCTAGCTTTCCTTCTCTGCAGGAGCCCAAAGGTCACAAAGGAGCTCCTGGTCTGAGGAATACATGGAGGATCAGGGCATCTCTGGGAGGTGACAGATTATGTTGTTCCTATCCCCCTGCAAGAACTTAAGCCCAGAATGAGGCTGGCAGGGGCACGGAAGGCAATCTCTGGCCCTTACCTCTCTCTAGGCCCTGCTGGATATCCTGTGCCAGGTCCTCAGTGAAACCCTGTGCCAGGTTTGCCCTCAGGGTGATAAAGTTGCAGATGACAGTCAGTTCCAAAGGCAGAACAGAAACAGTCGCAGGTAGCCCTGGAGCCACAAATGCTGATCTCACAGACCACTCTCAGGTGAAAGAGATCACTCCACCCCAACCAAAATGTCCTCAATAAAGAACCCATTCTGGTACTCTGGTAGATTATAGAACGGCCACAATGTTTTCCAAATAGGCCATCTTGGAAACTGTTTCCTCAAATGCTTCCGTGTGTGTGTGTGTGTGTGTGTGTGTGTAATGGAACAGCCAGAATGTTTTCCAAATAGACCGTCTTGGAAATCACTTCTTCACACGCTTCTGTGTGCCGATGTATGTATGTGTGTGTGTGCCTAAGGAAGAGAGAGATTCACCTGTACAATTGTACAATGATGATTCCATTCCAGTCCTGTCTGTGTCTTAAACAGGACTTACCCCCTGAGTAATCGCTTCAATTCTAGACATGCAGAACAGGAACTGGTCTCTGGATGTGGAGGGCAGGAGTGACTATCCTGGGGAGGGCCCTACTTACCCCGCAGACTACAGAGGAGTCCCCTGAGCCCTTCCAGTGCATCCTGAGCCAACTGCTGTCGCCTCATAGGCAGACTTGAGTCCTGAGCAACCTGTCAAATTTAGGATGGGGTAATAGTACTTTCCTTGCAGCTGTGGCAAGGGGTTTCATTCTCCAGCCATTTCTGGTTCTTTAGGGGAGGTCAAGCTCAGCCCCTACCCACTGGCCAGAGTAAATCCACTGCATACCCTTTTCCTGGTATCTGGGGGTTGCAAAGCAAGGGTCCCAGCAACAGCGTTACCTTGGCCTGTCGAACTAGCTGGTCATTCTTTTCCCTCCACAGGTCCAGGCAGCTGACGTGTGAGGCTGAAGAGCCCAGAGGAGTCTGGTGAGCCATGATAGCCAAGGCTGGGGCCAGACACCTGAAGGGGGCTGCTGAAGGGTAAGCCTTAAGCCCCCACTGAGCAAGGAAGAAAGGGTTCGTGCACTTCTGCCCCCGGCCAAGAATCCTTTGCTGTTCGCGGGGTTCCAATCAGGACGGCCTACCGTTTCCGGGAGAAACGAACTCTCCCCTGCTTGGCGGGGATTCCACCTCCGCCTTTTCTACCCGCGCTTCTGGTTGGCCCAGTTGGCAAAATGCTAGGCGGCGGTTGGTCGTCTTCCAGGGTTACTTACTCTTCGCGGGAAATTGGAAGAAGAAACAAGAGGCCAGACCAGAAAGGGAGGCAGAGACGGGCCAGAGATCGGAGGCGTGTCTGGCTGGGGAGGCCGTAGGGCTCGCCGTCCCGCTGTTCAGCCATCGAGGTTGCCAAAGCCTTGGGAAGTTGACCTCAACACCCGGAACCCGCGGCGAAGTCCTTCCCTCTCAGCTAAAGGCCCCCATCGGCCGGGAACTTCCCCCGCCGCGGCAGGCTGACCCGCCCTATGCATGCTGGGAGTTGTAGTACCAGTGGGAGCCGCCAGGAAAACTCCAGCTCCAGAAGTCTCTTCAAAAAGAACTGACCAGGACTTCCTGGTGGTCCAGTGGTTGAGATCCCCATTGCAGGGATCACGGTTCGATTCCTGACGTTGGAGGACCCCACATGCCTCGGGGCAACTAAGCCCAGGAGCCACAACTACTGATTCTGCCAGCTGCAACAAGAGAAGTCACCCAAGGAGAAGCCAGCCCACCACAAGGAAGAGTAGTAGCCCCTGCTCCTGTCAACTAGAGAAATTTTAGGTGCAGCACCAAAGACCTAGCATAGCCATAAGTTAAATAAATAAATAAATAAATAAGAACTGACTGGAGACGGAGACCCTTGGTAATCAGCACATCCTATCACCATGAAGCACCAACGTGCTCACCAGTCTGTTCAACCGCATGCAGTCCGACTAGCTGGCAGTGCAGCCCCATGCTTGTGCACCCTGCACTGCTCAAATGTACCTGCCCAATCCTTTCAACAAATGGAGGGAACAGAACTGGAGCTCCATATGCAAAGAAGAAACAAACTGCAACCCTTGCCATCTACAAAGTCAACTCAAAATGGATAAACTGGACTCGATTAAAATTAAAACCTCTCTGCCACAAAGACACCATCAAAGATGTAAGTCAAACCATTATGCTGTACACCTTAAACAGTGATGTCAATTATATCTCAATAAAACTGGGGGGAAAAATTCAGAGATGATTTCTCAATAGAAAATAAATACAAGAAAATTCAAAGAAAAGTCACAAAGTGGGAGAAATTATTTGCAAATCATATACCTCATCTCTTCAAGTGGTCACATCTCTTCCTGTTCTGGGCACCCTCAAACTTCAAACCCCAGTCCTGACCCTTCTCCTCAGAAACTGCTTCCCATTACTTTGGTGGACATTTCCATGAGGATTTCATGCCAGCACTTCAACACAACATAGAGGGGCACTGGAGACATCTTAGGATCTTCAGATTCATACGGTTTTGGCCCCAAGTCAGGAATAATCAACAGGACAAGGTGTGTTAGATGGGCAAGTAGGTCTGATCCAGGGAGGCCTCCACAGGAGAGAAGGGCAGAGTGTTCTGAAGTAAGAATACACGTCGAGGAGGAGACACAGCACTACTGGGGCTTCAGATAGTGAGTCGGTGCCCCATGATGCGGCTCTGTTATCAGCCAAAGCAAAAGAATTTAGTAAAATACGTCCCATGGCAAAGGGAAATGGCAGGTGGAATAACAGTAGGGATTTGCAAAGAGTTGGGAGAAGTGAATTCAGACAACTCCAACCACTTCTCAAAGGGTCTTAAATGCAGCCAGGTCTGCGTAAGACAGCTGATCCCATCTGTGCCTGAATAAGGGAGACAGAACTTCTTCATATCCCCTACAGGACAGTCAGGGCTTCCCCATACCTCAGACACATATATTTACATTATTATTTTATTCCACTTTGGAGACAGCCCCTCAGTCGCTCAGATGTATCCAATGCAGGAGTTAGGAATTAGGCTCTACTATGATCTTGAATTATAAAATAATGAAGTCCCAGATGCCAGTAGGTCCTGGCTGCATGGTGGTAAGAGGTGTGGCTGAGCCTTTCTTGCAGATAATCCAGCACCCGTACAGACCAGGCTAGATTGTTCTCCAGCTTTCTGTTGGGTCAGAACTAACTGCCTGAACCAGGAGCTCACAGCACCATCTACTCGCATCACCAAAGCTATGCCTAGACAAAGTCCCACGCTGCTCACAATGAAGCCCATGGCCTCAAAAATGAACCTGCAAAGAAAAGTAGAGAATCTCAAAGGACACAAACAGTAGATCTAGAGTCTTTTCCCCACTGAGGCAAAACCTTGTCCATTCTGGATGTTCACTGTTTAATCCAAAGTTCACCCTCCCCACAACAACATTTCTCAAGCAAATCCACTCACTTGGGGGCAAACACCTTCCAGACCAAGAGATGCCTGCGGAGGATGGAGGCTGCCAAGACACAGGCCAGAATCTGAGGGAAGAGAGGAGGGGTCAAGTTATTTGGGAAGGGGAGAAGGAAGTGGGTCAAGTAGAGAGTTGCTGTAGACCCCTGTGAAGAATGGAAGGGGAAGGAAAGCAGTACCTGTCAGTGGAAAGAACTCTGGGCTAAGAGTTAGGAAACCTAATTCTTTTCTTGGCCCTACTACGACTTGCAGTGTGACCGTGGACAAGCACTATTCATCTGTGTCTCTTAACACTCAGGCTCGGCTTCTCAGGGTGGAGGGAATGTCAGAGCCATACACTCTGCCTCTGAAGGAAAGGAAGATTAATTATCACAGCTTGGGAAAGAATCCTGACCATCACCTCAGCTTTTCCAGTCTGTCCAATGGAGTAATCCCCATATGCAACCATCAAGTCCAGATCTAGCCTGTAGAGAGGAAACAATCCAAGACTAGGATGGAGACCCAGGTTCAAGTCTCAGTATTGCCATTTGAGGTCACTGGCCTTTGGGAAATTACTTCACTTATCTAAGCTTCAATCAAGGCTCTCTCCTAGGGTTTTGGCAAAGTGTGAAAGAAGGTGATGTCCACGCATGTGAAAAGATCACTAACTCCATGATCTGTCCCTTGCACCCACCTGAATACCAAGGACAAAGAGGTACTTGAGGCCCAGCTGCAGCAGTGCTGCACTGAAGTGGTGAGGTGCATCCCGGAGCCGCATTTCCATCCGTGGCTCCTGCTCCTCCTCAGGCCTGACTCTGGCCTCAGCTTCATTTCCTGGGGGCTGCCGCCTCTTCTGGGATCCTTGATTCTCACACAGAAAGGGCCAGAGCAGGAGCAACGGGCAACCTACTGCCTCAGAGAAAGGCAGGGCTAGAATCAAGGGAAGACCCATGGACCAGGTCACCCTGTCCCCCAAGTACTCTAGCTGGCTCAGCCTCCAATCAGCACAGGCCAAGGGGTGCCAAAGATCTAACAAAATGATCTTTCCCTACTCAAATGCAGGGGCTTCCTTTCCTTCCACAAAGCCACAGTGGAAGCAAAGGAGGAATGAGGAAGTACCTGCAAAGAGAATATGGGAGGCAAAGGTGTTGGCTCCCACCAGGAAAGCAGACAGCCAGGTAAAGTCACGACTCTCTGAGACTCCCACGAAGGCTGCATGCCATTGGATAGCTGAAAAGACAGGCTGGTGGCCGGTGGTATAGAAGGTCTGTGTGGCCATGAGGGCCCATGCAAAAACTGCATGCCATGGCACAGTAAAAGGACCTGGGGGAACAGATATGCCTCTTTACAGTCATGTCCCACTCCCTACCCCACAGCCCACTGCCCCGAGGTCACACACAACTACAACCTCAGTGCTAAGTCTCCTACATACACACATCCCCAACACCCCAACCTTCTAATAATCAACACTCTGTTATTCTAATTCCCTCCCTGGCACAAAGCCCCCTGCTCTAATCTGTGGTCAACTTCCTTCTCTCATATACACACAGTTCACTATCTCTTATCACTGGAAAATCCGGAAATGCACTCATGAGGGTGCAGCATTTCCATAAAAACTGAGTCTTAGAGTACTGTGTGTCTATCTCCTCCATGAATTCTGCTGGCCCTGAAAGTCAATGTGAGGGTTCAGTTGGCTACAGTAGATAAGGGAGAAGACATCAGGAAGACCCTCTTGACTGGGAGGTGTGAGACCCTGTATCAAGGTGAAGATCCTGAGGAGCAACACCTCCCTAAAGATAAGAGGGGCCGAACTTACATCCCTACTGTCCGTGGATGAATCAGGACTGAGACATGTATTTACCAGGGGTGGTGATGGGTATCCCGGCAGCAAGCAGATGCAGGAGAAGGAAGCTCTGCAGAAACAGAAGCAGGAACACAAGGCTAATGCGCTCTGCATGCAATAGCAGAAGTGGGAAGGCCAAGAGGGTAAGGGCCATAACCACAGCAGCTGAGTAGACGCTCCCCAACTGATAGGCAGCCACCGTCAGCAGACCCTGAGATTTGGTCCTCTCTAGCCGGCCCCGGAACTCCTCTTGTATGTGTCGGTAGATTTGAGGAACCACATAATCCAAGTCAGCCTGAGAAGTGGGGGGACCTGAGAAGGGAGTGAGGACAGTCCTGGTCCTTGGAGCACCTGTTGTGGCCTTCACCAGCACTGTCACAGGCCTCCAGAGCAGCAGCATGAGCCCTGAAGCGGCCAACCCTGCCACAGCCCGAGGCAACATAACTGATGCCCCAGAGACCAGGGCCCGGAGACGCGGGGGTGCTTCATCTGCCCCTGATGCCAATGCCCAGTAGGCAGCAGTGCCCAGTCCCATTAGGGGCAGACCCCAGCGCACAAAGAGCACAGGGGGCTCAGGGCTCTTGAGATTACCATAGCAGTGAAGCCACAGCCGCACAGAGGCTAACAGGGCCACCAGTGCCCCGACACAAGCTCCATACCACAAATTCTTGGTTCGACCATCCACTGTGGATCGCAAGGGACTCAGCAAGGGAGAGGAGCTACAAACAGGTGTCTCTTCATGGCAGCGATAAAAAAGTCCAGCTAGCCTTATACATAAAAGCAACCCAACTCCAAGTCCCACGGCATGCATGGCACTGTATTGCGGGGGACCTGCTGGAGTCAAAAAGCCAAGGCGAGGTATCGAGAGTAGCTTAGGTGGCAGCAGCTTGCCCTCCCAGTGAAGTCGGGCAACCAGGAGCAAGATGAGTGAGATCAAAAGGAAGGGGGCAACCCTGGCTTCGGTTATAATATAGCTATCAGAGAAGAAACCAGCAAAGCGAATGAGCAGGAGTAATAGGACTGGCCCGGGCATGGGAAGGAGAGAGGCCAGGGGCCTTTTCGATCCCCAGCTTGCCCAAGCTTTCCACAGAAAAGGCAGGAGTGAGCCCACTGCAGCCATGGCCCCTAGAACCATGGAATCCAGCTTCAGCCCAGTAGATGCCAGGAGTCCAGCACACACCATGGCGCCACTCAGACCCGAGGCTGTGGGTTTTAGGAGAGGGCCGAAATAGAAGGCTGGGGATGTTGCCCACTGGGATACCAGTAGGCAAAGAAAGCAGGTAGCAGCCAGAAGAGCAGCACCCCCTGCCATGCGGACCAGAGAAAAACGAGCCCAAGACTCAATGCACATGGCCCGAACTCCCCGCAGGAACTGCTGCAGCTCAGGAATCACAGTTTGGAGCACTGCCTCAGCCCCCTGGGGGCTCTGCAGAAGTCGCTGGTAGTCAGCAGAAGCCTTGGAGAAGAGCTTCTGCAATCGATGCAGCTCCTGAACTTGAAGGTCCTGAGCAGTGGCTGAGTAGGTGTGAAGAAATCGGGACACCTGGCAAAAAAGATCAGAGGCCAAGGGGAGAAGCTCAGAGACATAAATTGGGACGCGGGCAAAGATAGGTACTACCAAAGAGGGTACCTGGAAATCAGGATCCCAAAATCTCTCTAGGACAGAGGGAGAGGGAGGATATGGCTATGGAATGTGTGATTAAGACTGAACAAGGGATAATCAAGTGGGTCATTATGATTCTCCCATGCCCAACTTAACTCTGTCACCTGGAAGCCCAGCCCATTACTTACCTGCTGGGCATTGAGATGCAGAGCTGAGGCTTGGGCCAGAGCGGAGAAGCGAGGCTGGGAGTCTTCGATCTCTGAGAACACCTCAGCTATCACCTCCCCGATGTTTCCAAATGGGATGGGCAGGCCCAGCAGCAGGGCCAGCGTAGGTACAAGGCTGATTTGAGGAATTATCTCTGGCTCCTAGAGAACAGGGACGGGGTCAACGGGTTCACCAAAGAGGACTTCCTGGCCCAGTGGTTAAGACTCTGTGATTCTACTGCAGGGAGAATAGGTTCAATCCTTGGTCAATAAACTAAGATTCCTCATGCCATGTAGAGCAGCCGAAAAAAAAAAGAGGTAAGATCAGTGTTTGGAGTGGAAGACATAGGGGACTTAGGCAGGAAACAAGAGTGAAGGATACCCAAGGTCATGAATTTGGGGGATTAAAATGGAGAGATCCACAAGAATGCTATGATCATGATGCAAGTTGAATAGCAGGAAACCACACAAAACCACACAGAGGCCTTACCTCTGCAGGAGCGCTGGGGAAGAGAGCTCTGGGACTATATAGAAAAAGTGCAGCTGAGGTTTCCAGCTCACTCTCTCCTCCATGGTTCCCACTGATGGTCATCCCATGGTCCCCAGTCACCACCAGCAGTGTGTCGTTCTTCAGACGTTTCACAAGTCCCCTGGGGGGATCAAGAAATGTGTCAGGAGGTAGGGAGAGATAAATATTTTTTTCAGGGGCCCATTTACCCCCAGCCATAACTCCATTAGTGGGGCCTAGACATCTGGCAAAAAGACACTTCTTTAGCACCAACCCTACTGCCCGAAACCACACACTGAGTTACTCAAAATGGATGAGACCACTAGTGTCAGAGAAAAGCCTAAAGACAGAATTCAACCAAGAAAGGGACCCCAAATAAGGATTTTTTTCTTTTGGGACCACATATCATCTCAGACACAAACCCATTCCCCCAGCCAAAATCCCACACTCACTGGATCATTTTATCCATTTGAGTAAGTTTCTTAGCCATTTCAGGATGGTAAGGGTCATGCTTGTGGCCACAGTGATCCACACCCAGGAAGTGAGTAATCAGCACGTCCCATTCGTCACTGTCCACTGTGAAGGAGAGAACCTGAGCACATGGGATTGAGGCTCACTCTTCAACCCCAGCCAGGCTCTGATGTTCCTACGTCCAAGGACACAGGCCCAGGCCACTGCATCCATGGTAGGTTCAGAATATGTAACTGACACAGCCCTCCCCACCGCCCAGTCTTGGTCAGGCCTGCCTTGGACCCCATGCTCACTGGTTGGATAGAGGTGTTTCATGATGCCATTGTCCACTGTCTCTAGGTCTCTGACATTGAAGGATGGGAAGAATAAAGCTTGGGAGAAAACTCCAGGGAAAAGATCATTCCAGGTTTCATCTCCCATGAAGACCACACGTCTTCCTGCAGGGACATAGGAGTCAGGGGAGGAGGAAGAGGAGAGGCCTTTTAAAGATCTATCAGAATTCCCAACCGTGCACTCTAAGGCACAGCTGTTCATTCAACAACTCTATCCTTTGAGGCCTACCACTTTCTACCAGGAAGCTTTCCCTAACAACAATACTCCACCCAGATCTCTTACTACTTGTTCCTATAAAAGGCTCTGCTAGTCCTCAGACCCTGGCTCTATCTTGGCTGCTCTGTTTTTCCTGGGTGCATCTTGCTTTTTCCCAGTCAATGAGTGGACAGAGCCTGGATTCTCTTTCTCCTCCACACTTTGTGAGGATACCAGACCCACAACTCTTCATCTCTCCCATGCCCCTTGACCAAGAGCTCCCCAAAAGTAAAATCAATACCCCGTGCAGATTAGAAACTCCAGGACACAGCCTGCACCCGTGCTCCCTGCAGGCAGGGCTGTGGTCTCTTTCTCCTTCCTGTACTAGCTAGTCAAACATGCAGCTAGGCACCCAAAGTTCTGATTCTCTGACTTCTAAAGAAATTTGCCAAGGTACTCCTGGACTCCAAGAGGACTAACCTGTACTGGAAAGCTGCTTAATGAGATTATCTTCCACTATGGCGCTGCTGGCAAAATTACTGCCAGCATCAACAAAGGTAGGCAGTGAGCCGGTGGTTAAGGCCTTGAGGCGCTGCATGGTGGTGGTCGGGGGGTCAGCCTTGGCTTGGTAGAGCCTGGCATGGTGGGGCTGACTTTCCAGGAGTCTCTGCAAGAAGCCCATTTTACCCAGGAAAGGCAGGGAGACAGGAGGCTCCCCAGAAACAGGTGAGCGCTGGGGCTGGGCAAAGTCAAATCGCAGAGCATCTATCACCACCAACACGAGCCGAGAGAATCGGGAAGCCATCCAGCAGGCCCCGGGTTCCCCTCGGCCCCCCCATGGCAGGGCTCCAGGGCCTGGGGGCTCTTGACAGCTGCTATGGTTGGTGAGCTCCCAACGGGTGAGCAGGAAGCCACTGGTGAAGAGAGCAATGCCGGCGTAGAAGAGGAAGCTCACCCAGGCCAGGAAAAGCAGCACTGAGATCTTCTGCATCTTGGTAGTGGCAGGAGAGGGAATTCATAACTGTGAGGCAAAGAACCAGTAGATATTCTAGTCTCTCAGTACAAAGACCTGTTAGAATCACTTCCTCTTGGAAGCTCTCCTGAAGATAAAGAGTCCCATAGCCAACCCAATGTAGTGTTCCTCTCCATCAGTTATATGAGAGTTTCTGAAAGTGAGGTGTGCAGACTACCAGCATCAACCTGGAGTGGGTGTTTTAAAAGTGCTGACTTTCAGACTTCCTTGATGGTCCAGTGCTTAAGAATCCACGTGTCAACACAGGGGCCACGGGTGGTATCCCTGGTCGGGGGAGATTCCACATACCCGTGCACCACAACTCCTGAGCCTGAACTCTAGAGCCCAGTGCTCCCTAACGAGAGAAGCCACCACAATGAGAGCAGGCACTGCAAGGAAGAGCAGCCCCTACTCACTCCAAGGAAAGAAAGCCCACGCAAAGCAAGGAAGACCCAGGGCAGCCAAAAGTAAAATTAAGTAAAAAACGTCACCCGAGATCCCCGGAATCAGGATCTTTGAGGGTGGAGCATAAGAATTTGTATATGTACTTCAGGAGATCTTAATGACGGAAAACACAATCCAGGGGAAAACTTATTCCAAGTGGTAGACTGCTTTCCGACAGCCCGCTTCTCCTCTCTGCTCGCCAATTTCAACACCCCTGGGGTGGCCAAGGCTCACAGCCACAGGGGAATCCAGGCCAGGCTGACGGCGCCGCCTGGCGGGGAATTAGGAGTCGTACTCCGCTTCCGGACACCCAGGATAGCCAGACGAAAAGCGCGACCCGGCTCAGCAGGGCAGAAGCGCGAGGTCTTAAGGCGGTTGGGCCTCGCTGGGACCCAGACGTCCAGATGACTTTGCCTCCTCCGATGGCTGTCCGGCCTCCAGCTGGACACCTTGACCGGGTATGGGCCCGCCAGACTTCGAGCTCTGAGTGGGGTAGACGGGTCCCTAATTTTTGGGAAAAGCAAGAGTAAGGGTGTTTGGGGAGCCCCTGCCTCACCTTGAATGGCGCCCGGAAGTGCAGCGACGGCGCCTGCGGCCCGGCACCACAGAGGTGCATGCGACGGATAGAGCGACCCGCAGGGGTCTTCGTCGCCATCTGCTGGCGCCTCCGAGGAAGTTCGGCAAGGAACGCCGGGCTGGCCTGAGGAGTTTAATGGGAGATTATAGTAATTTAGAATCCGGGGCAAGGCATTAAGCTACAAGAGTTGAGGGAACCACTGTCCATTCTTGGTTAAGACTAAGATCTAGGCTTCTGAAGCCAAACTTAGCTTGAAACCTAGCTCTGCCACTGATTATCATTATTGGACATTATCTCGTCTGTAAAATAGGGATAATATTTATTTCTCCTTTTTTGCCAAGCTGACTCCAAACGATAGCTTTTATTATTCATCCTTCCCAAGTTTTTCACTGAATCTTACAACTCATTAATAAAAAGACAATCAATTCAAAATTGAGCAAAGGATATGAATAGACATTTCTCCAAAGAAGATACATGAATGACCAATTAACACATTAGAAGATGCTCAATATTATTAGCCATCAGCAAAATGTTGGACATATAACTTCAAACCCAGGAGGATAGCTATAACCAGTATTGGTATGGATGTGAAGAAAGTTCAATTCAGTTCAATTCAGTTCAGTTGCTCAGTCGTATCCAACTCTTTGCAACCCCGTGAACCGCAGCACGCCAGGCCTCCCTGTCCATCACCAACTCCTGGAGTTTACCCGAACTCATGTCCATTGAGTTGGTGATGCCATCTAACCATCTCATCCTCTGTTGTCCCCTTCTCTTCCTGCCTTCAATCTTTGCCAGCATCAGGGTCTTTTCAAATGAGTCAGCTCTTCGCATCAGGTGGCCAAAATATTGGAGTTTCAGCTTCAACATCAGTCCTTCCAATGAACACCCAGGACTGATTTCCTTTAGGATGAACTGGTTGGATCTCCTTGCAGTCCAAGAGACTCTTGGGAGTCTTCTCCAACACCACAGTTCAAAAGCATCAATTCTTCGGGGCTCAGTTTTCTTTATAGTCCAACTCTCACATCCATATGACTACTGGAAAAACCATAGCCTTGGCTAGATGGATCTTTGTTGACAAAGTAATATCTCTGCTTTTTAATATGCTGTCTAGGTTGGTCATAACTTTCCTTCCAAGGAGTAAGCGTCTTTTAATTTCATGGCTGCAGTCACCATCTGGAGTGATTTTGGAGCCCCCCAAAATAAAATCAGCCACTGTTCTCACTGTTTCCCCATCTATTTGCCATGAAGTGATGGGACCACATGCCATGATCTTCGTTTTCTGAATGTTGAGCTTTAAGCCAACTTTTTCACTCTCCACTTTCACTTTCATCAAGAGGCGCTTTAGTTCCTCTTCACTTTCTGCCATAAGGGTGGTGTCATCTGTATATCTGAGGTTATTGATATTTCTCCGAGCAATCTTGATTCCAGCTTGTGCTTCTTCCACCCCAGTGTTTCTCATGATGTACTCTGCATAGAAGTTAAATAAGCAGGGTGACAATATACAGCCTTGACGTACTCCTTTTCCTACTTGGAAGCAGTCTGTTATTTCATGTCCAGTTCTAACTGTTGCTTCCTGACCTCCATACAGGTTCCTCAAGAGGGAGGTCAGGTGGTCTGGTATGCCCATCTCTTTCAGAATTTTCCACAGTTTATTGTGATCCACATAGTCAAAGGCTTTTGCATAGTCAATAAAGCAGAAACAGATGTTTTCTGGAACTCTGTTGTTTTTTCGATGATCCAGCGGATGTTGGCAATTTGATCTCTGGTTCCTCTGCCTTTTCTAAATCCAGGTTGAACATCTGGAAGTTCACAGTTCATGTATTGCTGAAGCCTGCCTTGGAGAATTTTGAGCATTACTTTACTAGCATGTGAGATGAGTGCAATTGTGCGGTAGTTTGAGCATTCTTTGGCACTGCCTTTCTTTGGGATTGGAATGAAAACTGACCTTTTCCAGTCCTGTGGCCACTGCTGAGTTTTCCAAATTTGCTGGCATATTGAGTGCAGCACTTTCACAGCATCATCTTTTAGGATTTGAAATAATTCAACTGGAATTCCATCACCTCTACTAGCTTTGTTCATAGTGATACTTCCTAAGGCCCACTTGACTTCACATTCCAGGATGTCTGGTTCTAGGTGAGTGATCACACCGTTGTGATTATCTGGGTCGTGAAGATCTTTTTTGTACAGTTTTTCTGTGTTTTCTTGCCACTTCTTCTTAATATCTTCTGCTTCTGTTAGGTCCATACCATTTCTGTCCTTTATTGAGCCCATCTTTGCATGAAATGTTCCCTTGGTATCTCTAATTTTCTTGAAGAGATTTCTAGTCTTTCCTATTCTATTATTTTTCTCTATTTCTTTGCATTGATTGCTGAGGAAGGCTTTCTTATCTCTTGTTGTTATTCTTTGGAACTCTGCATTCAAATGGGTATATCTTTTCTTTCTCCTTTACTTTTCACAGCTATTTGTAAGGCCTCCTCAGACAGTCATTTTGCTTTTTTGCATTTCTTTTTCTTGGGGATGGTCTTGATCCCTGTCTCCTGTACAATGTCACAAACCTCCGTCCATAGTTCATCAGGCACTCTATCAACAGATCTAGTCCCTTAAATCTATTTCTCACTTCCACTGTATAATCATAAGGGATTTGATTTAGGTCATACTGTCATGTATGGATGTGAGAGTTGGACTGTGAAGAAAGCTGAGTGCCAAAGAATTGATGCTTTTGAACTGTGGTGTTGGAGAAGACTCTTGAGAGTCCCTTGGACTGCAAGGAGATCCAACCAGTCCATTTTGAAGGAGATCAGCCCTAGGATTTCTTTGGAAGGAATGATGCTAAAGCTGAAACTCCAGTACTTTGGCCACCTCATGTGAAGAGTTGACTCATTGGAAA
This sequence comes from Bos indicus, assembly GCF_029378745.1. NCBI lineage: Eukaryota > Metazoa > Chordata > Mammalia > Artiodactyla > Bovidae > Bos > Bos indicus. The sequence goes on from NC_091767.1 coordinate 59,253,266, forward strand.
AGACTCTGATGCTGGGAGGGATTGGGGGCAAGAGGAGAAGGGGACGACAGAGGATGAGATGGCTGGATGGCATCACTGACTCGATGGACGTGAGTCTGAGTTAACTCCGGGAGTTGGTGATGGACAGGGAGGCCTGGCGTGCTGCGATTCATGGGGTCGCAAAGAGTCGGACACGACTGAGCAACTGAACTGAACTGAACTGAACTGAATGGTCCAACTGCAGCTGGAATTGTAAAATGGTACATCAGCTTTTGAAAAGTTTGGCAGTTCTTCAGAAGGTTAAACAGACTTACCATATAACCCAACAATTCCACTTGTAGGTATATACCCAAGGGAAAGGAAAAACATGTGGCCACACAAAAATGTGCACATGAAGGTTCACAGTAGCCTTATCATAATAAGCCAAAAGGTGAAAACATCCCAAATGGCCTTCACTGATGAATGGATGAACAAAATATGTTATATCTATACAACAGAATATTGTTTGCCAATTAAAAAAGAAAGATAAAGTATTACAAGTGGTTACATGCTGCTACATGAACGAACCTTAAAAACATGCTAAGTAGGAAAAAACCTATCACAAACTAGCACGTACTTTTCCCATTTATAAGAATACATAAAGCTACAGACACAGAAAGTAAATTAGTGGTTGTCTAGGGCCCAGGGGAGAGAGGAATGACTGCTGATGGGCACCGGGTTTTGTGGCAGGGTGGGAATGGGAGAGCAGTGATGAAAATGTTCGACTGTGACAGTTGCACGACATATGAACATATTACACATTATTGAATTCACACTTGAAGCAGGTGAATTGCAGTGTATGTGAATTATCTCAGAAAAACTACCATTTAAAACAAAACAGAAAACCTCTCCAGTGGTTTCTCATCTCAGAGTTGAGCCCAAATGATTTTAGTGGCCCTAGCAATCTACACACCCTCTCCCCACCTCCTTATCTGATTCATCTAGCTGCCCTTTATTTCCCGAACTGTGTCCCATCCACTGCAGCTCCTAGCTCTTCCCAGTAAGGCAGCCACTCTCTGCCTTAGGTGTGTCTGCAATCTCCTGTTAGCTTTACTCCCAGATGGCCAGGTGTCTCTTCCCCTCATCTCCATGTCTAAGCTTAAATGCACCATCAGTGAGGCTTCCTGCAACACGCTACTTAATGTTACAGCCCCATCAAGCTCACCATCTCCCTTCCTTTAATTTCCTCTGTAGCACAACTCATCAGCATCTTATTAACGATTTGTCCCCTCCAAATAGAATGTAAGTTCATTGAGAGTAGGAAATTTTATTACTGTATCCTCTATTCCTGGCGTATAGTTGGGATTCAATAAGCAGTTATTAAATGGATAAATAAATTCTAATTCAGAAATATTTTGAAATATCCCTCTGCCTTCATCCCCAAAGCCCCTTCTCTGTTAACCCTCTAGGACCACTGAGGCAGCCCTCTTACTGTCCTTCCAGCCTCCCATCTCTTTCAGATCCCCTGACCACATAGCAGCAGGGCGGCTCTATCTAAACACTGATTACCTTAATCGTCTTAAAATTCTTCATGGGAAGGGGAAAAAACCCTTCACGCCTATGCATCAGCCTCCCCTCGATAAAGTCCAAGCTTTCAGGACCCTATCTCCCTGAGATTTGGCCTTTGCCACACAGTCACATCCCTTAATACCCCACCCTTCAGCCAGAAGTTCTAACTTCTTTGGAGCCATGGATCTTTGCATATCTTAGTCCCAAACCATCATCTGATGAGTCCATCAGTTTTTCCAGCCTGAGCCCAGTGGCAGGGTTAGTAACCTTGCTGCCCAGAGTGACATGCTCCTCCCCACAGGATCCCTCAGCCAGAACTTTCCTCCACCTCAGCACGCATCACTTTGTACCTCAGTCTGCTTCCTGTGAAAACAGGGATGACTGGGTTTGGGTTCTTTTGTAACCTATGTCTAACATTGAGCTTGGCACATGGTAGACATGATTCAATGTCTTTGAATGAATGAATGAGTGTCCTCAGTCCCCGAGGACCCGATGAGCATTAGGCAGCACTACTCTACAAGGGCAGTCCTCTTTCCCTTTAATAAAACCCCAATACTTGCTCAAATTCACAGCCCCACACTTAGCAAGAGGGGGGACTACTCTCCCCAGCTGGCAGTTTGGTAGACATATGGCTTAATCCTTCCACTATATCCCACAGCTTCTCCTGAAGACAGGCAGGATGACTGACACGAGGTTCATTCTTATTCACGGAGGAATCGGTTCCCAAGACCTGACAGGACTGGAGGTTGGCAGAAGTCATCCAAGGAAAACACTGGTGACTTTCCCAACTTCATTCCCCAAGCAAAGAGGACAGTTTCAGTTTGCCATTGGCCAGTTTATTACATGATTAAAGTTCAAATAAAAAAATAATAACCAAAATCTTGGCAGGGAGGCTAGAACCAGAGTCTGGCAGTGCTGCTTCCCTGTCCCCCACCTCCCTGCCCAAGCCCAGCTCCATTAACTCAGCTTGACTCGATCAAGTTCCTCATCCAGACTCGCATCTGTGCTCCGGACATCTCTGCTGCTCCTGCTGGAGACTGAGTCCTGGGCTTCCGGTATCGGGGCTTTGGTGAGGGCCCCATACACACCCATGGCCTAAGGAGAGGGTCAGAGAGACAGCCATCAGGACACATGGCAGGAGGCACAGCCCAACACACCAATGGCTCAAAGGAAGAAGGGAGAGCTGGGGCCAGTAAACTTGTTTTCCCTTTCTCTCTCTTAAGCCTCAGTCTTAAAAGTTTTGGAGTCTATTCTAGGAATGTTACACACTCCCAGCGCGGGGTCACCCTCAAAATGCTAATACAGGTATCTGCAAAAAAAAGGATGTCTCAAGGGGTTTCCTTCCATCAGGGATGAGTGGAGTGTTTCATTCAGGGGACGAAGAGAGGTGTAGGTCTCAGGGCACTCTAAAAGTCTCTATGGTGGAAGTGACGATGGTGGCGGGACAGTCTTGGTCTCTGGCACTGGTGCTGTGCTGGGTCCTCAGGGCACTCTAACCTGAGCCACCATACTGGTAACGTCGCCGGGGTTGGAGGGCAGCAGGATGGTGTTGGAGTCCTTGGCCAGTTTAGAGAACGCGCTGACGTACTGCTCGGCCACAGTCAGTGAAGCTGCTGCATCTCCATTCTGTGGCCACAAGGAGATTAAAAATCAGAGATCACAGACTTGGAGGGGAAGGAAGGAAGAAAGTAGAGAGAAATCAGGTTCCTAGAAAGAGGACATGCAAATCACAATACAAGAGATCACAGAATGCGGCTCAATGGAACCGAAAAAAGCAAGAATTTCCCCCAGGGTAGAAGAGAGAACCCCTTCTATTGCCAAATCCCATCCCTACTCCCACCCAGGAGCCTCTCACATGTTGTGTCAGAGCTGCAGCCAAGATTCGAATAGCTTCAGCTTTAGCCTTGGCCTTGGCCAGAACTGCACTGGCCTCTCCTGAAAGAAAAGAAGAGACAGACCTTGATCTATGAGGTCAGGGTACCCCAAAGCTTCTGTCCTTACCAACCTTCAAAGACCCACACCCTGTTCATCCCTCAGCCTCTACCCTCTGCTGACCTGCTGCCTGATTTATTTGTTCAGCCTTCTCTGCCTCGGAGGCCAGGATCTGTGCCTGCTTCTTTCCCTCTGCCACATTGATGGCTGACTCTCGAGTCCCCTCAGACTCTAGAACTGTGGCCCGTTTCCGCCGCTCTGCCTCCACCTAGAAGCCCCAAGCAACGAGAAACCAGAGTAAAAGAAAGACCTGACACCGATCTGCAGTTGGACCCATTTCAGTAAGGAAGAGGGTCCAGGTTTCCCATGCAACTGGAGTCTCCTGAAGTAGTCTTCCCCACTCCCCCCGTTCTCCACCTGCATCTGCATGGACTCCTTCACCCGGGGTGGTACATGGATATCCTTGATCTCATAACGGAGGCAGCGGATGCCCCAGCAGTCGGCAGCCTGGTTGATGGCATCCACGATGCTAGCATTGAGGGACTCCCGCTCCTGGAGGACGAGAGGTGGAAGTTCCATGGCCTCAACTCACCTATCAGGAGGCTAGGTGAAGAAGGTCCAGAGACTGATCCCAGAAAGGACTGAGTGCCAGGTATGAGTCCTCAAACCCTAACTCTGGCTCAGATCCCCTTACCCGGAAGACTTTGTCCAGAGAGAGTTTGCCGAGCTCTGATCTCATGGTTGTCTGAGCTAGCTGGGTGACAGCATACTCAGGGTCTTCCACACCATAGCTTGCCTGAAAGGGGCATGGAGACTGTAAGTGGCTTGGGGCAGGATTTTAGGAAGGAGAGCAACTCAGGAGCTGCAAAGGTAGATACCTTGTAGGGGTCCATGATTCGGAGGTAAAGGACTCCATCAATTTGCAGCGTTACATTGTCTGTAGGTGCGGGAGCAGGAGAGAAAGAAGGTCAGGCCCCTGGGTTCCAATGAGCTCTTTCTCCTGCCACCATGGCCTAACGGCCTCAGAGAACCCGTGTCACCCCGCACCCCTCACCAAGTGTCACAGCAGACTGCTCAGGCACGTTGATGACAATTTCCTTGAGACTCTGCACATATCGGATCCGGTCTAACACAGGGATGAGGATATTCAAGCCCTGGGAAGAAGAGTCATAGGTCTTCAGAAGGACGTGGGACTGTAGGGTTGGAATCTAAGCTAGGCCTGGAGTGGGTAGGCAATCAATATAGATTCTGCCCAGAAAACAGAAGACTTGGGATGACACTGATAGATAGGAAGGTAAGGGTAGAAATGCCAGGCTGGATCTTCGAATGGAAGGGAAAATTAAGGGAACAGGAGCCAGCAGAGTAGCCTTCTCCATGCAGACAGGTGGAACTGAGAGGGTAAACAGAAGAGATTCCCAACATGGGGCCTGTGGGATGCTAGGGCAATAGGAAAAGGTGGTAAGATGGGTATGACGGTCAACAGTCTGGGCCCTGCCGGGTTTGGTCTAGGGTGTTAGAAGCCAAAGGCGAAGGCAGGCCCCACCAAGGTCTCACCCCATCCCCCCATGTCGTGAGGGAATTGGGATTCAGGCTGGCCCGTGGTGGGCAGAAGAGGTTCTCACAGGCTCCAGGATCCGGTGGAATCGGCCCATTCGCTCCACCACCCAGGCCTCCTGCTGTGGCACAAACAGGACCACGGTGTTTCGGGGCAATCCAGAGGAGGCGCGGCGCGGAGCGCGGGCAGAAGCCTGGACGGAGCCCTGAAAGGAAGAAGGGGATTTGCAGAGGCCCAGCCAGCCAGGCAGCCCGCCCCTTTCGGCGCCCGTCCGGGAGTCAAGTTCCTAAACCACAACCCTAAAGGGTTCTCGGAGAGGGACTCATGTGAGTACCATAACCTCCGACCTCAGTTCTCTCCCCAAACTTAGAATCTGGCCCATTCCCAGTTGAAGACCCAGGTGATTTCTGGCCTGATCCTTAGAAAAGGATGCCTCGCACTCACCTTCAGCAAAAGGGCCCCAGTCCCCCGCGCCGCGCGCGCCAGCATTTCCCACGGCCACAGGGACCTCCGGAACCAACGAGACGCGTAGCAGAGCGGTCGCTCTAGATGTCCGGACCTGAGCCTTTCCTCCCGTATTTCCACTCCCCCGGATGTACTTCCGGTCTTCCTCTTTCCCCTCCCCCTCCCATACTCAGCCAATCAGCATTACTTGGCAGAAGCGTGAGTCAAGTTGCTCCCGGTGAGACCCAGATCTTCCAGAGAGCGCCCAAGGCCGAAGGTTCTTGTTCTCTCTGAACAAGCCCAAGCTTCCCAACACAGTGACTAACTGGAGGCTATTTCCCACGTGTAGGTGGCCCAGATAAGCCTCCCAGAGTTCTTTACCCCCACTGGAGACTCAGTTTACCCTTCTGAGCGTATAATCGCCCCATCTGTCACCATAGCGACCAGGCGACTGGCGCTGCCTCAGAGCCAAGGTTGCCATGGTGACATTCTCTGGTAGTCCTGCTGTGTCGTACCCAGCCCTCCCACTGGGGACTGACCCCATTCCAGTTGCCATGGTGATTGGGCCTAACAGTGATTGGACTGAGATTTCTCTCCCATCTTTTCCCAAGGCACCATAGCTTTTCTACCTCTACCCCGTCAGGGTCTATTAGGCCAGGTTCCTTTACACACCATGGTGCAGCACACAGCCCCAAAATTCAGCATTCACCCTGCACACATTTCTGATGCTCTGGCACATAGGACTTGCCTAGTCATCCTCATTTTACATATCAGAGTGCTGAAACTCAGAGGAGCTAAAATCATCAATAGAACCTGTATAAGAATCCAGATCTACATTTGAAGTTCAGCTTTCATGGCAGAACCTTCCCCATCACGCCACCCCATTATATTAAAAGAGCTAGACCAGACCCTAAGAATCATGGGGGTCTCCCCTAAACCTCCTGGCCTCACACCTTTTCCCTGGGAAAGGGCAGAGTCCCAGCTCCAGTTAGGTCCTCCCATCCCCATTCCCATGCTGTCCCCAACAGAATAAGTAAGGCTTAGTTCAAGTTTCCAAACAAGAGTTTATTCTTTTTTTTTTCTTAAAAAAAAAAAAAAAAAAAAGTACCAGGTGCGATTTTTTTCCTGGGTTGTTTTTTTTTTCAAGTTTCAGCAAATGTTTGTTCCCCTCAGCCCAGCCCCAGGCATCAGAGCTAAGGCTGGGTCAGAGTCTAGACTGGGGAATAGGGTAGTTGGTAACTACATGACTGAGTTTGAGGGGTGCCCCTCACCCCAACTGAGGTAGGTGGGTCAGAATCTGGCCAGGAAGGAGGAGGCACCCTAGTCCTTGGCCCTGACTCTGTACCCTGAACACCTTCCTCAGTCAGGACCCCAAAGCAAAGAGACACAGGCAGAAGAAGGAGAGGGACAACCGGAGTCTGGAGTCCTAGATGTGTGCACAACTGCATGCACACACTCTCTCTCACATACATACCACACACACAACACACACACACACAAACATACACACACACAAGTTGGCTTTCAGGAGGGGTGAGGTCAGGGAAGTGAAAGGCATTGGGATGGACAGGGGAAGCTGAGCCTTTGGCTGGTGACTCAGTTCTTCTGGGATAACTTCTCTGCTCTCAGCTGAGGGAGAATACTTCTCCCACAGCCCCCACATCAGCCTCTTCAACTCCTGAGGTTGGAGCAATATCTGAGAGTGGGAAAGGAGGGGGGGCAATGCCAATTATCAGGTTTGGGAGGTTACCAAGGCAATCCAATTTGAATAAATTATAAATTAAAAATAAATAAAATAATAAATGGCCCCTGCCCAGGACAGGGAGGCAATGCTGGCATGACTTGCCTGGGAACTTAGGACAACCTTGGGGTAGCTCCAGTTCCTCCCCACCGTCGCAGCCAGCCTGGGAAATCCCAAGGGTGGGGCCGACACGTGGAGGACCCAGAACAGGGCAGAGTGTGGTAAGGTCAGAAGCTTTAAACACCCAAACGGTCAATTTGGGCATGAGCATGTCGAGGGCTTTAATTCAAGCCTGAAGGTCTCTCGCCACCTCTCCAGGTATTCACTCTGTCCAAGATGGAGCAGGATGGGCAGGTCCTTGGCCCAGAGGGGTTCAGGGCATTGACAGTCAGGGCAAAGGTGAGTAACGTGGATTGTGAGGGGCCTCGGTCACAGCCTGCAGTTCGTAGGGGAGCCCTGTGTCCAGTTCCAGGCTCCGGCGGGAAAAAAGCAGGCGGATGTCGCCATGCAGGCTTAAGCGGCCTGAGCGGGAGCTCCGGAACCTGGGGGAGGACAGGGTGATCAAAGTAAGACTCCAGACTGATAAGAAGCGAGGGGAGATCCTATTCAGGAAGGACATACCTGGGTTGTGGAAAAGATACCTAGGCCTCCTGCCCAGTGGCCCCGGGGCCCTGTCCTCACCTGAGGTGCAATAAGTAGCAGAGGAGGCGGCGGGTGGGGCCAGCATTCCCCTCCTCACCCACAGGCACCAAAAAGAGGCGGTGGCGCAGGAAGGTCATATGGGCAGCAGGCATGTCCGAAAAGTCAAAGGTCACGAGGAACATCTTCACCACAGTCTGGTTGGGGTTAAATAAGGTCTGGGGACAGCACAGGCAAGGTTGGTAGGGTCGAGGGGATGATTTCCACTCCCCACTCCCAGTCCCCCTCGGGGAAAACTCACCACTTGGATGGTGCCCACCTTGGGCACGCTGTAACCCTTCCTCCCCAGGGGACTCAGGTCCACGACGCCCTGGGAAGGCCAAGGAGTTATCAGTCAAGTAGGGTGTGGGAGATCCCAGACCACTCATCCATCTCCACCATCTCTCATTCTGGGACTTGGCCCCTGCCCCATACAAGAGCTCTCTCCCACTAGGCCCTGACTCTTAGGTAAAAACATCTCAAGAATCCCTCCAGAGGAGTTCAACCACTGCTCTCCACCTGAGTGCCTTTTCCCAATAAAGTCTTTTGCATTGTTAATTGAAAAAAAAAAAAGAATACCTCCTGCTTCTAACCCCTCATGCCCTTTGGGTTGAGGTCAGGTCATACCAGGAAGGGAGCCGGGGCATTTTGTTCAGAAACATCAAAGAAGGTGACAGTGACGGGCAGCGTGACATGCTGAGGGCAGTAGGATCCACTAGCTCCAATCTCTGCTGTGAAGCCCTCAATGCGGCCGGACGGTGCGAAGCGTCCTCGCAGCAATGATTCCTGGGGTTAGGGTAGGGAAACATGTGAGAAAGATGCTATCTGTTTTCCTTATCTATCCAAGCCACATGCTACCATCCCTTCCTGCAAGACCCACCAATCAAGGAATCCAAAGGGAACTACCTCAAAGTTGCCCAACAGGGTACGGCTGACAGCAGGGGTAGGAACAGGGGAGGCACTGGGAGGGCTCAGCAGGCCTGGTCCCTTCCGGAGGCTTCGAAGGGAGCTCCTGGTAGGGGAGAGGACGCACGAGTGGGCTGGTTGACTTGAGATGTTCTGGGATGTTTGCTATTGTCCTTTGGCCCCACCTAAGGCCCCTTCCCTGAGGTCCCCTTGCCTGGGGTTGGAAAGAGAATTACAGACTTCTGCCCCATTTTCAGGGAGAAGCAGGGCACTTACAGCTTCAGGCGACGGGCACCTTTCAGCCTCCGCCCCATGGGATTACAGTCTGTTGGGTCCTGTGGAGAGGAAAGATTAGGTAAGGACACTAGATAGAAGCCAGGCTCATCACAAGCTCTCATAGGAACATACCTCAAGCCATCACCTTTCCTCACACAGATATCCACGTAAGAGCAGACTACTTCCTCTCCTGGCTTACCAGCACAGGCTCCTTGGGCCCAGGCAGCAGGTGGCTCCAGAAGGGTGTGGCTTTGGCATCAGAACTGTTGGCAGCAGGAGGGTGGCCCAGGGTTCCCCGGCGCCTCCGAGGGGCTGGCCCCTCATCCTCAGAGCTGACATCCAGGGCTTCTCCAGCAGGAAGCAGCCTTCGCTTGGTGGGGCAGGGGCCTGGAGGTCCGGGGCCAGGGGGTGTGTGCTCGGGGCTGCACCCATTGGCAGTGCCAGGGGACTCCCTAGGCCAGGGGCTGCCCCCATTGCCCACCCCAGACACTAGGCTCTTACCCCCTATTTGTGCAAGACTGTGCAAATCAGTGTCAAGTGTGTGCAGCTGGCCTGGAGGGGCTGGCCCCAGGGACGACCCCAGGGACCCCTGTCCCCTTGGATCTGGGGAAGCCCAGTCTCTGGTGTGCAAAGTACTGCAGGAAGCATTTGATGGGGGCAAGGGGGAACTTCGGGCCCCCGAAGTCCAAGGTGAGGTGGAGCTACCTCCTTGTTCCACAACACAGAGGCCGTGATGGCAGAAATGTTGGCTGGCCACGCCCAGTTTCAGCCCCAGTCCCTCTGGGCCCAAGAGCCCCACAGTAGGTGGCTCTTCAGGGGACAGTCCCTCTCTGGCCCCTAGTCCGGGGCCTCTCTTCAGCTCCCTGGGACCCTCGGTAGGTGGGGCTGGCCATTTCAGGGCCCTAGGAGGCTCAGAGGCACCAGCTGGAGGGGAAAAGATGGATACCTGGTAGACCCCGGGGGATGTCGCCCCCCCCGCTGGGCTGTAGCCCATGAGCAGGCCACCCTGGCGGGCCCCCTGCCTGACTGCAGGCTGCGAAGGGCCAGCCTCTGGCTCTGAGGATGGAGACGTCTCCGCCTGCACGTGGCGCATGAAGCCCCGCCTTCGGTCAGGGGGGACCCCCCCCACAGCCTTTATGCTGGGCTTGGGCTGGGGGGCCTGGGGACATCTGTGCAAGAGAAGAGAAGAAAAGATGGTGAGAGGAATCCATGAATCGTCTCCCTCCCAGATGAAATTCAGATCCTCCCCTGGACTGGAGAGGTGACCTTGTGAGGTTCCAGGGGGGTGAAGATAACTAAATGCCCCAGATGGATTGATGGAATACAGAGGACACGCTCAAGGCTGCTGAACAGGTGACCCATTTCGCTCAGGTTTCTAACTGAATCTGTTCCCCCTCCCTCTCTCTGGCACTCACCCCGATGAAGAGGCCTTAAGCCTAGCTGTGTGTTCTCTCTTCCTGGCTGATGTCTTGCTCTCCTAGCTTGCAGTCTGGTCCATGCCTGCTGCACTGGCAAGGTGACTGCCACCATTCCGTGCAGCTCCTAGGCTCAGCTGGACCCTGAGGAAAGAAAAATGGGATAAGCCTGGCATAAGCCAGGATCTCTGGAGCCAGTGGGAGGGCTGCGCTCACAGAGTATACCCCAGGACATCCTCCTCCAGTTTATAGAGGACATACTCCTTCACAGTACCCCTGCAGAGACGGAAGCAGTAGTCTTGGGATCCAGGGCCCAGAGGGCAGAACTGGGTTGTACAAAGAGTCACAGAGTGGCAGGTCTTAGCTCATTGTAATAGGATGTGACAAGTAAGTTGAGGGAGGAAAACTACTTGTCAGGGCCACCAGCTGGGGGACTCCTGCCCTAAATGAGATGGGGGATGAGAAACCCCAAGATCCAAAAGACCATGACAACTGAAAGGTGGCCAAGGCAAGAATTCAACTCTCCTAGTCAAGGCCACTGAGTTACCCAACTCCTTCCCATCTACCTATCTCTAAAGGAACAAATGCCACTCCATAATTCTCAGGGCAGAGGTCTTATAAAAATATCCCCCCCCAATCAGGGCTCCTTGGAAGTACAAACCTCAGGCTAGCTCAAAGTGGGTCTTTCAGAGTTAAACTCCCAATTGTCCCCAGCAGTCTGTCCCTTTAACAGGAAGCAACAAATCTAACCAAAAACAAGTCTAGAGGGGGCAGGGTGTGGAGGAAGCACTGCTAGAAGACACTCTCCAGGGCCTGCCCCTCCCCCAGGCTCTGCAAACTAGAGATAAGGCAGTGACAGCCAGACAGCTGGAGTGCCTCGCTACTCCTCCCCAACACATCCAACACCCCAAAACTCAAACCACTGCTTTTCTGCCTGGGTACAAGATGGTCTTCACTAACTCGTCCACCCTCAGGAGCCCATATTGGGTGAGGGGATGTCAAATCAAAGGCTCTCTTCCTTCACGGGAGAAAACACTGCACGCAGGATCAAACTTATGCTTTGGTCAGTCGCCTTTGCTGACTGCTATCCACAAAACACTTTCCTTTTCAGGGGGGAATGTCCCCCTATGCCTATCCAAGTCTTACCCTTCCTCCTTGGCTAGGCCAAATGCCATCCTCTCCATAAAACTTCCTCTGGCTGTCCTGGACCATAAATATTTGTCTCTTCTGAGACTTCACTTACGGCAGTGTCACTGTCTCCTGTAATCCTGCGACAGTTTTGCTTGCTCTTGTAGGTAAGACTGACTATGGGGTTCTTGAAGATAGGTTTTACTTGAATCCTCTGCCTGACTCCAGGCATGGGGTAGGCACATAGCAGGGCTCAGAAAAGTAGAATACAAGCCCCAGAGATCTGGGCAGCGGAGAGTGCAGAGAAGAACTCCCAACATGAGAGAAGCAGGGAGATTAATTGTATGAGGAGAATCAGTGACAACAGAAACGGGGGCGGGAGGCAGGGAAAAAGGGAAGCTTTGCATCTAGGGACTGAAAAGCTTTCCTACACCAAGTTCCCATCACTGCACCCTACACTATCCTGTTTCACCAAGTTCTCATTAGAACTAGAAGCCCTAAGAAAATTCTGGTTCCCTGTGGTGGGTGGGGTGTCTGGAAAGGGCAGGATGCCAATGGCAGCATTGTCAGAGGGTACAACCTGTACTCAACTCTTCCCTCCTTGCCTCTACCCACCCTGTACAGATTCAGGAAAGGCCTTTTCCTTAGCACTCCCACCCCTAGGTCATCCCAGTTGACCTCTTCAGCCCTTGCCCTGGGGAAGCATCATGATGACAAGATGCCCTACTTGACCCCAGCATGACTGGCATCTGCTCATTACCCCAGAGCCCTCTCAGTTCCTGCCCTGTCAATGAAAAGCTCTAAGACTCACTTCTCTGCCACCCAGCCAGTCTGGCTCTAGTCCATGGCTTCAAGCTGACTCATGGGGCAGGACATGGGGAGGGGGAGGGGCAGGATAGGCCAAATCTCACTCTGGGAAGGGGTGGGCAGCAGCTGGCATCAAACAGCTGTGCCAAGCTGTGGCTGGCAAGGACTACAGCTCCCAACATGCCAAGGGAGCAAGGCCAGAAAAAACAACAAGTCCCATAATACCATGGGGTCTGTACCTTCAGACACCTGCTAGGCCTGAGAGGTGGGATAGGTGGGTGTTGAGCTCCCAGACTTACCTTCCCTTTCCCTTCAGTATTAAAGATATCCATTTCTACCCTGATCAAGGAAGGTGGCAAGAAGAATTCTTCATGTGCTTTCCACATTCACCCAGTTCAGAAAGAACTGCTACCAGCTGCTCTACATTTTGTCCCCCAGGCGTCTGCACAAACTAGGGAGGCCATTCCCAAGGACCACTACTGTGGGTAGGTAGGTTACCCTGTGCTATTTCACCAAACACCTTGCCTCTGGCCTAGAGCCCTCCACCCTTCCTGGAGAGGAAGCAAATCTTAGCACCTCCTCCAAAATGAGCCCAGGAGACTCACCCCAGCACCCGGGCTCTAGGACTCCTTGTTCTGACCGATCCCCCACCTCCTATTTAGCCTCCCAGGTCCTGCCTCACCTTTCTCCTCCTCACAACCTGGGACAGGCCCCATTCCCTACTGGAGCTTCGGAGATTTGCTATTTCCCCCTACCACAAACTCACCCCGTTCCCAAATTGGCTCCGCCGCGGCGCCGCTGCTCCGGGCCCTTCCGTCCAGTCCCAGTCCCTCCCCTCGAATGCCCGGTCCTCCCCGCCTCGGGCCCCCAACCCAGACAAAGGGTGGCTCAGGCTGAGTCCCGCTCTGCTAGGTTCTTCTCTGTCAGTTTCGTGTGCAACACTAGCGGGCCCTGGCGCCCGCAGCCCCCAAGCCGCTGCCGCGCCCCTCCCCGCGACTGTCCCTCCCCGTGGCCGCCCCGGCTCCGCGAAGCCGACTCCGCTGCCCCTCTGACTCACAGGCCATTTCCTACCAGCTGATGGGGCAGCCCGCCCCGCCCAGCTCCCCTCACACCCCCGCTGCCGCCTTAGAGGCCGCCACGCCCCCCTCAAGCTACGCCCCCATCTCAGCGACCATACTCATTGGCCTAAAGGAGGCCAGCCTCCACACGACCTCACGTGTGAGGCACGCCCCCTTCAAAAGATGCCTGTCCATTGGCCCATAAGGGGGCAGGCCTACCTAGGGTTGCCCCGCCCTTTTTAACCCCACAACTGCCTCTCAGCCTCTCTCAGCCCTGCCTTTTAACCCTTTCAAAGACGTCGGCCTCCCACTTCTCACCGCGCCCTTCCTCTTCAGAGGAAGGTTAATAGGACGGCCTAGGGCGTTCATAGACAAAGTTCGACAATCCCCAAAGTCAGCTTGCTCTTCCAACACTAGATTCCAAATATACCCACTCCCATCATCTCTCTGTGCCTTGCAAACCAGAGACCACAGGGCTGTTGAAGCTCAGGAAGCTTCCTTCGTGCCAGGATAAAAGGGTCTTGAAGTGGGATCTCATCTCCTTCCATTGAGAAATGGCATTCTTCCTTCTTTTTCTCTATATTGATGTTGTTTTGCCTACATTAGAGGGCTTCAAGGGCTCCTGAGATAGGGATACATTTTAATTCAGGAACCTAGACATCATTATGTCTTTAAACTTTCATTTTGAGATCAAACTGCTTCAGTCTTTCTGCCAGCACTCTTTCTATTCATAAGCCCTTGTTCAAGGAGGCAGAGCACCCAGGAAAGTGGGATCAGAAGGCTTCTGCCCAGAGTAGGGGGAAATATGCCCAACTCTTGTGACAGAGCTCACCCCCATGACTCACAACTCCCTCGAAACTCCCCACCCTCCTCCTGAGTCACTGGGCCCCAAGCCCAGCTTAGACCCAACCAAATTAAGTGGCAGCAGAACCAGCATTCCTAATTCTTATTCTCTTATTACTGTAGCTCGCTAGGCTCCTCTGTCCATTGGATTCTCCAGGCAAGAATACTGGCGTGGATTGCCATGCTCTCCTCCAGGGTATCTTCCTGACCCAGGGATCGAACCTGCATCTCTTACGTCTTTCCTGCATCAGCAGGCAGGTTCTTTACCACTAGCGCCACCTGGCAAGCCCTATTCTTTAAATGACCAGGATGGAAACCTTTGCAAGGATTAGACATTAAGACACTTTTTAGAGGGGCTGATCTATGGGCAAGCTAAGAAAAGAAACAGTCTTGTCTACTTTTCCCTCTGCACTTGTGAAGTCAGACAATTTGGAACTTAAGAGGTTGCTAAGACTGGGGTCTTCCATAGAAAAAAGAGGCAAACACCAGAGCCAAAAAAGGGAAGACCCAAACTGAGGCCCTGGAGAACTGGCATCAGGCAGGGCATGCTCCCTGGCCGTACCTTTGGAAGAGCGAAGTGAATTCTTTTGTAGTTCAGAAGGCACCAAAGCCCCAAGGTCCTTGTTTCTACCTTGCCTGTAGTGCAGGCCCTAAGGGCCCTGAAGTTGTCACTGGACAGTAGAATGAGGCTCTCCTCCCCTACTTCCTCCCTGTGCCCTAGACTTAGGAAGGACAAACCTGTAACAATTCCTCTAGCTTCCTTTCTCTTCACCTCAGACCAGGGGGGAAACCATGAAAAAGAAGTTGCCATGGACTGACTTCCTTGCTGGTTCCCTAATGCTAAGGAACAGGATTTAGGGAATTTTCAACACCCTGAACAAAGCTGCAGAGTACCAATCTAAGAGCCTACCTTAGTAAAAGCTTACTGGGAAGACAGGTAGACATACAACACTGTAGGAAAGAAATAATCCCTTGGTGACCCCACCTTGTTTTAACTAACTGCCAAGACCATAGGCCCAGACCTTAGTCATCTGCAGAAGCCTAGGGACAGTAGTTCAGGGGGAAGGATCAAAGACATTCTAGGCCTCATTGTGCTCTGGGAGAGCAAGCAGCGTTGTACAATCAAGAGGCTTTACCTAGCTGCCCTAAATTCTTACTCTGCTTTATTATTTTCATAGCAGTTATCACCAGCTGGCACTTCTCTTCAGCTCTTTCCCCCTCCCTCTCTTTTCTCTCCCCCTGCAGCCACACACACATTTCTTTCTCCCTGGGTTAGGATACAAGCTCCATGAGAGCTGCAACTCTGTTGTATTCATGCTAGTCCTCCCAGAATCAGTATCAGCGCCTGGCACATAATAGGTGCTCAATAAATGTTGGCTCAAAGAAACATTGACCCCTGGGCTGAGTGAAGAGTATTCAGAAGCTGCTACTGCTGCTAAGTCGCTTCAGTCGTGTCCAACTCTGTGCGACCCCATAGAGGGCAGCCCACCAGGCTCCGCCGTCCCTGGGATTCTCCAGGCAAGAACACTGGAGTGGGTTGCCATTTTCTTCTCCAATGCATGGAAGTGAAAAGTGAAAGTGAAGTCGCTCAGTCGTGTCCGACTCTTAGCGACCCCATGGACTGCAGCCTACCAGGCTCCTCCGTCTATGGGATTTTCCAGGCAAGAGTACTGGAGTGGGGTGCCATCAGAAGACCTGGGTCCTAATGCCTGGTCTTTCACTATGAGACCTGGAGAAAATATCAGTCTCTTCTTTCTTAATTTCCAAATCTGTAAAATGAGTTTGTATAAACAATTACCACTGAGGCCTCTAGAACTCTGACCTTATACTGCTATCATCCTAATGGCTATTGTTCACTCTTAACCATTTTCTGAGGATGGGTCCAAGCATCTGGATGCTCTGCTGCTTGTATGGAAGCAGAAAGTCTATATACTCCAGCCCCTGCATAGCAAACCAATGCCCTTTCTCTTCAAGCCCCACCCACTCAAACAAATGCCTCAATCTTGAGGAAACTGGAGTGAGTCCACCCTAAGCCCGCCTCTCTGAGAGACAATCTGGGAAGCTGTGTTGCCATAGTAATCAGCTCCTCCTCAAAAGGCTTCAGCCTGCCCTTCTTTACCCCACCCTACCCCTCGGCTTTGTCTGGCTTAGGCACCCCCTCCCTCCCCAGCCAGTCTCTCAGCCAGAGGAGACTGGCTTGGGGCCCCTTTCAGCAACACTGTCACTCTCATTCAGCCACTGTGTGGAAAGCAGGCTTTCTCACCCTCTTGCAGCCTGCCCAGGGGCAAAAAGAACTCTGGCACTACATCAAGTCGCCTCAGGGAATCAGAGACTAGGCCCTAGTCTGGTTCAGATAGTCAGATTCCAAGCCAGGAGGGTGGGGAGCCATTCCCTGTCCCTCCCCCAGTGGAGACTGGAACCTCCCTTCCCAGTTCAGCCAACAATACTGGCTCACCTCTCAAAGCATGCTTCGCAGACCCTCAGCATTTCTCACCATTCCCCTCTCCCACAGAAGCCCAGAATTTTTGAGGGAATTAGGGTTCCCTACCCAGGAAAAGGAAAAGTGTGCAGAAATCAGTTTGTGGCAAGTGGTAAAAATGTATCTACCACTCACTTGGGGAGCTGCAGGGAGAGACCTTGGTAGTAGTGAGGGTGAGGTCTGGGCCTTGCTGCTGGTTACCTAGGTCTCTGGCCAATGAGTACAAAGTCTGGGGCAGGGCACAGCTCCTAGACAGGCAAGGACCAGGCCAGGCCCCAGGCGAGGAAGGAAGTGGGAAATGAGCACACCCAGAGCTTAAGGGCAGGGCAAAGTGGGGGAGGAGGGGAAAGGCAGGGACTAAGGCAAGCTTCTAAGAGGAACAGGAACTACAGAACCTAAGGGGGGAAGGGTCTCCAGGGACACCAGCTAAGGGAAAAATATCCCAGTCTCATCCAGACAGATACAGTCACACAAGCTCTAGTAGCAAGTGGGGCCTGCATACTCTCTGAGTGCTCAGGCCTGAAGGTGGAGTTAGGAGCTGAGGAGCCAGGAACACTGCAGACTGGCTTCTTCATCCCAGTAATCCCATCACCCTCATCCCTGAGACACAGTACAAAAACCTTTTCCTGGAATCTCTACAAAGCCTCCAGACTTTGTCAAGGCACTAAGGGTTCTTCCCTCCTCAGCTGGGGCCTGCAACCCCTTCCCCTCACATAGTGCCCACAGCCCCCATACCTTCTTCCTCCACACAGTCCCTCCCACACTCTGGACCACTAGCCCGTCTCCATCACACAGCGCCCCCTCCACTTTCCCCTAAAGCGCTTTCATATCCCCTCCCCCTCAAGTATCATCTCCAACCCTTCACTTCACCTCACCCCTTCACATTGTACTTCCCAGCCTCACAAAGCACTCCCGCCCTTCCCCCACAAGGGGTACCGGAGAATGCACCTCTTAGCCCAAACATTGAGCCCCTCCCTCCTCCCCCAGCTGTTTTACTCCATCCCCACCCCAGCATTTCTCCAGATCTTTTCCTTCCCTGACGTGATCCTCCCGCCTCATGTTTACCCAAGCGCACCCCCGTACTAGTCCATTCTTCCACGCTCACCCGCCCCACACCTGTAGTTCCGTGAGTCCCGTTGCAACTGGGGAGGTAGTGGATTGGAGCAGTTACATAGCTGCCCTAGCTGCAGCCTCGGCCTGCAAACCTCGCCCCTTTGGTCCGAGCCCCGCCCCCGCAACGACACGACCCACCCTCTCCGTTGTCCCACCTCCCACCTTCCCCTGGCTCGTCCCCTTTCCTAGTTTCTTTAATTCCTGGGGCTCCTCCCCTGTAATTCAGATCCTGCCCCTTTCTGGCTCCGCCCCTTCTCGTCTTCTTGGCGTCTCCACATTGAACCTCTGCTGGTCTTTCGTCCCACCCCGGTCCCCGCTCCACCCTTGATCCCCGCCCCCTTCTGGTCTTTGCCTTTCACTAGGATCCGCCCCCTCGGATTCCAGGCTGGCAGAACCTGTGCCAGGCTCGCTTCCACTGCTAGCCCCCTCCCATCTCGGAGCCTCTCCTCCCCCCACCCCTTCTCTGGCTGGCCTCACCCCGGCGCTCGCGCTGCAGCCCGGAACCGCTGGTTTTGATTGGCGGCGGTGGCCCCAGTGGATGGCGGAGGAGTCAAAGTGATGGCTGCAGGTCGCCTGAGGGCCCACCCCGGACACGTGCGGCTTCTGTGATGACAGGTCTAAAGGGGCGGGGCCTCATCCCGCAGTGTGCAGCCTGGGCTGACCAGATCCGGCCGGAGATGGGGAGCCAGAACCTGCGCCAAAGCGCTAGCTTGTGGGCGCCCGAACCTGGTTGGAGCCCTCCCAGGCTTTCGAGCTGGTGTGAGCTGCCTGCGGAACTTGAGCCTCTTAGTGAAGGCGTCTGGGTTAGCGCGCGTATTTGCCCTAATAGGGGAGGTCTGTAGGGTTTGCAAAGTAGTGCAAAGAACTTCAGAATTCTGTGAAAATGCGGGAATCTGGTTGGCGGGGGTCTCAAGTCTGTGAGGAGGAGCAGTTTCTGTAGCCTACGGTGTGCAGGAGACAGGCAGTAAGAGTTAGGTCTGTAGCTGTGGAGGTAGGTCAGCGAGAAGTTTGTGAATTTTATGAGCCAAAGTAGAGCCTTTGCTTTGTATAAGTGTCGACTGAACTATGTGACTGTTACACACGTTCTGTAATTTCATTAGCGCCTGAGTGTTCAACTTCCCGGGAGCCCCACGAGTTCCCAAGATATGTCCAGGGGAGGGCGATGCTTACGAGCTACCGGTAGATGGCAGCCCAGGTCCCTTGCAGAGCTGAGTGGCTCTGAGCTCAGAGCCTAGTAAGCTTCTCGATGGAGCCGGAGGTATTGATGGCTGTGTGATGGACTGGACCTGGTAAAG
Organism: Bos indicus; assembly: GCF_029378745.1. Taxonomy (NCBI): domain Eukaryota; kingdom Metazoa; phylum Chordata; class Mammalia; order Artiodactyla; family Bovidae; genus Bos; species Bos indicus. Next base: position 59,272,463 of record NC_091767.1, read on the forward strand.
TTATCTCGAAGTCTCAGATTCTTTAGATCTCTGTGACCTCTTTCTGTGAGTAGTTAACAAGCGGCTTTACTAAACACCAATGGTGCGCTAGGCAAAATGAAAAAAGAAAAAGAAAAAAATGTTCTGCTCTTACGGAACTACTCAGATTGTCTAATACTTCTATAATGCTCAGTTCAGTCTCTCAGTCGTGTCCAACTCTTTGCGACCGCATGAATCGCAGCACTCCAGGCCTCCCTGTCCATCACCAACTCCTGGAGTTCACCCAAACTCATGTGCATGAGTCGATGATGCCATCCAGCCATCTCATCCTCTGTCGTCCCCTTATAGAGGGTAAAATTGGAAGGGTTTGTGTAGTGGAAAAAGCTCAAATTTGAAGTTATTTGGTTTGGTAAGGACTCTAGACTAGCTGTATTGGGCAAATTACTTGATTACTAGCTAAATTTGGGTAAATTACTAGATTTAAAAAAACTTTTAAAAAAGGTTTTTATTATCAGGATCATTTTAAAAGTCTTTATTGAATTTGTTATAATATTATTTTTGTTTTATGTTTTTGATGTTTTGGTGGGAGGCATTGGAATCTTAGCTCCCCACCAGGGATCCAACCCACACCCCTTGCATTCAAAGGCTAACGGCAACCACTGGACCACCAGGAAAATCCCTAAAAATAAACTTTTAATTTTAGAATAATTTTAGATTTACAGAAAGTTTGTGAAGATAGTATAGAAAGTTTCTGTGTACCCCACACTCAATTCTCCACTTTGTTCTCCACAATTGTTTAATAACATCTTACATTAGTATGGTACGTATGCTATAATTAATTAACCAATATTGATATATTATATATATCAATACATGTAAATAAGTATTTAAGATACATCCTAAAGGAGATCAGTCCTGTGTGTTCATTGGAAGGACTGATGTTGAAGCTGAAACTCCAATACTTTGGGCACCTGATGTGAAGAGCTGACTCATTTGAAAAGACCCTGATGCTGGGAAAGATTGAGGGCAGGAGGAGAAGGGGACGACAGAGGATGAGGTGGTTGGATGGCATCACCGACTCAATGGACATGCTGCTGCTACTGCTGCTGCTAAGTCACTTCAGTCGTGTCCGACTCTGTGTGACCCCATAGACGGCAGCCCACCAAGCTCCCCCGTCCCTGGGATTCTCCAGGCAAGAACACTGGAGTGGGTTGCCATTTCCTTCTCCAATGCATGAAAGTGAAAAGTGAAAGTGAAGTCGCTCAGTTGTGTCCGACTCCCAGCGACCCCATGGACTGCAGCCCACCAGGCCCCTCCATCCATGGGATCTTCCAGGCAAGAGCACTGGAGTGGGTTGCCATTGCCTTCTCCGCAGTGGACATGAGTTTGGGTAAACTCCGGGAGTTGGTGATGGACAGGGATGCCTGGCATGCTGCAGTCCATGGGGTTACAAAGAGTCTGACACAACTGAGTGACTGAACTGAACTGATACACTATCATTAAAGTCCATACTTTATTCTGATTCCCTTAGTTTCTACCTAATGTCCCATCCAGGATAACACATTAGGTTTAGTTTTCATGTCTCCTTAAACTCCTCTTGGCGTTGATATTTTCTCAGACTTCCTTGTTCTTGATGATCTGAACAATTTTATAGACAATTTTATTGATCAGATATTTCAGATGTTTTGTAGAATGTCTTTCATCTGCAATTTGTTTGATGTTTTTCTGATGAGGAATCTCTTGCAAATCCATTTTCCCATTCTGTAGCTTGCCTGTTTATTCTCTTAGTGGAGTCTTTCAATGTGCAGAGGTTCTTTAACCTGTCCAGTTTACATCTTTTTGTTTATATTCAATGGTTTTTATGCTCTATTTAAAAAGTCTTTGTCTACTTGGAAATGAATATATTATCTTAGGTTATTGTCTAGAAACTTTATTATTTTACCTCTTATTTAATCATCTGGAATAGATTTTGTGTGTAGTGTGAAGCAGATGTCAAGATTCATTTTTCCCTCAGTTATTCAGTTGAACCAGAAACTTTTACAAAAACTATTATAGTACAATTTCCAAAAAGTTAAGAGCAAGATTCTTACAAGAAGATAGAATGAACATATGTCAAAGATAAGCAGGTAAAGCATGTGTAATGAGCAATTGAGGAAATTAGGGGTTATATTAGTCAGAGTTCTGGGTGTGTATATATGTAGAGATACAAATGGAGAGGTTTTATTATAAGGAGTTGGCTCACAGTACTGCGGAGGCTGACAAGTCCCAAGCTGTCAAGCTAGAGACCTAGGATAGCTGATGGTGTAGTTCCAGTTCCAGTCCAAAGGCCTGAGAACCAAGAAAGCTGCCAATATAGTTACAGTCTGAAAGCTGGCAGCCTGAAGACCCAGGCAAAACTGATTTTTCAGTTTGAGTCCACTGGTAGGAAAAAAGACTAATGTCTCAGCTCAGAGGAAATCAGTCAGAGAGAAATTCTCTTCTTCAGTCCTTTTGTCTATTCAGGTCTTCCACTGATTAGGTGAGGACCCTCCCCTGCCCCACCACATTAGGGAGAGCAATCTGCTTTACTCAGTTAAAGTGGAAGTTGCTTAGTCCTGTCTGACTCTTTGGGACCCCATGGACTATACAGTCCATGGAATTCTCCAGGCCAAAATACTGGAGTGGGTAGTCTTTTCCCTTCTCCAGGGGACTTCCCAACCCAGGTATCCAACCCAGGTCTCCGGCATTGCAGGCAGATTCTTTACCAGCTCAGCCACAAGGGAAGCCCTTCCCGAGTAAAGGAAGCTTTACTCAGTGTACCTATTCATATGTTAATTTCATTCAGAACCATCCTTATAGACATATCCAGAATAATGTTTGACCAAATATTTGGTACCCTGTGGCCCAGTTAAGCTGACACATAAAATTAACCATCCTGGGTATTCACAGGCATTTGAAAAAAGAATGCTAAAATGAGATTTTAGGTTAGATATAAAAGTAGTTAATGTCTACAGAATAGTAACACCATAACGTTTTCTAATAATCAAATCCTTTGCATCATCACCAGACAAAAATCTATTCGTTAACATACGACTTCACAGAGTTAGCCTTTATTTTTGTTTGTTTATTTATTTGGGGGGTGATTTCTTTTTTAAAAATTTATTATTGGAGCTTTACAATGTTGTGCTTCTGCTGTACAACAAAGTGAATCAGCTGTATCTATACTTATGTCTCCTTCCTTTTGAGCCTCCCTCCCACCCCGCCTCCCCTCCCGCCCCTCTTGGGCATCACAGAGCACCAAACTCAGCTCCCTGTGCTATATAACAGCTTCCCACTAGCTACCTATTTTATACATGGTGGTACACAGAGTTCAGAGAAGGCAATGGCACCCCACTCCAGTACTCTTGCCTGGAAAATCCCATGGACGGAGGAGCCTGGTGGGCTGCAGTCCATGGGGTCGCTAGGAGTCGGACATGACCGAGCGACTTCACTTTCACTTTTCACTTTCATGCACTGGAGAAGGAAATGGCAACCCACTCCAATGTTCTTGCCTGGAGAATCCCAGGGACGGGGAGCCTGGTGGGCTGCCGTTTATGGGGCCGCACAGAGTCGGACATGACTGAAGTGACTTAGCATAGCATAGCATACACAGAGTTAGCCTTTAATTAATAATAGATAATGAGTAAAGCAAAAGTTTGTTGCCTGGGTAATCTTTGGCTGCCCCTGCTGTCTTTTCTTTGCAGCATTTCCAAGTTTTGGATGATTTTTATTAACAAAACAACCCTTTCCCCCTTTTCTATGCAATGTCTGTTTTTCATAAAACACATGTTCATAATATATGATGTGTTCCTGTCCCTCCTTGCACCATTGTCGCGCTGTCTTAATTACTGTGTTGATATGTGGTGGTGCATATCCTCCAACTTTAAGATCATAAGATTATATTGACTATTCTCAGCCCATTCCATTTCTATATAAATTTTAGGATCAGCTGACCAGTTTTCATAGACACACATACACATGCCTATCTTCTAGGATTTTTACTAGGATTGCATTAAATGTACAGATAAAACAGGTTTTTTGTAATTCTTTGTTGTTCCAAATAATATCAACATTCCCTTATTTAGTAAGAGTTGCATCCGGTCCCATCACTTCATGGGAAATAGATGGGGACACAGTGGAAGCAGTGTCAGACTTTATTTTTGGGGGCTCCAAAATCACTGCAGATGGTGACTGCAGCCCTGAAATTAAAAGACGCTTACTCCTTGGAAGGAAAGTTATGACCAACCTAGATAGCATATTCAAAAGCAGAGACATTACTTTGCCAACAAAGGTTCGTCTAGTCAAGGCTATGGTTTTTCCTGTGGTCATGTATGGATGTGAGAGTTGGACTGTGAAGAAGGCTGAGCGCCGAAGAATTGATGCTTTTGAACTGTGGTGTTGGAGAAGACTCTTGAGAGTCCCTTGGACTGCAAGGAGATCCAACCAGTCCATTCTGAAGGAGATCAGCCCTGGGATTTCTTTGGAAGGAATGATGCTAAAGCTGAAACTCCAGTACTTTGGCCACCTCATGCGAAGAGTTGACTCATTGGAAAAGACTCTGATGCTGGAAGGGATTGGGGGCAGGAGGAGAAGGGGACGACAGAGGATGAGATGGCTGGATGGCATCACTGACTCGATGGATGTGAGTCTGAGTGAACTCCGGGAGTTGGTGATGGACAGGGAGGCCTGGCGTGCTGCGATTCATGGGGTCGCAAAGAGTTGGACACGACTGAGTGACTGAACTGAACTGAACTGTGAAACTTTACAAGAATCTTCTCACTTTAGGACCAACGGAAAAATAATAATTTGGTGACTCTAAGCACACTGATCTTTTAAAACAGAAGAAGGAGATTTTATTTTGCCAAGTAGACTTTCTGGGTCAAGAAGTAGAATATATATTTTAAGGCATTCCAGTGGTTTTAAATTTTCACATACTGAGTTTGAGTAACAGAGTGATATTCAAGTAGAGAAACCTCGTGGGTTATTAGACATATAGAGGAGAGCAGTCTGAACCAAAGATAAAGATTTGGAACCTACTGACATATATAGATAGCTGTGGGCAAGGTTTAGAGTTTGAGGAGGAGGAAAAACAAAGGAGACTTGAAAAACATGGAGACTTGAGGTTCTACTTCACATCTGTATTACATAGTTTGAAGAAGAAAATGAGTCAGAAATAGTAAATTAAGGAGGAAGAGGGCTCTAGATCTTATGTATGCGTGTGTGGTGGACATGCCAGCAGGTCTTGGTTTGTGCCAGAGAGCTCCTCATGGTGCTTATGACCACTGGGCAGGTCTTAGTCAGTCCTGAGTTCCTTCTCCCCACCACCTGCCCCTTCCAACTCCACTCGCCCCCATGCACTTACTCCCTCTCTCCCCAGCATTACTAAAATCTTTGTGTGTTTTGGCTCTTGGAATTGGTAACTGTTCTCTTTTTGACAGATGGGGTTGATTATCTCCAGAGGATGAGTTTGCCCATCTGTTCAGGTTCATAAAGATGTGAATTGAATTTCGACTTTCTTTTAGGATTTTTTCCTACCATACCCTGTGTGCTTGGCAGCATTATGCCGTGTGGATCAGCCTTCAGCCCCTGACAGCCATTCCTTCTCCTTCTGTCCACACAGCTAGGCCCTGGGAGCCCTTGGCTCAAAAGACAGATGCTTTGGGAATTCTCTGGCAGTCCAGTGGTTAGGACTGTGTCGTTCCACTGCAGGAAGCCTGGTCTGGGACCTAAGATCCCTGCAGCTGCACATGTGGGAAAAAAAAAAAAAGATGTTTTGTATAGTGTATTTGCAGCTTGTTCCTTTAGCAACAAATTGTATAAACTTTTGTCTATGCACAGGGCCTATTCAAATAGCCTTTCTGCTTTTATAGATAAAATCTCAGTGATGAAACAAACTTTCCTTATTTCAGTTGAAACTGAGATGGTAGTTGGAATTACCCTTCCCTTTGAGATTAAATAAAATTGCATCTAGCCCTTTACTCCATATTCAGTGGGAAGTCTAGTGCCATCCTGGAGCCTTCTGTGAATTCCAGGAGTGGGGAGGACGTTGACTTCTCATGACCATTCTGGGCCTAGGGTCCCTGGCCCTTGCTGAATTTGTAATTCACTAGGTGTTTCACCTCCCTCGGCTGGTCTTTCTTTTATTTTTTTCTAACCTAGACAGAATTCTTTTTCTCCCCCAAACCCCTTATGGGAAGCATTTGTGAATGGCAGGCTTTACTGAAGCTTTGGGGGTGATGTAAGGAATAGAAAGATATCTACCTAAATAATTTAAAATTGAATATTTGAACCTCCCAGTTCCTTAAATATTCTTAAAAGACCTTCAGCCATCTAAGGATTTTTTTTTTTACCCTCTCTCATATTCCCCTGCACATCTCTCTATTCACAATGCTTTATTAAGCCAAACCATTTTTCTATATCCATCTCTTCTGGGAGTTTATATTTGCATATCAAAAGTCTTATTGTTATAGAAGACAAAATCCTTAAAGAAAACCTTAGGCCCTCTGACCCTAATCCTGAAGGAATGTGTTCTTTTTTGGTAATGAAAATACATTAATAGATCATTGGAGCATTATTCTTTGTTTTAAAGCAAGTTACTTTAAGTTCTGTGTTCCTCCTTTCTCAGAAATAGGTCATATATTCTAATAACAAAAAAGAACATTTAATATTTACAAATTGTTGGAAGTCCTCTGTTTTGAGATAATGCTGATTTGATTTTTATCTTTCTGTTAAAGAATAGTTTCCCAAATGAAGTATGAGAATTGTTAAGTGTATGTTACTAAGGAGACCCCGGTTTTGCCTCAGGAGAGACTGTAAAAGGCCTGACAACAGTTGACATCTGCCTTGCTGTCCTATGCCCCCGAGTTGTAGTAGAGACCGCTAGTCTGCAGGGCCCAGGCTACGAGCATACTCTTCTAGAGGTCATTTGCCTCCAAACTGCAGAAAACATCAATTTAGGATTCAAAATGGTTTGGACAATTAATGAATCCTTTAGTGTTCCCTGGAACTTCCACTGCTCCCTGGTATTTCCACTGCAAAGAAATGTTTGATTGTAGTAGCTTAAGAAATAAGTCCAAGAAAAGAAAATTGCATCTCTTCACTTTTTAAAATTTATTTGGCTGCATTGGGTCTTAGTTGTGGCAAATGGACTCTCTAGTTGTGGTGCATGGGCTTAGTTGCCCTGTGGCATGTGGAATCTTAGTTCCCTGACCAGGGATCAAATCTGCGTCCCCGAATTGCAAGGTGAATTCTTAACCACTGGACCCTCAGGGAAGTCCCTCTGGTTCTCTCTAATCACCTTTTGGTGAGAACATTTGCTTGGAGAGTTGAGAACTTTGAAAGTATTAAGGATAAATCAAAATTATTTTCTCCATTTATTAAGGGCAAAGGGACTGTTTACCCTCCCCCCAGTTCTTAAAGTGTTTTATTGGAGACGTGGTAAATCTGAGTCCTTATTCAAACCTTGGGAATAAAGATAAGTCTCTCTAGGGATAAAGTCTAGTCCCCAGTCTTTACAATATAGAGGTATCTCCTATGTTGTGAACTAAATGAACTTTAGATATTCAAACAAGGGTCTCTTTGGAGATGCACAGGAGATTAGGATGTGCAGCCTTTTGTCTCTTGAGATATTGTTCTTTCTTCTGCTTTGCTGTATAAATTAATGAGATTTTATCCTAATTTTGCAGTCATTTTCAGGTTATCTTTTATTGAAGGAAAATGGAGAACAAGAGAATGGTCATGTTCCAGGTCTTGGGCGAGTTCTTGGGATTGGCCACCAAGTGAGGGTCCTTGATGTTGCTCAGGAAAGAATTTAGGAGTGAGCCTAAATGGTAAAGTGAAAGTGGATTTATTTAGAGAGATATACATTCCGTAGGCAGAATGTAGTCCTTCTCAGAAGGTGACAGGGCCCAGGGCTGTGGGAGTGGTTAATTTTTATGGGCCAGGTAATTTCATGAGCTAATGAGTGGGAGGATTATGCCAACTATTATTGCCTCATTTTCTTTATCAACAAAATAGGGATTAAAATAGTTATATTTTTATTGACTGAAATCTGTATATCTAGCCTGGATTGCTTTCTCAGGGTCAATTACATATTACATGCTGTCTAATGTGACTATCTGAAGGTTATCCCAGCACATCTCAAACTTAATATACATGTCCAAGGGACACATCTTTGTCCTAAAAACTACATTAACCATAGCATCATCTTTTTAGCCAGTCTGACTTTATTTATTTATTTTTTAATTTATTTGGCTGCACCATTCAGTTTGTGGAATCTTAGTTCCCCAACCAGGGATTGAACCTGGGACCTTGCAGTGAAAGCACAGAGTCCTAACTACTGGACTGCCAGGGAATTCCCTAATCTGAATTTAAAACTCTCTCCTTTGCCCTCTCACCCAGTTGTTGGCTATGAAAGAAAGGATCTTCTCTACTACATTCGTAGTCATTGTGTGCCTAGTTCCATCACTTTTGGCTCCTTAACACTGATGGAAGGGTTAGGGGGATTGTCTCTTTCCTTCCCCCTAGTTTACTGCCCTAGTTTAGTTCCCCCTCATCTCCCATAGATCTTTCCTATCACTTATAAACTATTTAAGGATAAGAACTGTGATTACTATGTTACTTTTGTATTGTCTCTCTATGCCTGACTTAAAAAGTATTTAATGAATATTTCTCAAATTAAGTTATTTATCTATTAATTATTTGATTTATTCATGGTTGCACCATGTGGCATGTGGGATTTTTCGTTGCAGCGCATCAACTAGTTGTAGCACATGGGCTCAGTAGTTGCAGCATGAAAGCTTCCAGAATGTGCAGGCTTCAACAGTTGTGGCACACGGGCTTAGCTGCTCTGCACCATGTGGGATCTTAGTTCCCGGACCAGAGAATGAACCCCTGTATCCCGCATTTCAAGGTGAATTCTTTTTTTTAATTTTAATTGGAAGAAAACTGCACAGTGTGCAGGGTGCGTTCTTAACCACTGGACCACAAGGGAAGTCTCAGGAAGGGTAAACTTTTAATAGTCTTGGAGGATGGATGACTTAAGGATGATCATAAAGTTGGTAGAGGGCTCCCCTGGAACAGGGTTTGTACTCTGCTCCTTCTGCCTGAGAGTTTCCAAAAAGACAGCAGCAATGCCAGCCCTTGGTATTTGGCTTTACTGTCTTGAGATTTTTGGGTTTCCATTATTACCTATTTTCTTTGATCCTTCCCTCCTTCCTCCTCATTTCCTGGATCTCAAAAAGTCTTAGTGCTGAGCTACCTGCCAGCTAAATCTAAGTGTCAAATCCATGCAAACGCTGAAGAACTTTCAAGTACTGTGTTGGAAAAATTAATGTAAACAGTGGGACAAGAAGGTTCTGGCTTTTTATCCCTGTTTGAGTTGCTTCTGAAGATACCCTAAGCTTTCTTATGAGCATAATTGTTCCTAGTCAAGTGCCTAGAGAGCAGAGGACCTTAGTGCTTTCTTCCTCTGAACTTTTAACTGGGAAACTGGGATCCCTCAGCATCTGCAACACAACCTTCAGACACTGACTGTTGCTCTGCTTAGTGTCTTTTCACCTCCCAGCTGCATTCCCCCATCATGTTCACAACCTAAATAGTAACAAACATGTATTGGGCATGTAGTATGCACCAAGTATTTATTTATTTATTTATTTTTGCCCATGCTGCGAGCGGGCTTTCTTTAGTTGGGATGTGTGGGCTTCTCATTGTGGCGGCTTCTCTTGTTGTGGAGCACGTGCTCTAATGTGCATGGGCTTCAGTAGTTGCAGTGTGTGGGTTCAGTATTTGCAGCTCGTGGGCTCTAGAGCACAGGCTCAGTAGTTGTGGAGTATGGGCTTAATTCTTCAGAGGCACATGAGGTCTTCCTGGATCCGGGATTGAACCCGTGTCTCCTGCTTTGGCAGGCGAATTCCTTACCATCGAGCCACCAGGGAAGCCCTAATTTAAAAGCATTTTGTCATTTAAACCTCAAAACCCTCTTATGAAGTAGATACTATCATTATTTCCTGGGAAACTGAAGTCATGTAGCTTGCCCTAGGTCACAAGTACCAGAGCTAGGATTCAAATCAAGTTATGGTAGGCAGATTTCTAAGATGGCCCCCAAATGATCCTACCTCCTGGTGGTATTTATGTCCTTGTGGAATTCCGTTTTCCTGAGTGTGACTGCTTCTGATGAAAAAAATAAGGAGATATCACTCTATTCTTAGATTAGAAAAGATTGTGACTTCCATCTTGCTATTAGACTTTATTGCCTTCTTGGTTTGCATGCTTTGAGGAAGCTACCTGCCATTTTGGAGAGGTCCACATGACAAGGAACTGAGACCAGCCAATGCCAATAAGGAGCTGAGGCTCTCTGTTCAAGTGCTCAGGAGAAATTGAGACCTGCCAACAATTATATGAGTGAGCTTGGAAGTGAATCCTTTTGCAGTCCAGCTGGAACTTTGCTTGCAGTCTGTAAGAAACCTTGAACCAGAGGATCTGATTAAGCCATACCCAGATTTCTGACCCACAGAAATTGTGAGATAATATTGAATTTTTTTAATTGATAAAAGATTTTTTAAATGTTATTGTTCAGTGTTACAGAGTACATATTAGTATATCACTCCCAGTTTGCTGATGGGAAATATGCTTGTGTAGACTTTTGAAGTCAACTTGGTGTATATACTGATAGCACTAAAATATTTTTGTTTTTTTAAATAAAAAAATTTTAATTGAAATATAGTTGATTTACATTGTGTTAATGATTTGTACAGCAAAGTGAGTCAGTTATACATACTGTATCTTCTTTTTTAATATTCTTTTCCATTATGGTTTATCATAGGATATTGATAGTACAGTAATTATTATAGTAATAATATTGTTCTCTGTGCTGTACAGTAACTGTGAGATAATAAATGCAGTTTTAAGCTACTAAGTTTTGGGGTAATTTGTTACATGATAATAGGTACTATACCAGGTGAATATGATTGGCTTCAAATTTTCATGCTCTTCATGATTTTATTAGGTTGTTTCCCACTACTCTATACTGTTTCCAAGTGCAGAGTGACTTTCCATCCTTTGTTAGATGGCCTCTGCATCCCCTAGGAGAATCTCTGGTTCCATAAGAGTTTTTTTGTGTGTGTTTTGTTTTGTGTTTTGTTTTGTTTTATTTGTTTTTATTTGGTCTCTATTCTTAGTTCCAGAGTCCAGAAGTTCAACACCTTTTTAGTCCCTTGCTCTTGAGGTTAGGACAGCTGGACTAAAGAGCTAGATATTTCAACATCCAGAAGTCCAGAGAATGCCCGTCAGGCATCTTTGTTGACTAGGCTTGTGGAGTTGCTTTGCTCAAAATCTTTCTTTGGATATTTCTCTAAATTTGGACAAACCCTGGATAAATCAAGTCTTCCCCTTTCCTTCTCCAGGCTCCTACTTACAGCTAGCTAGGTTTGCTTTTGGAGGGCAAAGACCCTGTTAGATTAATATAGACCCTCTCTGGGTCTGACAGGCAGAATCCAGCTGTGCCAACGGCTTGCAAACACAGAAACTTGAGCAGGGCTAATGAAGAATTGGAGCTTCCCAGGTGACGCATTGTAGAGAATCCGCCTGCCAGTACAGGCGATGAGGGTTCAATCCCTGGATGGAGAAGATTCCCTGGAAGAGGAAATGGCAACCCACTCCGGTATTCTTACCTAGGAAATCTCATGGACAGAGGAGCCTGGTAAGCTACAGTCCTTGGGGTCGCAAAAGAGTCGGACACGACTTAGCGACTAACCAGCAAATTAGTTTCAGTGTGGTACTTTCTTGTTAATATTACAGAGGGATAGATTCTTTAAGGAAGTCGGACAGAAATTCTCAATGAAAAGAATCTGTTCCTGCGTAGAAGCCCCGCCCACATGAAAGGGGCACAAAGCTGCAATTCCCGCCTCACACAGGTGCCGGGGAAGCCCGCCCCTCTCGGCCGTAAGCCTCGTTAGTGGGCGGAGCAGCCTTCATTCTTTTACTGAGGAAAGCGGAAAAGGACCCCGCCTCCTACGTGCCCTTCGGGGGCGGGGCGGCGGACTGGGCGTGAGTTGATTGGCTGGGAGGCGGGGCGCCACGGCTTGGCTCTATCCCGGCGCTCGCTCGGATCCCGGGTGGAGTGAGGGAGGGAGTCCCGATCGCCCTTACCTCCCAGCGATGGCGCCGTGGTGCCGCGCCCAGTCCCCCGCCTGCCGGCCGGTAGTCCCCACTATCGGGAGCCCGCTCAGACGGTGAAAATTGGAGCGGGTCAGACGGAGCGGCGGGACGCTGCCTGCTACGGGGACCATGAGGAGCGGGGAGACCCGTGGGGTCGATAGCGGGAACTGCCGCGGCACCTGCTAAGAGGAGAGAGGGAGCGGCGGCGGGGCGGGGGCGCGGCGGATCGCCGGCGGCTCGGCCATGTCGCTGCTCTGCGTGCGCGGTGAGTGCGCGGACTGAGGTGGAGGGACCGAGGTCGCTCAGGGATCTCCACGAGCTTCCAGTGGGCGTCGGGTTACCACCTTTTTCAAACTTCACGCCCCGCCCGTGTCTCGGGAAACCATTATGTTAACTCCTTTATGAACATCTTGAAGAGTTCTTTCCACTCTCTCTTGTTTTTCTTCACGCTCCTGTGAGGGACTGTTACCTCTCCGTTCCGGTGGCCATGTGACAGTGTTGTTGGCTGGCAGGCCCAGATCCTATTAAATAACATCCAGAGCTGTCCTCTAGTGAGAGTGGACGAGCTAGGGACCACGGATAGCGGGCGTCAGTTCAGAGCGGGCAGCCTCTATTCTTTTCCTTCTCGCCGCACCGTAAAACCTCAGTCGGCTTAGTAGCAGGTTCTTTCTAATCGTGCTTTGAAGGAGTACAGCTGTCGTATCCCTTCTTCCAATGTATTTATTGGCGTTCCACCCCCCTGTTGCTTGTCTTTGTCCCCTGCTCCTCCTGTGTAGTCCGGGCTAACTGTATGCTCATTCGACTTGAAAAGGTTGTGTCGGCTTCTCTTCTTTCAGAGCAGAGCATAAGAAGTATGATTTACTTACTTATATTTACTTCTCTCACACTAACTAAAGGTGAAGTCCTTTATTGCTTTTCCACTGAGGACGCTTGACCCACCTGAGAAGATATTTTAATTCAAGAGCTTTGGGGTTTATGAGGAGGCAAGGTGTGTCGACTAAGCTTCATGAGGGTAGAGGCTGTTAATGGTTTTTGTGTTCTAGGTGCCTGATATAGTAGAAGCTCAGGGCTGGTTTTGAATGAGTGCAGGGACTGTGATTTTAGAGATTACCAGATCAGAAAAAGCAGGGTTTGGATTACGTATTGAATTTGATCTTGGGAAATTCAAGTTACAGCCTATCATATCCGTGTTGAACAAGGTGGGATAAGGTGGCTCGGTTGTGAGTGAGGGAATTTATCTATGAGAACCTTTTCCCAGCACCTTTCATTGGATCGAGTTCATGTTTCTTTTGATTCTGTGGATTAGAAGCATTGTTGGTTGTGATCTCTGTTAAGTGTTTCCCCCAGCTTTTGGCAAATGAAACTGCTTTCCTCTGTTCTCTCTCACTGTTTTGTTAAATCTGTATTAACCCAAAATGGATTTGATTATTTCCAGGGATTATGAGACACACAGAAATTTTCTTCTTTCATGGTTGATTTTTCATTAATGAGAATTTTGCTTTGCTTTTAGTAAGACATTTTCTCTCAGCAGCTGGGAATCTATTTATTCCTTTAGATCCCTGCTGTTGAGTAGCAGGATTTGGGAGAGGTTGGGGTTTGCAGTGTCCCTTGGACAGTTTTAATTCTCTACTGCCACACTGTATTACAGAACTATCCCTTATGAAAGATTCTTCAGCCAGGAGCACTATTAAACCAGAAATTCCTCTTTAATTGAATTGATGCTTCAGAGAAGGAGCTGTTGCTTTCAATTTGTTCTAATATCAGGTGACTTTCATTTTCAAGGAATTCTGTTTAGCTAACTATGCTCTTTCTCTCTATAATCGAAAAGAACCTGAAAAATAATGCACAATATACGTTAAAACTGAATCACTTTGCTGTATACATGTAACTAATACAACACTGTGAATTAACCATACCTCAATTTAGAAAAAAAAATTCAAACAGTATTTAATCTGATGTTGAATTTGACAAACTGATATTGATTTAGTCATTCCAAATATCTCAATCAAGAAATCAATTTTTTGGTTTAACCCTTTAATCATGCCTTATCCCCTGCAGGTTAGGGGCTCTCAGTAGTATGACTCTAGCCCTCCTTTTGGCCCTATGTTCTTGCCTGTCCTTATGCAGATACTTTGCTCTAGCACTAGCTTTGTTCATTCGCACCATGGCAGTGTTCTGTGTTTTCTGCTTATCGAAAATGTATTCTTCCTTTCCCAGCTTATAGTCTACTTTTGTTGTTGAAAATGTCCTCAGTTCATCAGTCCACAGTGATCTTTCTCTTTTAATGCGTTAAATTCCTTAAAACATAAATTACTCAGGATCTGAACAGTGCCGCTGATTTGGCGATGAATTGTATACCGCCTAGCAACTAGTCTTGCTCTGTGTTCATGGTGACCCAGACTAAGGAGATAAAAGCACTGGTCAGATCAGTTCTGGAATTCTGTGTTCAATTAGGGTAGTTGATTCTAAGAGGCAAACTGAGAAACTAGTTTGTTCAAAGGGGAATAATTAGAATATCGAAGGGTGTAGAAACCATTTGAGGAATTTGATCCTTCTTGCAGAAGGATCATAATAGTAAATGAAAATTGTCTAAACTGTTGCTCAGACAGAACTAGGACAAGTCAGCCAGTGTTGAAAATGATAGGAGACATTTTAGCTTTTAACATAAGAAAGAACTTAAACAGAGTTGTTAACAAATGGAATGGACTATTTATGAGAATTTTTTGACATAGGATACTTAAGCAGAGATTGAATGAGTGGTAAAAGGAATTTCAACATCGAGTGGGATATTAGACTTGAATTTTGAAAAAAAAATTCTTTTATATAATTCACTTAGTCTTTCTTCAAGTATCTGGCACAGCTTTCCTCACAATACTGGTATCTTTTGCTTCCGTAGGAGCCAGTACCACCTAAGCAACTCCAGTAAACTAAATCAAGGATTTTCTTTAACTTTTGATGTCTTGGTGTTCATGACTGTTTTCTCCAAATAAATAAGCACTTTGAGAACTGAGTCTTTCCATATTTCTTTGTAATTGCTATAGTGCTTATAACTGAGCTCTGGATTTTTCTCCCTAATTTGAACTAAAAGTGACCACACTTGTTAAAAAATCTAAAACAAAAAAGTTTTGGGGGTATAAGAAGCAATATATGCTGCTGCTGCTGCTGCTGCTGCTGCTAAGTCACTTCAGTCGTGTCCGACTCTGTGCCACCCCATAGATGGCAACCCACCAGGCTCCCCCGTTCCTGGGATTCTCCAGGCAAAAACACCGGAGTGGGTTGCCATTTTCTTCTCCAGTGCAAGAAAGTGAAAAGTGAAAGTGAAGTCGCTCAATTGTGTCCAACTCTTAGCGACCCCGTGGACTAACATACTGTTAATCACAGAAAATTGAGAAAATACAGAAAAGTGTAAAAAGGAAAATAAAAATCATCATGGTCCTATCACCTGCTCAGCATCGTTAAGGTTTTTGTTCTTTGCTTTCATTGTTTTGTCTTTATTATAGAGGTGATATATATGTATGATAAGAAATTCAGTTTTAGGATGTGACGTGAAAGGACAAAGTTCTCCTGTCTTTATTCCCTATTCTTACTCCCCAGAGGTAACTACTGTGTACTCTTTCTTGTCCATCTTGGAAATTTTCATTACATTTAAGTATATAGATTCTACAATTAGAGGTATATTTAACTTTTTAAAAAGCTTAATGATTTATTTTCCTATCAGCTTTCGTGAGTTTAAATTGTTCCTTTTAATGGCTGTGGAGTACTGTTTCATTTTATGAGCATATGTAATTTAACCAGTTTCATATTGATGAACAATCAGAATTTTTTTTACTATTATAAATTTTGCCTTTATAAACAATATAATTTATAATTTTGCTGTAATAAACAATGCCACAATGAACATTGCTATAGATAGTTTTGTTATGTTTGGAGATCACCAGTCAGCTTTCCATCTGTCTTTTCTGTGTGATTTGCTCATTGCTGTTTTCTTGGCATAATAATTACACTCACCTGGAGGGATCTCTCATATCAGCAGTCCTCTGTGAGAAGCAGATCCTTTACCAGTGGGTAAAACTTTATGTTTACCAAAATCCTGAAGACCTCAGCTCTCTTAAGTTTGACCTGTGATTTTCACGTACTTGTTTATCTTCTTTGATTATTTAAAAATTTATTTTCTATGTGTTAGTCGCTCAGTTGTGTCCCAACTCTTTGGGACCCTATGGTCTGAAGCCCACCAGGCTCCTTTGTCCATGGAATTCTCCAGGCAAGAATACTGGAGTGGGTTGTCATTACCTTCTCCAGGGTATGTTCCCAACCCAGGGATCGAACCTGAGTCTCCTGCACTGCAGGCAGATTCTTTACTGTCTGAGCCACCAGGGATGCTGAATATTTATTACTTGTGTTTTTAAGACAGAACAAATCAATATCTCTAGTAATGAGAACTATATCAAATCGATGTATGTTGTGATTTGCCCTTAGAAAAACTTATATTTTATAAGCACATACAGTCATCTAACTAACTGAACAGATACTACTGGGAAACTCTTAGAAGGTAGACTCTGATGGACACTCAGGACACCTGTTGATTGTGGGTTAATTCTAGCCTGGGAAGACTCCAGTGATATATTTTGATTTATTATCACTCTGAAAAGTAGGAATAATAATGATTTTAGAGTTTTCAGGAATAAGAACAGGTTGATCAAGGGTTTCTTCTCATCTCATTTCTGCAACATTGTCATCTGCCTCAGCTAACTCCTTGCTGCTGGGTTTTCATCGCATCAGGTAGTTTAAGTAGTTTCTGCCCTCATGAGCAGAGTTGCTGCTGGGTTCCTTTTTGCTTAGCTATGACATCAGGAAGTTGATTATGCCTTATTTGAGCCAGGCAGCAGGGAAGGGGAAAAGGACCAATTTCCTCTGCCAAAGAGAGTTATCACAATTGTGTTCTTCCTTATAATCAGTACATTCTGTAATTTTTTTAGTTTTTAGAGGTTAGGTTTCTAGAAGTTGCACTCTTTAGACCAGCAGGCTGAGTGTTGATCCTGTTTTACCAGTGCAAGGTATTTCAGACTTTGCTATGTGACTTTGTTTAAAGTTTGGGATGTGTATCATTGGTAAATATTTGTAGAGTACCTTCTCTATGCCTGTTTATGATACATATACATAGATAAGAGTCCAAGCAATCTACATAGGTCTTAAAATGTTAATATCTCCTTTATTAGATAAACTCAGAATCCATTAGGATTAATAAGTCTGAGTTGGGATAAGTAGAATAAGTTAAGTTCCTGCTAGAGTAGGGAAATACTGCACTATTTTTTCTAACTTTTAAATAAAGCACTATTCTTTAAGTTGGGGTATTTTATACATACATTATAGTGGACTGTCTTTAATAAAGTTCAGAAAAGAGTCAATATTTATATATTAAAAATTTTTTGATTTATATGTATATTAAAGTAAACAAGTCTTTAAGTGTATGACTCACTGAATTATCACAAAGTGAACACACTCAAATGATCACCACCTTGTTCAAGATATAGAATACTACTAACACCCCAGAAGCCCACGTACTCTTCCTTTCAGTCAGTGCTTCCTCCCATTTTCCCCAAAGATAATGTTATACTATTCCAATGCTACAGAATAGTTTAGTATTTTTTTTTTAATTATTAAACTTCATTTATTTATTTTTAAAATAAACTTTATTTTTTAAGAGCAGTTTTAGGCTCACAGCAAAATATATAGTTTGCCTGTTTTTGAGCTTTTAAGAATTGATATATTATTGACATATTGGACTTCTTATAAATGGGATTATACAATATTTTTGGGGGGGATGCTTCTGCTTAATCTTACGCTTGTCAGATGCTTCCACTTGATGCATTTTGCAGTAGTTTATTTGTATTGCTGTATAGTAGCTCAGTGTATGAATATGCCACAGTTTATTTACCTTTGCTGGACATCTTTTTTTCCATCTTGGACTGTGATTTTATAATGCCACTCCAAATGTTTTTGTATTTTGTGTCTTTTGGTCTACCTTCGTATGTATTTCTGATGGGTGTGTGTATATATATGTGGGATCAAAACACTGGTTATGTTCAACTGTAGTTGATAATGTAAAACAGTCTTCTAAGATCTACCAATTTACCTTCCTAGTAACTGTATTTCTGATATTCATCAAAACATAAAAAAAAAAGGAATTTGGCCAGGTTATCAAACCACTTCATAGGAATTAATACATACTTATTGCATGTTAATCCTATAGGCTTGGTAATGTTTTGTGTGTTTTTTTTTTTTTAATGACCTGACCATTATGCTCAAATTGATGCCTCACATTTAAGACTGAAATCTGTGGCTTTCATTTTTTGAAAGAAATATTGAATTCTTGTTTATCATGCTGAACAAAGATAATAGCTTAGCCCTGAACTTAGGGGCATTACATACTTTTAAAAAGGAATATCATTTTTCTAAAGACAGAAGTTACCTATTTTTATTTTTGCAACTTTTTTGTAAGTCTGAAATTATTTTTAGATGAAAAGTTTTAAAAGAAATTACTGACATGAGAAAATGCATGTGAACATGGAGCTCAATGAAAAATGAAAAAGGGGATGAGGAGAAAGGTCAAACGGTAGGTAACTCTTGGGGGGAAAAGGCTGAAAAGATACATATCAAAATATTAACAGTGAGAAGCTCGTAATGGCCAGAGATGGGGACTTTGCAACATCAATAACGATAAAACCCACAACGTTGAAGTACATCAGCTATGTTTATATCTATGACTTCGTCATACTGAAAATAACAGCAACTAATTGGTCACTGTTGGGGGACCACATATTTTGATAAGATTTGAACTGTTAGAAAAGGGTGGTGAGATCCATAGCTTATTTACTGTTGTATAGAATACTTAGGTGTAGCTGCTCCTGATGAGGAAGATCAGGCAACCAGCTTTGTATTTCCTGCTTTGTTGTGATCTTTCTGTGATTACTGAGAAAGAAAAGAAAAATGTAGGCATTGGTAGAATTTTGTGTTCAGCCTTATAAAGGAAATTGTCTCATTCTTCTATTTGTCTTCTTCAGTAAAAATGAATTCTCAGGTGTAATCTCCAAAAGCAACTATTTGAGAGAGGCCCTGACATCAAAGGAAAAAGTCATCAGGGCTTCTTTTTTTGTGTGTGCCAGTGAACCTCATAGTGATAAAATATGTGGTCAAAATATGACACGAGAAATTTCGTGCTAGGGTGTATGTATACAAATTGTTTCCTCCTAAGCAATTATATAAAATAGGAAAAATAAATTATTAATTACTAGAAAGCACATATTTCCCAAAAGAAAAATCTTCTTTTTTTCTTTCTATTACTTCTTTCTATGCATTTAGTTCTTAGTACTTTTTTGGGACTGGAGAACAGATAGGCCTGTGGACTGTGTTAAGCTATTAATTTTCTCTTGCAGCTGTTTGCCTTAATAATTTTCATAGTGTTTTACAATGAGTGATATTGAGAAGAGGCTAGAGGGCTGTGAATGAGGAAGATTCTCCTAGCAACTAAGGGACTGGACAGTGGGGAGGTAATTGCTTTTATGTGTGATTCAGAGTGGGACAGAGATGATTCAAAGGGCTAGCTCACTGATGTTTCTGTTAGTTATGAGCCGAATTTGTAGAGCCTTTATCTGCAAATGGATACAGAAAATCTGCTTGCCAAGGAGAGGGTGGTGAATGATACAGATATAAATCTCTGTCTACCTCATTTCAGCCATCCACACCCATGATCACATCCTACAGTATATCACTCCTTGGAATGGTGCTCTGCTTTTATAATTTTAAACTTCATCATCTGACTATCTGATGATGCTCTCCAGTCTATCTTTCTTACTTTTACTCTTACTATGCTTTACTAGTGTGATATGGGGTAGATATGAAAAGTTTGGGTTTTAGGCAGATCTGAGTCAGACTTAATTTTTCTGGGCTCCAAAATCACTACAGATGGTGACTGCAGCCATGAAATTAAAAGACGTTTACTCCTTGGAAGGAAAGTTATGACCAACCTAGATAGCATATTCAAAAGCAGAGACATTACTTTGCCAACAAAGGTCCGTCTAGTCAGGGCTATGGTTTTTCCAGTGGTCATATATGGATGTGAGAGTTGGACTGTGAAGAAGGCTGAGCACCGAAGAATTGATGCTTTGGAACTGTGGTGTTGGAGAAGACTCTTGAGAGTCCCTTGGACTGCAAGGAGATCCAACCAGTCCATTCTGAAGGAGATCAGCCCTGGGATTTCTTTGGAAGGAATGATGCTAAAGCTGAAACTCCAGTACTTTGGCCACCTCATGTGAAAAGTTGACTCATTGGAAAAGACTCTGATGCTGGGAGGGATTGGGGGCAGGAGGAGAAGGGAACGACAGAGGATGAGATGGCTGGATGGCATCACTGACTCGATGGACGTGAGTCTGGGTGAACTCCAGGAGTTGGTGATGGACAGGGAGGCCTGGTGTACTGCAATTCATGGGGTCGCAAAGAGTCGGACACGACTGAGCGACTGATCTGAGTTAGTGAATATATCAGCTCCACCACTTATATGTTGTATGTCCTTACATGTTACTTAACCTTAATTTCTACATCTTTAAAGTTTATACATCTATTCAAACTATTTATGAAGCCCCTATTAAAGGTAGATACACAAGTAAAGAATATGATTTCAGGAACTTCCCCATCCATCAGCAGATTAAAGTTTTACTGAGCATAGCCCTGCCCACCAGAGCAAGACCCAGTTTTTCCACCACCAGTCTCTCCCATCAGGAAGCTTATACAAGCCTCTTAGCCTTCTCCATCAGAGGGAAGAAATAAGAAGCAAGAAGAACCACAGTCCCACAATGGCTAGAACCAAAAATCACACCACAGAAAGTTAACCAGGATGAAAAAGTAGAGGGTTTTTGTTCCAGATGAAGGGACAAGATAAAACCCCAGGGAAACAACCAAATGAAGTGGAGATAGACAACCTTCCAAAAAAATTCATAATGCTAGTGAAGATGATTCAGAATCTTGGATAAAGAATGAAGGCAAAGATTGAGAAGATGCAATAAATGTTTACCAAAGACCTAGAAGGATTAAAGAACAAACAAACAGAGATGAACAATACATTAGAAGGAATCAATAGCAGAATAACTGATGCAGAAGAACAGATAAGTCACCTGGAGGACAGAATGGTGGAAATAACTGCTGCATAGCAGACTATATAAAAAAAGAATGAAAAAAAAATGAAGACAACCTAAGAGACCTCTGGGACAACATTAAATACACCTACATTCACATTATAGGAGTCCCAGAAGGAAGAGAGAGAGAGAGGATCCAAGAAAATATTTGAAGAAATAATAGCTGAAAACTTACCATGAAAACATGGCAAAGAATCTGCCTGCAACGCAGAGACCTGTGTTCAATCCCTGGGTTGGGAAGATCCCCTGGAGAAGGAAATGGCCACCCACTCCAGTATTCTTGCCTGGAGAATTCCATGGACAGAGGAGCTTGGCAGACTACAGTTCATGGGGTTGCAATGAGTTGGACATGACTGAGCAACAAACATGTATGTATACCTAACATGGGAAGGGAAATAGTCAACCAAGTCCAGGAAGCATGGAGCCCCAGGCAGGATAAACCAAAGGAGGAACACTGATACACATAGTAATCAAAATGACGAAAATTAAAGATAAAATATTAAAAGCAACAAGGGAAAAACGACAAATAACACCCAAGGGAACTACTATAAGGTTATCAGCTGATTTGTCAACAGAAACTACAAGCCAGAAGGGAATGGCATGATATATTTAAAGTGATGAAAGGGAATAACCTACAGCAAAGAATAGTCTACCCAGCAAGACTCTCATTCAGATTTGATGGAGAAATCAAAAGCTTTCCAGACAAGCAAAAGCTGAGAGAGTTCACCACCACCAAACCAGCTTTACAACAAATTTTAAAGGAACTTTTTTAGGCAGGAGACACAAGAGAGGGGAAAAACCTACACAAAAATAAACCAAAAACAATTAAGAAAATAGTAATAGGATCATACATATTGATAATTACCTTAACTGTAAATGGATTAAATGCACCAAACAAAAGACATAGACTGCCTGGGCAGATTGAGAACATGTGCATGTATGCACTTCCACTTATCACATCACTCTGCTTGACCCCTCAAATTGTATGTAATTATTTTATATTGTTAGGTTAATCATGTTTCCATTATGGTTTGCAACTATAATTGTCTTCTATTTTTTGTCTGGCTATTGATTGTGAAAACATAAGCATCTTTTACTATTGTGATTATGTTTTTAATACTGATTATTTAATAAATAATTACTTTTTAATAAATATTTTAAATTTAATAATTTCATAGCAATTATTTAATACCATTACATCATGATTGGTCAACAGAAAATCATAGAATTCTATATTACTAAGACTACCATTTAATAGAAAAGCAGTTTTTAAAATCCAGATGCATAATAGAATTATTGTGTAATTTTTTGAAAAATGCAAATCCCCAGGTATTGCTCTTCTTCTCCAAAGCTCCAGATGTATTTCTAATGAGCACCCATGTTTAAAAACAACTGGACTGTATGATAATCTTTTATCTACTTTGTTTCATTTTTTTATTTCATATTTAGTGCTCCCCATATCATTTAGTTTATGTTTTCCAATTTCTCTGCCTCTTTTTTTTTGTTGTTGTACTTTCTCAAGCCTTTAACAAGCATTGTAGAAAAGCTTATGTATACATATATATAGTATGTATAATATAATACATATATTTTAGAAAATTTATGAATTTTTGCCTAGCTAAAAAAATTTATGACATCTTGATTCCACTTGTTTGACTTACTATAATAGAATGCTAAATTTCAAATTTATATTCACTCAAGACTTTGATATCAGATCAGAACAGTCTCTCAGTCATGTCCAACTCTTTGCAACCCCATGAATCGTAGCACACCAGGCCTCCCTGTCCATCACCAACTCCTGGAGTTCACCCAGACTCACGTCCATCGAGTCAGTGATGCCATCCAGCCATCTCATCCTCTGTCGTCCCCTTCTCCTCCTGCCCCCAATCCCTCCCAGCATCAGAGTCTTTTCCAATGAGTCAACTCTTCGCATGAGGTGGCCAAAGTACTGGAGTTTCAGCTTCAGCATCATTCCTTCCAAAGAAATCCCAGGGCTGATCTCCTTCAGAATGGACTGGTTGGATCTCCTTGCAGTCCAAGGGACTCTCAAGAGTCTTCTCCAACACCACTGTTCAAAAGCATCAATTCTTCGGTGCTCAGCCTTCTTCAAAGTCCAACTCTCACATCCATATATGACCACTGGAAAAACCATAGCCCTGACTAGACGGACCTTTGTTGGCAAAGTAATGTCTCTGCTTTTGAATATGCTATCTAGGTTGGTCATAACTTTCCTTCCAAGGAGTAAGCGTCTTTTAATTTCATGGCTGCAGTCACCATCTGCAGTGATTTTGGAGCCCCAAAAATAAAGTCTGACACTGTTTCCACTGTTTCCCCATCTATTTCCCATGAAGTGATGGGACCACATGCCATGATCTTCGTTTTCTGAATGTTGAGCTTTAAGCCAACTTTTTCACTCTCCACTTTCACTTTCATCAAGAGGCTTTTGAGTTCCTCTTCACTTTCTGCCATAAGGGTGGTGTCATCTGCATCTCTGAGGTTATTGATATTTCTCCTGGCAATCTTGATTCCAGCTTGTGTTTCTTCCAGTCCAGCGTTTCTCATGATGTACTCTGCATAGAAGTTAAATAAGCAGGGTGACAATATACAGCCTTGACGAACTCCTTTTCCTATTTGGAACCAGTCTGTTGTTCCGTGTCCAGTTCTAACTGTTGCTTCCTGACCTGCATACAAATTCTCAAGAGGCAGATCAGGTGTTCTGGTATTCCCATCTCTTTCAGAATTTTCCACAGTTTATTGTGATCCACACAGTCAAAGGCTTTGGCATAGTCAATAAAGCAGAAACAGATGTTTTTCTGGAACTCTCTTGCTTTTTCGATGATCCAGTGGATGTTGGCAATTTGATCTCTGGTTCCTCTGCCTTTTCTAAAACCAGCTTGAACATCAGGAAGTTCATGGTTCACATATTGCTGAAGCCTGGCTTGGAGAATTTTGATCATTACTTTACTAGCGTGTGAGATGAGTGCAATTGTGCGGTAGTTTGAGCATTCTTTGGCATTGCCTTTCTTTGGGATTGGAATGAAAACTGACCTTTTCCAGTCCTGTGGCCACTGCTGAGTTTTCCAAATTTGCTGGCATATTGAGTGCAGCACTTTCACAGCATCATCTTTCAGGATTTGGAATAGCTCAACTGGAATTCCATCACCTCCAACTAGCTTTGTTCGTAGTGATGCTTTCTAAGGCCCACTTGACTTCACATTCCAGGATGTCTGGCTCTAGGTCAGTGGTCAACACCATCGTGATTATCTAGAGAAGTAGGATATAGTAGACCTGAAAAGCACTCTGAACCAATTCAACATAATTAAAATTTATACAATTTTCACACAACAGTAGGATACAAATTCTATTCAAGTTCCCACAGACTATAAACTAGGAGACACTGGAACATATCCAGGGACATAAAAAAAGGTGCAAAAATGTCATGGTCTAAACATATTGAAATCATACAGAGTCTGTTCTCTTGTCACTGTGGAATTACAGTAGAATCAATATCAAAAGATATTTGAAAATAATCCACATATTTTTAAGTGCAATGTGACATTTACCAAGAGATATCTTCAACTTAGCCATTGAAAGCCTAAGTAAAATTAGACTGAAAAAAAAACCACAGGAGTGACTGCAGAGAAGAAAGCATTTAAATGAGAAGTTAATATCATAATGAGAAATTAATATTAAAGATACTTTAAACAAAATCCCACAGATTTGGAAATTAAATGTCCACTTTTACATGAGGGGTATATCTAAGAAGCCATAACAAGGAAAATTAGAAAATATTTGTAATAGAACAAAAATGAAAACAGAATTTACCAGAATTTGTTGCAGCTGCTCAATGCAGTGAAATACAATGTGGAGACTTAAATAAGGTACGAAAACAAATAATAGACACTAGCATAAAGTTTTGTGAAATTTGAACAAAATCTGACTTTAGTTAATAATACTGTATCACTTGTTAATTTCTTGGTTTTGTTTTTTTTTTTTTTTTTAACAACATAGTATTTCTTTATATTCTCAGAATTGGATTAGAAGTTTCATACCTCATTCAATTTTCTTTTTTTAAAATCGCTAAGATAATAAATTTTCTAGACTTTTAGCAGTAATATTAAATGCCAAAATACATGGAACTATATCAAAGTCTTCTGTGTATTTCTGCCATCTCTTCTTAATATCTTCTGCTTCTGTTAGGTCCATACCATTTCTGTCCTTTATCAAGCTCATCTTTGCATGAAATGTTCTTTTGGTATCTCTGATTTTCTTGAAGAGATCCCAAAATTTTATGCTAGCAATTAGCTCAATTTTATTGAGCAATTAGCTACAGGTGAGGCATTGAACTAGTCATCCTGGGTATATAAAAATGAGTAAGAAATGGGCCTTGCCCTCAAGAAACTGAGAGCCAAGATGGGGAAACAGCTATATGTACAACTAAATATGTTTCTGGGTACAGTTTGGTAATTTCTAGAATAGAAGTAGAAAATAAAATGGGTGCAGAAATGGGGTGTTTGATTCTCACTAAGAGACAGGAAAGGCCTCAACTAGGAGAGCGAGAGGAAGAAGGTAAAGGTGGAGTCAGGTTTTTCTTCTTTTTTTTTTAATTTGTAGAAACATTTTAAATATTTGAACTTGTTGGTTTGTAACAGTATTTGTAGGACAGTCCACTAGTTGATTGATTGAAGTGTAGGTGACTTACAAAGTTTCAGGTGCAAGTTTTTCTTTAAGGTGTTATTAATGTGGATCAGAAACAAAGAATAATAGCTTCTGAGGAGTTGATTCTGATTTTGAACCCGTTAAATCTGAGGTGCTGCCAATCTGTCCACATGTCACAGATGGAAACATGTCTTGGGAGAGCAGGGTTAGAGATGTAGATTTGGTGCATTGCTTGTGAATCTTTTGAATAGAAGAGTGGTGGCAGGGTAAATGTTTGCTCAGCAGCATCTTATATTTCATATAATATTATATTTCATCAACTATAAAATCTTTTGCCAGAGATTGCAAGAAGCATCATTTTATGTATCATTAAGAAAAAATACTATTGATTGAGCTATGATGCATCATTGATTATAAAATGGATTTTTTCTGAGTTGTTAAAATATAAGAAAATGTCCCACCATCTTAGAATCAGTGAAATATTAAAACTAACATTTAATGAGCCCTTACTTTTGGCCAAACTCTCTTACTAATAAGCATATAAGGATTAATAATTTAATTCTCATGATAACCTTGTTAGTTTATTATTCTCATTTTACAGACGAGGGCAGTGCGCCCACAGAAATTAGTACTTTTATGTACTGTGTAGCTGAATTTAGATTTTTCTGCCTAACTGTAAACTACAAGGAGATCAAACCAGGCAATCCTAAAGGAAATCAACCCTGAATATTCATTGGAAGGACTGATGCTGATGATGAAGCTCCAGTACTCTGGCCACCTGAAGTAAAGAGCTGACTCACAGGAAAAGACCCTGATGCTGGGAAAGACTGAGGGCAGGAGGAGAAGGGGGCACCATAGGATGAGATGGTTGGATAGCATCACTGACTTGATGGACATGAGTTTGAGCAAACTGCAGGAGATAGTGAAGGACAGGGAAGCCTGGTGTGCTGCAGTCCATGGGATCACAAGAGTCGGGCACAAATGAGCAACTGAACAACAAGAACTATAAACTATAAAATACAAAATTAATATATAGGATAGTGCTTTGGAACAAAAAAGTCTTATTTTATAGATGTTTAGGGGAAAATGGTTTTGTGCATTGTTGCCTGTGAATCAGTCTCACTATAGCAGTGGTTTGTTTCCTTAGGATGTATTCAGGGGCAACATTATAGCAGGTGTTTGTTGACTGCTATAAAACACCTGCTGTAATATATATATAGACACTCTGTATGTAGAGAGTTCATTATGGCTCTCATTTAATAGAGTTTACAACTTAAATTCCCGTTTCCCCCTTGGGAGGAAATGTGGTATAATGGAAAATCCAGGATTTTGGATTCAGGAGAACTGTTTTGAGTCTCACTGCATGCGTGCTAAGTCGCTTCAGTTGTGTCCGACTCTTTGCGACCCCATGGACTGTAGCCTGCCAGGCTCCTCTGTCCATGGGATTCTCCAGGCAAGAGTACTGGAGTGGGTTGCCATTTCCTTCTTTATTGAGTCTCACTAGATAGTGACTAAAGTTTCATCTCTCAGTTTCTTCACTCAGTCATCTTTTGTCAAATGGGAAAGATAATACCTGTGCCAGTCTCAGCTGGAGTGAGGGTCAAATTGACAGTAAATATGAAAGTACTCTGCAGTTAAAAAAGAAACAGATAATGCAGAGTGGTACATATAACTGTTTTGAAAATTTAGGAGCTGGAAGCTATTCATAAAGTCTGACCTAAGATATATCTGGGAATTCATTGGTCTTCCACTGAAATACAGCCACTTTTCATGTAAAATGAGATAGATAATTACTATCTTGGGATATTGTATGCCAAGTCAACTTAAGACATAAAATTGTAGACTTTCTTTCCTGGCTAGGTCAGGCAAAGTGCTGAGCTGCTGTTCTTAGGCAGTTGATACTTGAAAGTTTTAACATCTACTAGTCTTGAATATAGGAGAAGGAAATGGCAACCCACTCCAGTACTCTTGCCTGGAAAATCCCATGGACGGAGGAGCCTGGTAGGCTACAGTCCATGGGGTCGTGAAGAGTCGGACACGACTGAGTGACTTCACTTTCACTTTTATGCATTGGAGAAGGAAATGGCAACCCACTCCAGCGTTCTTGCCTGGAGAATCCCAGGAACAGGGGAGCCTGGTGGGCTTCCGTCTATGGGGTCGCACAGAGTCAAACATGACTGAAGTGACTTAGCAGCAGCAGCAGCAGTCTTGAATATATCTGATTAAGAAAACTATCATGTTGGTATATGCATGCATTTAGTATATGTATTTTTGTCGTGGATTCAACAGGAGTTTATTCAAGAGACTAAAGTTCACTGTTTGTCTTGTGCTGTCTATGAAGTTAACCTAATATGCCTTACTGTTTTCATCTAAAGCACAATACAGCCTTAACCCATATAAGGCATTATTGTATACACTATATTATGTTGCTTACAAAGATAAACAGATGTGGTCTATTCTTCAACTAGTTTGCAATCTAACAGAGAAGACATATATGAGAGAATATAACTGTGTTACAGAACAGAGTATGATAAGTGACATTATAGATTTCATCTGGGTGATAGTAGGGAAAGCTTTGACAATTACTTTTCCTCAGTTTAAGAGCAATATATGCTCACTTTAAAAATTTGGGGAAGTACATCAAGAGAAAAATTAAAATTATAATTCTACTGTCTCTGTAGTGTGTGTGTATGTGTATATAAACTTTTTTCTTTTACATAAAATTGCATCATACTTTATATACAACTTATCCTGATTTTTTTGCTAGTGGAATATTACCATTTAGAATAGAATTTGACAAAACCTTTCTGGGTTTATATCTTTAATTTTTGGAAACTGGAAAGGATCTTGTAGAATGTTTAAGAGGTGCCAATGTAATGATCCATTTGAAATTATGATGGCAGCTTATAAGCTATTTGAAAGTATATATGAAAAAACAAGCAAAATAGACAAGGAAGGGAATATATTACTGTGTTAATAATGCTGATCTGCTTACAGTTAAGAGATCACTGTGTGTGCTGAATGCTCATTTGTCTCTGACTCTGTGACCCTATGGACTACTCCTCTGCCCATGGGATTATCCAGGCAAGAATACTGGAGTGCGATGTTGTTTCCTACTCCAAGGGATCTTCCTGACTCGGGGATCGAACTTGTGTCTCTTGTGTCGCCTGCATTGCCAGGCAGGTTCTTTACCATTGAGGAAGCCCAAGCGATCACTGTAATGAAATCATAATAAATCACTGACATGAAATTATACCAATATTTGATAATTGAGGATTGGTTGCCAAACATGTCTTTGTGATGTCAGTAGCTATTGCTTTCCTTGGAATGGTCTGACCATTTCTAGCAGAAGTCTGATCTAACGTCACTTACAGCCTCTATTTTCCTTTCAGGATGTTAACTGCTGTTTAATGATCTGTAAATGCTATTTACGTAATGTCTAGAAAACTTGCTGTCTACCTTTCTTGAGATCTAGGTTTGTACTTTTTGTTGCAACTGGTGAAGGGACTTAAGTTACTAAAAACTACACCACACACGTGCAGACATGCCCGTGCACACACATATATTAATGATAAATTCTAGCTTGTAGCTACTTTGAGATATCTTCAACAGGACCACAGACTCTTTCATATAATAAGTAATGCTCAGTAAACATTTGCTTTGATTTAATGTGTTTATGTATCAGTTGCATATCAGCAATTAATAACCTATGGGCTTCCCTGTGGGATATTTAATGTATTTTTAATAAAGACTAAGCAGTAGTTGTGATTTACATGCAAGATAAGAGATTTATTACAGTAGTTTTAGGTATTGAAGTTAAAAACATTAAACTGAATGAAGCAAATAATGTTCTTATTTTTCTTTCCATTCTACTGTAGTCTGAATGAGCTGCCTAATGAAGGAATTAGGTGGATAGATGGCCAGACTGACCTTGTGCTATGTGTGTATAACTAAGCTGGAATTGTTTCTGATAAATAGTAACCATAGAAATCTGGTTGTATATTAATGTAAACTATTCCAACTGAGGTTTGTTTATTTAGAAAACATTGAAAAAGATACACTTGAGCACTTGCACATGCTCAGTTATAACCTGGACTGTATTTACTTTAGAATTAGTCATCAGCTTTGTTAAAGTTTGACGTAAGTAAGTTGTTTGTCTTTTGGTTTGAGAAGGAGCTCATAGGTAGTATATTTTTGATTCCTTGAAAAATTAAGTCTTTTTTTTTCCAAGGACAGGGTAGCATATTTATACTTCATCGGTACTTAAGTTATGATAAATAGCATAGTAAAGTGGAGGATTAGCACTGATATTTGACTATTTCAGAAATGTAATCCTTGAATGAAATCATATGTATATGACTGTTTTGCAACTTTTTTAGTCACATCACCATATTTTTACAGAATTTATTTTTTTGTGCTTTTGTTCATGTGAGCATAAACTGAAGCATTAGCTATTTCAGTTGGTGTGGATTTAGTACAAATAGTGTATTGCAAGGAGAAAGCTGTGGATTGCAAGAAGTGTGGCTTTTGAAACTGGGTTTGAATTTCAGATTTCACTGTTTATTTAAATGTGAGACCTTGGATAAGTTACTTAAACTCTCTGTTTTATTAATATGTAAAGTAGAAAGTTGTACACCCTACTGTAGTGTTTTTTCCAAACTGTAGGCACAATTAGTCTTGAAACCAGCTAGAAAAGTATTATTTCGTGAGACTTTTGTTTCATAGCTTCA
This sequence comes from Bos indicus, assembly GCF_029378745.1. Lineage (NCBI taxonomy): Eukaryota > Metazoa > Chordata > Mammalia > Artiodactyla > Bovidae > Bos > Bos indicus. Next base: position 59,303,193 of record NC_091767.1, read on the forward strand.
ATTCTTTGGCCACCTGATGTGAAGAGCCAACTCATTGGAAAAGACCCTGATGCTGGAAAAGATTGAGGGTAGGAGGAGAAGGGGACAACAAGGGATGAGATGATTGAATGGACATGAGTTTAAGCCAACTCCAGGAGATCATGAAGTACAAGGAACCCTGGCATGCTGCAGTTCATGGGATTGCAGAGTCGGTCAGAATTTAGCAACTGCTACTGCTAAGTCACTTCAGTCGTGTCCGACTCTGTGCAATCCCATAGACAGCAGCCCACCAGGCTCCCCCGTCTCTGGGATTCTCCAGGCAAGAACACTGGAGTGGGTTGCCATTTCTTCTCCAATGCATGACAGTGAAAAGTGTAAGTGAAGTCACTCAGTTGTGTCCGACTCTTAATGACCCCATGGACTGCAGCCTAACAGGCTCCTCCATCCATGGGATTTTCCAGGCAAGAATACTGGAGTGGGGTGCCATTGCCTTCTGAACATACATATATACAAATGGATGTAAGCAGATGGGAACTTTGTTGCAATGTAAGACATGTTTCTTATTATAGGCTGGGTTAAAAAAATTTTGAAAAACATTTTTCTATAATGTTGTTAGGATTAAGTGCCTACCATAGCTCCTGTTTTACAGACAGGCATTGAAAGAAAGATGGCATTGGAGAAATTAATATGGAATATTTTGGCTTCGTTGGATTTTGTTGTATTTATTCAAATTTGGTCTTTATTCCAAGAGCTATGAAATTGAAAGCTAGTTTGTTACTTCAAAATTGTTATTGAGTATGGACAATTATTTCTTATTTAGTAAATTATTTGACACATGAAGTTTTTTGATAAGTATTGTTTTGGGAACTTACGTGAACTGTGATGCTGGAGAAGACTCTTGAGAGTCCCTCAGACAGCAAGAAGATCAAACCAGTCAATCCTAAAGGAAATCAACCCTGAATATTCATTGAAAAGACTGATGCTGACAATGAAGCTCCAATACTTTGGCCACCTGATGCAAAGAGCTTACTTGTTGGAAAAGATCTTGATACTGGGAGATGGGGGCGACATAGGATGAGATGGTTGGATAGTGTCATTGACTCAATGGACATGAGTTTGAGCAAACTCTGGGAAATACTGAAGGACAGGGAAGCCTGGCGTGCTACAATCCGTGGGGTCGAAAAGAGTCAGACGCAACTTAGCGACTGAGTAATAACAATGCAGTAGGTGAAAGTGTACATTTCTATGACCACTTAGAGTGCAATCTGGCAATACCTAGCAAAGTTGAGACACATATACTTTATAATCTGGTGAATTCCAGTCCATGCACTTGGTCAAAGGAGACATGCAGGAGAATGTTCATTGCGGCATTATTTGCAATGGCAAGAATTTGGAAAGAACCTGGAAGTCTCACAGTAGAAGTCTGGATAAATAAATTGTGATATGTTCATGAAATAGAATGCTAAACTAAGTTACATGAATAAATTAAGCTTCACTTATCAATAATGATAAATCTCAAACCAAAAAGTGTAGGAAAGCAAGTTTACAGATTCATTCAATATAATGCCATATATTTAACATTTAGAAACATCCAAACAGCACTGTGTATTATTTATGGACACAAATACAAGTAGTAAAAAGTTTTTTGGACTGGAATGACACATTATTACTGTCAGGATAATGGATACTTAAAGGAAGGGAAGGAATAGGATTAAGTAGGTATTTTAATGTTATCTGTAATGTTTTATTAAATCTTGAAAAAAAAGATCTGAAGCAAATATAGCAAAATGTTGAGGTCTAGTCAGTCTAGCTGTTATGTATAGGTGTGGTCATAATTTGTTTCTGTATGAGTTCGTCAAGGCTGTATATTGTCACCCTGTTTATTTAACTTCTATGCAGAGTACATCATGAGAAACGCTGGACTGGAAGAAACACAAGCTGGAATCAAGATTGCCGGGAGAAATATCAATAACCTCAGATATGCAGATGACACCACCCTTATGGCAGAAAGTGAAGAGGAACTCAAAAGCCTCTTGATGAAAGTGAAAGTGGAGAGTGAAAAAGTTGGCTTAAAGCTCAACATTCAGAAAACAAAGATCATGGCATCCAGTCCCACCACTTCATGGGAAATAGATGGGGAAACAGTGGAAACAGTGTCAAACTTTATTTTTCTGGGCTCCAAAATCACTACAGATGGTGACTGCAGCCATGAAATTAAAAGACGCTTACTCCTTGGAAGGAAAGTTATGACCAACCTAGATAGCATATTTAAAAGCAGAGACATTACTTTGCCAACAAAGGTCCATCTAGTCAAGGCTATGGTTTTTCCAGTGGTCATATATGGATGTGAGAGTTGGACTGTGACGAAGGCTGAGTGCTGAAGAATTGATGCTTTGGAACTGTGGTGTTGGAGAAGACTCTTGAGAGTCCCTTGGACTGCAAGGAGATCCAACCAGTCCATTCTGAAGGAGATCAGCCCTGGGATTTCTTTGGAAGGAATGATGCTAAAGCTGAAACTCCAGTACTTTGGCCACCTCATGCGAAGAGTTGACTCATTGGAAAAGACTCTGATGCTGGGAGGGATTGGGGGCAGGAGGAGAAGGGGACGACAGAGGATGAGATGGCTGGATGGCATCACTGACTCGATGGATGTGAGTCTGAGTGAACTCCGGGAGTTGGTGATGGACAGGGAGGCCTGGTGTGCTGCGATTCATGGGGTCGCAAAAAGTTGAAGACGACTGAGCGACTGATCTGATCTGATCTGATGTTTAAAATATTTAAATAATAACATATGTTTCTTTATAAAATTTAATATATAATTCATGGTATATATTAAATACTCAATGGTATCTATTAAAAAAATAGCACATTGTTTTGAGGTCCAGAGAACAATAAATCTTTTAGAAATTAGGGCCTAACCTACTTAGATGATTTTCCAGGATTTCTAGTAAAATGAAAATTTAGTTAGGTGTAGACATAGGTTTAAAAAAGCATAAGGTAGAATTATTGAGTGTTTCTATAATGCCGAGCTAGACATTTTTCTTTGTAAGCATGAATCTGTGCATAACCTTACTATGCATGTTATTTGCCCATTGTAATCTAGGATGAATCACAGTATTTGTGAGTACCCTTGAGAGGCTCCTGTGGTCTCTCAGATGGACTTTGTTGTAATTATGCTTCAGTGTGTCTTAGCTTGGTTCCTGCCCTTATTGTGTTACACATGTCCTCTGCTGAATCATCATGAGCAATTTCTTGAGGAAATTGCTTGAGGATCCTGGTTAACCAGTTTTAGAACTTATTCAAAGATCTGTCGTGCCAAGCATTGTGAGCCTGCTTCCTGGTCCTCAGCATGTGCTAATGCAGTGATATTAGCTAGAACTTTTTGTGATGAAGAAGATGTTCCATGTTGGTGCTCTTCAGCATGGTGACCACCAGTCACCACGTAGCTACTGAGGTTTTGATTGTGGCTGGTGCAACCTAGGACTGACTCTTTAAGTTTATTTAATTTTGATTACTTTAAATGATCACGTATAGCTGCAGGCTATCATATTGGACAGTTCATCTCTAGTCTTTTGAAAAAATGCTAGGTTTGATTACTAGCACTGAATTTCCTGAGCCAGTTTTCCTGGATGTAAAAGGGGACTAATATTTCTTGTCCTAACCATCTCTGGGGATCCTAGAGAGAAGTTAAAGAATATATGAGACCATGTAGAGGAAAGATCAGTCATATGGGATGTTATGTGCAGTTGACCCTTGAACAACACAGGTTTGAACTGCTGGGGTTCACTATTTGTGGACTTTTTTTCAGTAGTGAATACAGTTGTACTACATGATTCACAGTTTTTTTTTATTTTTTGTCACACAGCATGCAGGATCTTAGTTCCCTGACCAGAAATGGAACCCATGCCCCCTGCAGTGGAAGCACAGAGTCTTAAGTGCTGGACTGCCAGGGAAGTCCCCACAGTTTAAATCCTTGGATACCAAAGCACTTGTAGAGACTGCAGACAGAACAATTGCGTATAGGGAGCGATCTTGATTGTGCAGAGGGTCAGGGCCACTAACCCTGGTGTTGTTCAATGGTCAGCTATATTAGGAGCCATAAAACTGCTGCTTATTTGACTGCGGTTCCACTTCTAGGGCTTTATCGTAGGAAAATACATTAAAAAAAAATTTATTTAGCCATGCCAGGTCTTAGTTGCAGCATGCAGGATCTTTAGTTGCAGCTTGTGAACTCTGTTGCAACATGTGGGATCTAGTTCCCTAACCAGGGATTGAACCCAGGCCCCCTGCACTGGGAGCCTGGAGTCTTAGCCACTGGACCACAAGGGAAGTCCCCAGGAAAATACATTTTTTATACATTCCTGATTATCTTTAAGGATAGTCATCAGAGATTTTTACAGTTTTATTAGTTTGCTAGGGCTGCTGTAAAAACGTACTACAAACAAGGTGGCCTAAACACCTTGTGAGTAGTAGATATCAACATGGTTCCTGCTTTCATGGAAGGCATAGACTAAATGGGTGGGGAGATGACAGGTGATCAGAAATAAATATGTAAATGCAAATCATCATAAATACTATAAAGAAAAAGAATTGGGAGTAAATAAGAGTTTTATTTTTGCAATGAATGGTTGAAGAAGGCCTCTCTGAAGTGTGGACATTTCAACTAAAACCTGAAAGATGAGAAGGAGCTATCTATAATCAGTAGACTGTTGGGGTAGGTGGAAGAAGAGCCTTTCCAATAGAGGAAATGGTCCTATTGGAAGGTCCTGTGGGTGAAAAGAGATTATAATATTCGAGGAACTGAAAGAAGGCCCAATGATAGGGTACAACAGAAGAGAATAAAGCTGCATAAGTTGAAAAGTAAGCAGGGCCAGATCAGGCAAAAGTTTGATTGCCAATGGGCAGCCATTGAAGGATCTAATTTACATTAAAAAAAATTGTAAGGTAGAGAGTACTCTAGTAGTATAGTGGTTAGGATTCTGGGCTTCACTGCTGTGGATGAAGTTCAATCCCTGGTCTGGGTCAAGAGGCGTGGCCCCCCAAAAAAATCATGGGCTAGAGTGGGTGTAGAATACTTTAAAGAGGACAGGATTAAAAACTGGAAGCTAATTAGTAGTCTACTGCAATAGACCAGGTGATACGAGGATGGCTTAGGCTAATGGAAATGGAGATCCGGAATAGTGGATTGATTTGAGCACTGTTAAGTAGGTAAGATTGACAGGACTTGATTGGAAATGGAGGGTGACAGAGAAGGGATCCTTGAGGGTTGGTTCACAAATTTCTGTCTTGAGCAAGTGGATGATGGCAGTACTGTTTACTGAGGTACCAAAGATTTGGTGAAAGAACAGCCTTGGTGGGAGGATTAGTCAAGAGTTCACTTGCAGAAATATTAGGTTTGAGAAACCTGGAAGACTGGTCTGCAGGTGGGCATTGGGAAATTGTAACCACAAAGATGGTACTTTTAAACCATGGGAGTAGATGATAATCATTTAGTGAGTGAATGTAAAAGCAAAACAGGGTATGAGAGCAAGCTCAAGGGAACTCCAACAATCTGAGGTTTTGGTAGAAATGATGACAAAGGAGACTGAAAAGGGGCCACCTCATATGCAGACACAAATCCACAGATGCCATGAAAGTCAAGATGAATCTGTTTCAAAGAGTGAGGAGTTAATGTACAGTAGAGTCAGATGAGAATTGGAAAGTGTCCATTGGGTTTGGTGGCATGGAGGTGACAGGCCTTGTCGAGAGCAGTTTCAGTGGAGTGGTAAGAGTAGAAGCCAGATTAGAATAGTTAAGAAGCAATGGGAGGTGGGGAAGCAGAGATAAATGTGTGTTAACAATTCTCTTATAGCACTTGTTCCCTGTTTGGATAATATGGCTGCTTCCCTGCTAGACTCAGTTCTTTAAGGGCAGTGGTGATGTTATAGTTACTTTTCTGACCTCTCTTAAGACCTCCTCTTATACATAATTGACCCTCAATAAAATGTTGAGTGAATAAAAACCTTGTAGTTTCCACAACATACTATCCATTTTACTTTATAGTTTTAATCTTACACTTTTGAATCTATGTATTATAAACATTTCTTTTGTAATGTATAAATAAATATTTATAATATATGGATCAATATGATTTTGATCCTTCATGGCCTCTTCTAGTGTACATTTTTGGTTATTAAGAAAAATTTTTCATGTCCTATAGATTTTTTTTGGAGCATGCTCTTTTTCTTTTTTCATGAAACAGTTAATGGTTTTAAAAAAAGTGTATACTTGCTATGTTCAGTTTATTCTACATTATTGTACATTTGTGTAAAGCTGCTTCTTAGCCATCATTTCTAAAACTTGAAAGGGTAGGAAATGAAGGTGTTTTTATATTGTCATACCTATAAATGTTCTATATCTTTCTAAGAATCTTGTCTAATTTTTTTTCTTGTATAGCCTCCATGATAACACTTAGCAGGCATCTTTATCAACACAGTTATTCCTTTTCCACAGTCACTATTTTCTCTAAGCTGAATTTAAATTTTGAGCTTATGCTAGTTATTCCTCCATTGTACGTATATTCTTCTAAGTTTTCCCCACTTTACTCTTTTCCTTTCAGTATTCCTTTGCTTTGAACATTTCTGTGCTCTCCCTTTATATACTTTTCACTGTATTTAGGGATGTTAAGAGAGCCACATCCAGCAGATTATTCAGGTTAATTATTGTTGTTCAGTTCATGTCCAACTCTGTGACCCCAGGGACTGCAGCACACCAGGCTCCTCTGTCCTCCACTGTCTCCTGGAGTTTGCTTAAGTTCATGTCCATTGAGTCGGTGATGCTATTTAACCATCTCATCCCAGTAGCATGTTGAACACCTACCGACCTGAGGCTTCATCTTCCGGTGTCATATCTTTTTGCCTTTTCATACAGTTCATGGAGTTCTCTCGACAAGAATACTGGAGTGAGTTGCCATTGTCTCCTCCAGGGGACCACAGTTTGTCGGAATTCTTCACTGTAACCTGTGTGTCTTGGGTGGCTTTGCACAGCAAGGCTCATAGCTTCATTGAGTTCTGCAAGCCCCTTTGCAACGGCAAGGCTGTGATTCATGATGGGGATTCAGGTTAATACACGCTCTTTGTTCTTAGCCAGGGCTTCTGTCCTGATTCTGTATCTACTTTCTGCTTTCCTTCTTCAGGGAGCAAAGTAGGGAACTGAGGAAGTCTCAGCAGCTGGTTTTTATTTTGCACCTTTAAATCCTAGAGCAGATCCAGGTGTAATAAGCTACCTTGATTCCTTTTTTCTGGCGTTAGCAATGCTTATTTCCCTGGGACCACAGGGACTTCCTAAGAAAGAGGCATTATCAGTGCTATCTTGAAAGAGTACAGAGAGAATTACTATTTTCCAGTCTCATAATTTTGAAGTTCCTTCAGTCTGCCTTCTTAGAAAAGCAGCACCAACCGTCAAGTTGTGGGGATGAGTTAGATCCATGAAAATAAGAAGTGAAAGCTAAGGAGCTCAATTATAGTTTGGGAAATTGTGTTTAAGATGAGCCGAGGCAAACATTTGGGGGCTGAGCTGAGAATATCAGGTCTTTTGCTGGTTTTGATTTTTTTTTTTTTGGATGTTGACTACTGTAACCCTTCAAGGTCCTGGATGCAAATTACACTGTTAATTTGATCTTAAAATTGGAGATGTCATTCAGCTTTGATAAAGTCAAACAGAACCTGAGGCATTGACAGCACATTGGCTGGTGCAGCCATTCCAATACTAGATTGAGATTGAGACCCTTGAGGGTAGAGAGGATATCTATCTCTGTGTTACTTGGCAAAGTGCCTGACAGTAGTCCCTCAATAAATATGGAAGGAATGAACCTGAAATGTAAAAACATCTGTGTACCAGAGACTACTGATATTCACCTACTCTGCCTTGGCTTTGGAAACTAATTCTTAATCCTTCACATACTTTATTTTCTCAGATCTTTTTCACCATCTCTGCGTTGTAGTCCATGGGGTCACAAAAAGTCGGACACGATTTAGTGACTAAACAGCAACAGCAACCTGCACTACTTGGTGCAAACACCATCGTCTCTCGTCTGTATATTTTTGAGATTAGTTGTTTGTTGGTTGCTTCATTTGCTATTATTTTCTCCCATTCTGAAGGCTGTCTTTTCACCTTGCTAATAGTTTCCTTTGATGTGCAGAAGCTTTTAAGGTTAATTAGGTCCCATTTGTTTATTTTTGCTTTTATTTCCAATATTCTGGGAGGTGGGTCATAGAGGATCCTGCTGTGAATAATGTCAGAGAGTGTTTTGCCTATGTTCTCCTCTAGGAGTTTTATAGTTTCTGGTCTTACGTTGAGATCTTTAATCCATTTTGAGTTTATTTTTGTGTATGGCATTAGAAAGTGTTCTAGTTTCATTCTTTTACAAGTGGTTGACCAGATTTCCCAGCACCACTTGTTAAAGAGATTGTCTTTAATCCATTGTATATTCTTGCCTCCTTTGTCAAAGATAAGGTGTCCATATGTGTGTGGATTTATCTCTGGGCTTTCTATTTTGTTCCATTGATCTATAGTTCTGTCTTTGTGCCAGTACCATACTGTCTTGATAACTGTGGCTTTGTAGTAGAGCCTGAAGTCAAGTAGGTTGATTCCTCCAGTTCCATTCTTCTTTCTCTCTCTCGTCTGGACCATTGCAGTAGCTATCCAATACACGCGTTTTCTCAGCCGTTTGTGCTCCCCTGAGGTACATTCTCCAAACAGTAATCAGAGTTGTCTTCTAAAAATGTAAATCAGATCATGTCACCCTCTACCCTGATCTTCCAATGGCTTTCCATTGTATATCTGTTGCTTTTTAAGTTTGTTTCATTCCTGAGTTAGGAGAGCTGACATTCTGATAACAAGAAATTCTTTTATACAATATTTCTATTCCCCCCTTCCCAATACACACACACACACACACACACATATACACAGAGGACATCATTAGCAGCAGTCAGAAAAGCTTCAAAAGAGAGGTACAAATACATTTTAAAAACCCAGATCCAATTAAAACATCCATGTAAAGTCAGTAAACCTTTCCAACCCTCTCATCCTCAGTAAAGCCCTCTAGTATATACCTGTCGCATAATGGTGCCACCTACTGAACCGTTCCTAAGCTTCTTCCATTCAAAATGGAGGAAGCTAACAAGGATACCTTCTGGAAAAACACCTGTACTCTCCAGACCAGGAGAATGGCAACCTACCATGGTGATAAAGAATATAGATAGGTCTTTAAGTTGAACTGACTGAGTTTGAGCCCCTGCGCTTTTACTTACTGGCTATGTAACCTGAGCAAATTGGTTAAACCTCTCCAAAACACAGTTTCCTTATGTGTAACATGAAAATAATACCACTGCTTATCTCACAGAGTTTCTGTGGGGATGAAGCCAGCATTTAAGGGATTAAGTGGCACTGTATTTTCAAAAAATGTTAGTTGTACTTATTGTTTTCACTGATCTCACTGTCATCACTATAATCCTATTCTATTCCAATGTCTTGTATTTATCTCCATTGTAGCATTTGTGTTGTAACTTTCTATTTCTACATCTACTTTCCCATAGACTTTAAGAGACCCATTTTTATTATTTATTTATTAAAAAAAGTTATTTTTAGTTGGCTGTGTCAGGTCTTTGTTGTGGCTTGCAGGAGCTTCGATTTTCATTGTGGCATGTGGGATCTTTAGTTGCAGCATGCAGACTCTTAGTTGTGGCATGTGGGATCTAGTTCCCTGACCAGGGATCAAACCCAGACCCCCTGCATTGGTAGCGTGGAGTCCTAGCCACTGGACCACCAGGAAAGTCCCAACAGACCCGTTTTTAAATTTATATTCCACTTATATATAAAGGAGATCAGCCCTGGGGTTTCTTTGGAAGGAATATGCTAAAGCTGAAACTCCAGTACTTTGGCCTCCTCATGCGAACAGTTGACTCATTGGAAAAGACTCTGATGCTGGGAGGGATTGGGGGAAGGAGGAGAAGGGGACGACAGAGGATGAGATGGCTGGATGGCATCATCGACTCGGTGGATGTGAGTTTGAGTGCACTCCGGGAGATGGTGATGGACAGGGAGGCCTGGCGTGCTGCGATTCATGGGGTTGCAAAGAGTCGGACACGACTGAGTGACTGAACTGAACTGAACTATGTATACTAGTGGCAGATGTACTTGATGCACAATGTACATTTGGGTTAATCTGAATAAAGACTAATGTTTGAGAGCCTCTAAATTAGTGGGCCTTTGTACAGAAAACACAGGCTTACAAAGTCTGGGTAAAACATAAGCAACTTTTAATATTGCCTCCTAAGATCTAGTGGAGTAAAAGGGGATGATTCCTTTGCCATCTATGAAAATGGAGGGTTTTGTTTTGTTCTGTTATATATGTCAACCTCAAAGAAGGATGGGTAGAAGTCTTCTGACAGCTTTTGGGTCCCCAAAGAACCTCAGTGCTTCAACCATTAGTTCTATTGTCTCTAACTGTCCCAGAGAAATGGCCATTGATCCTTCTGTTTTATGGGGCCAAGTAGATGTGGCCTTTACCCTTCTTTTTTTTTTTTTTGGACCATGCTGTGTGGCATGTGGAGTTTCCCAACCAGGGATTGAATTCATGCACCCTGCATTCGAAGTGAGGAGTCTTAACCACTGGACCACCAGTGGAAGTCCCTGGAGTTTACTCTTTAATATGTTTATGCATCCAAGGATTGGGCACAGATAACCCATTACTCCTAAAAATATGTAAGTAAAAGCCAATACCATGTTTATATTTTAGGTGTAGCACTGGCATCTAAACTCAAAACTGCCTTATTACAATTACATTGCATCAATCAATTTTATATTATAAGGCTCATATTTTCTAATTATGTGAAAGAATTGGTAGTTACCAAACTGGTTACCAAAGAAAGTCTTATTGCAAAGAAGTACTTATGGTATTTGTTTGGCGGAGGGGAGTGTATGTTTCAAAAAAGGAATTGTCTTATGAGCTAAAAAAGAATTTTGGCCTTAAAGAGTTTTTGCCCATTATAGGAGTTAAGATTTTGGTGTGAATAATTCCCAAGGGGAGATAGAAAGCAAGAGGTGCATATAAACTGCCGTAAAAATTTGGAGCAAGGATGCTATTTTAGACTAACAGTATGTTGGAAAAAACTTGGGAAATTTAGTAAGAGATAATATTAGTGTTTGGTGTTGAAGAATGACTATTTAAACATGTGAAAATGAAATGTATTGTGAATATCCTTATTAAGGACAAGAGTCATATGTTTATTAACATATTTTCTTTTTTGCACAATTTACTTTCTTCCATTTTTTGATAACTGTATTAACAGTCATCATCATAGCTAACATTTATTGACTGCCTACTATGTGCCAGAATCTGTTCTAAGTGTTTTACTTTTATTAACTTAATCCTCATATATGTGTTATCTGTATTTTAACTTTTTTTTGCTTTGCTCTTTCCTGCCAGACATTGCTTCTTTTTAAAAAAAAATTTTGATCAAAATTCTATGCATGTATAGTTTAAAGGGTCAGGCAGTAAAGTACTATACATTTTGTTAGGACAAACAGCAGTCTCCCTTCCTTCCCACTAGAAGTTTCTTTAAGAAGACCTTATTTTTTAAGGTTTTTAAAATTAAAAAAAAATTTTTTTGGCCATGTTTTGCAGCATGCAGGATTTTAGTTTTCCGACCAAGGTTTGAACCCAGGCCTTCACTCTTGCCATTTTCTGTCCCCACTCTTTAGCTTCCAACCATAATCAAACTACCAGAGATCCCTCAAATGCACTATTTTTTCCCTCACTTCTGAAGATGCATACAGAATATGAAGATAAGTCAAATTTTAGCTTAGCCTTGTGAAAACCAGCCAAGCCACACAACTAGGTTTCCTGGGAAGAACAGGAATCAGTTCCTCAAGAGAATAGAGTTCACTTGGGAAACTAAAAGATTCAGGATGCATGCAGTCATAATAAACAGGCCATCTTGTTACCACTCGAACCTCAGAAATTTCTCAGTGTGGAATGGAGACATAATAATTGTTTGGTTTTTCTCTTTACTTTTTTTTTTTTTTCTACTTTTGTTCTCACTTTTCTCAGATTTGTCTGTGTGATTCACATTTCTCTCCCCTAAGTGAGATGCTGATTGATTTGGTCAGTCACTATCCCTTATGCTTACTTCTAGCATAGTTTTTCTTTCACAACATCTCTTGAACAGCTGTGTAGTCTACCGATTGACTGCCTTTGGAACTGATGGTCACTCTTGGTTTAATTAAAGAGGGACAGGTTGATGAAGTCATGTTGTAGATGTAGGTAATTAAATACATGAAGAACTGCACTGAGTTGCTTTCCTTTGCTCAGGGTCAGTGATACAGTGTTTGTTTTAGCAAGGCACCTAGAGCAGGATGGACTCCTTTTCATAGGTGAATGCCACATAGCTAGGTATAGAATCCTTGGATTGCCATTTTTTGGGTCATTTTGTCTTGAGAAGAATGTCAATAGATGGTGCTTTTCACTAAAATATTTTTAAGTACTGATCCCTTCTTTTTTTTGTTTATTAATCTTATCTGATACCCTTGATCTCTTTCTTCATCTGAAGAAAACTTTCTTCTGTATTTGAATATTACTTCTGTTCCATTTGTTCCTATATCATTTTTTAGGAACTCGAGTTATTCATGTGTTAGAGCTCTGCTACTGTCTGTCCCTCCTTTCCCCTCACCTCTTAAAATTTTATTAATCTTTCGTTTTTTTTTCTTTTTCATTCTTAGAGAATTTCTTAAATTTCTTCTTTAAATCCTCATTTCAGTTTCTTCAATGTCGAAAGGCCTTTTCTCTTTATATGTCTAATGAATTTTTCGTAATTTCCCTCTTTCTTTTCTTTCAGTTTTAATTTTTATTATTACTTTATTCTTTTTCTTTTTCTGGCTACAGCACGGCTTATAGGATTTCAGTTCCTCAACTAGGCATCAAACATAAGCCATGGCAGTGAAAGCCTGGAACCCTAACCACTAGGCAACCAGGGAATTCCCGATAATTTTTCTTATGTTTGCCTTAATATTCTTATCTCACTGAGCTTCTTCTTTTTTTTTTTTTTAATCTGCCTTTAGGAGACTTCCTTATTATTTTAGTCTTTCATTTTGCTTTTGTGACTCTATGTTTTAAATACTTAGAAGCTGTGAAATACTGCCTAATTTTTTTTTTGCAATACGTAATTTTAAGTGTTACTTTTGAGTGCTGTTTTCTTATTTTTCTTGTTTTAGAGTCATTTCATGGTCTTCTTAAAAACAGTTAAAAATTTGTCTCCACCCAAGAATAATAAGATATTCATTCATATGTAGCTTTTTTACCCTCCAGAAACAGGGTATTTCCTAAATGACCTCATTCTCCATTTCCTGTTAGAAGCCTCCACTTAGATTTTCACATAGGGCCCTGATTGCCAGTTAAGTGAGCCAGCAACCTCAGGAAATGAGGAGTAGCCTTGGCTGGAAATCATCCTATTAGGGGACATTTCTCATTGTGTAGAGTTTTTATTTGTATTTGGCAAAGCTTTTATGTTAGGTTCAGATCTGGTATGGCCACGCTGCTGCTTTGTATCAGAATAGTCCTGTCTTCTCCTAAAGAATGGGTCTGCTTGTTCGCTACCTTTGTTGCACTGGAAAATGGTCTGCCACTTGATAGTTGATCATAAAGGAGAGGGAAGGAAAAGGACATCTTGCTAACCAGTCAGAATGCCTGAGTCAACTCCTGTGTTCAGTTGTTTGACAGCTGTCACAGTTGGTGCATCTTTATATCCAGTTCAGTTCAGTTCAGTCACTCAGTCGTGTCCGACTCTTTGCGACCCCATGAACCACAGCACGCCAGGCCTCCCTGTCCATCACCAACTCTCGGAGTCTACCTGAACCCATGTCCGTTGAGTCAGTGATGCCATCCAACCATCTGATCCTCTGTTGTCCCCTTCTCCTCCTGCCCTCAATCTTTTCCAGCATCAGGGTCTTTTCTAATGAGTCAGTTCTTCACATCAGGTGGCCAAAGTATTGGAGTTTCAGCTTCAACATCAATCCTTCTGATCAACACCCAGGACTGATCTCCTTTAGGATGGACTGGTTGGATGTCCTTGCAGTCCAAGGGACTCTCAAGAGTCTTCTCCAACACCACAGTTCAAAAGCATCAATTCTTCGGCACTCAGCTTTCTTTATAGTCCAAATCTTACATCCATACATGACTACTGGAAAAACCATAGCCTTGACTGGACGGACCTTTGTTGACAAAGTAATATCTCTGCTTTTTAATATGCTGTCTAGGTTGGTCATAACTTTCCTTCCAAGGAGTAAGTGTCTTTTAATTTCATGGCTGCAGTCACCATCTGCAGTGATTTTGGAGCCCAGAAAAATAAAGTCAGCCACTGTTTCCACTGTTTCCCCATCTATTTGCCATGAAATGATGGGACCAGATGCCATGATCTTAGTTTTCTGAATGTTGAGCTTTAAGCCAACTTTTTCACTCTCTTCTTTTTCTTTCATCAAGAGGCTCTTTAGTTCTTCACTTTCTGCCATAAGGATGGTTTCATCTGCATATCTGAGGTTACTGATATTTCTCCCAGCAGTCTTGATTCTAGCTTGTGTTTCTTCCAGTCCACCGTTTCTCATGATGTACTCTGCATATAAGTTAAATAAGCAGGGTGACAATACACAGCCTTGACATACTGCTTTTCCTATTTGGAACCAGTCTGTTGTTCCATGTCCAGCTGTAAACATATACACCATAATAATTGCAACTATATTAAAAATACGTATTATACCAGATTGAAAACAGAACAGTAGGATTATATGATTCCTGTCTTTTAAAATGTTAAAGAAAGAAAGAAAGTGAAGTTGCTCAGTCATGTCCGACTCTTTGTGACCTCATGGACTGTAGCCTACCAGGCTCCTCTGTCCATGGGATTTTCCAGGCAATAGTACTGGAGTGGATTGCCATTTCCTTCTCCAGGGGATCTTCCCGACCCAGGGATCGAACCCGAGTCTCCCTCATTGTAGACAGGCACTTTACCATCTGAGCCACCAGGGATGTTTAAAATGTTAACTTTTTAGCAAAAAGGAAATGGTGGTTATCATATTTGACAAGTGACACTTCTTTAATGCTAGATTCTAAAACAGAAGGTTGCAAACAGGGGAACTAGTGCCACAAGGCTTTGGGAATTATTTCATCAGAAGGACAAAGTAGAACAAGGCAGGTTAGCCATTCCCAGTGCCTGAGGAACCAGGTCACTGGGTGTAGAGTCAGTGTGAATAGGATTATTTCCTATAATCTCAAAGGTGCCAGTTGTAGATTTGATTCTTCAGTAAGGTCAGAGAAACTCAGGAACTGAAGTTCTAGTGTTTTTAAGCATTAGGCATAGTGCAAATAAAAAGAGAAATAATCTCTTGTTTTTACTTTTAATTGTAAGCATCCTGGAGCCAAATGCTCTGCCTGTGCATTCTCTCTGTCTTTTTTTAAAAAAAATTATTATTTATTTATTTGGCTCTACCAGGTCTTAGTTGCAGCATTTGAACTCTTGGTTTCGGCATGTGGGATCCAATTCCCTGACCAGGGATCGAACCCAGACCCCTGCATTGGGAGCACAGAGTCCTAGCCACTGGACCACAAGGAAAGCCACTGAGTTTTCTGTTTAACTCTGACTTCCAGAGTTTTCATATTGGCGGAGTCTTAAAGAGCTTGTGTTCAATTATGATTATCTCTTTTTTGCACGTTTTCTTTTTTGCTTTTCATACCTGTTAGTGTTGCGGTATTAGATGATAAGGAGGGATTGTGCACTGTAGTTGGAGCTCCTCTCAGCTTTGACTCTGAAAAAACTACCTTGAAATTAACTTCATATGTAGACAGATGACAAGTTTGTTGATCAGTCTGTTATGTTTTAACATCACTTTCAAATGATGTGACCAACAAGGCCTTAATTTCCAAAATATAAAATGGGTAATACAACTTAGTTTAAAAAAAACAACAAAAGCAATCAACCAACAACACAATAAAAACAGGCAGAAGACCTAAAGAGGCATTTCTCCAAAGAAAACAGGCACATGAAAAGATGCTCAACATCACTAATTATTAAAGAAATGCAAATTAAAACTACAATGAGGTATCACCTCACACTGGTCAGAATGGCCATCATTAAAAAGTCTACAAATAGCAAATGCTGGAGAGGGTGTGTAGAGAAGGAAACCTTCCTGCACTGTTGGTGGCAATGTAAATTGGTGCAGTCGCTATGGAAAACAGTATGGAAATGGCAGCCCCCTCTAGTATTCTTGCTTGGGAAATCCCATGAACAGAGGAGCCTGGCTAGTTACAGTCCATGGGATCTCAAAGAGTTGGACATGACTGAGCTCACACACACACACACAATAGCCTGTCATGAAAAAGAATATGAAAATATATATAACCTAATTACTTCACTGTACGCCAGAAACTAACACAACATTGTAAATCAACTATACTTCAATCAAAAAAAAAAAGAGTACCTGGGGTAGGAGTTAACTTTACTACTTTTAAAGTCATCCACTGAGTTTTTAAATTTTGGTTACTATAGTTTTTAGTTCTAAAACTGACACTTGTTTCTTCTTTATATCTTTCATTTCCTTGCCAAGTTCAATTCAGTCGCTCATTTGTGTCTGACTCTCTGCCACCCCATGGACTATAGCACACCAGGCCTCCCTGTCCATTGCCAACTCCCAGAGTTTACTCAAACTCATGTCCATTGAGTTGGTGATGCCATCCAACCATCTGATCCTCTGTTGTTCCCTTCTCCTTCCACCTTCAATCTTTCCCAGCATCAGGGTCTTTTTAAATGAGTCAGTTCTTCACATCAGGTGGCCAAAGTATTGGAGTCTCAGCTTCAGCATCAGTCCTTCCAATGAATATTCAGGACTGATTTCCTTTAGGATGGACTGGTTGGATCTCCTTGCTGTCCAAGGGACTCTCAAGAGTCTTCTGCAACACCAGAATTCAAAAGCATCAAATCTTTGGCGCTTAGTTTTCTTTATAGTCCAGCTCTCACATCCATACATGACTATTGGAAAAACCATAGCTTTGACTAGATGGACCTTTGCTGGCAAAGTAATGTCTCTGCTTTTTAATATGCTGTCTAGGTTGGTCATAACTTTTCTTCCAAGGAGCAAGCATCTTTTAATTTCATGGCTGCAGTCACCATCTGCAGTGATTTTGGAGCCCAAGAAAATAAAGTCTGTCACTTTATTTTATAAACTCTTTGCCAGGAGTTTCCAGCTTTTCATTTATTTAGTTCAATTACAAATATGTTCGTAATTATTCATTGAAGTATCTTTATGATGGCTGTTTTAAAATCCTCATCAGATAATTTCAACCCTCGTGTCATCTCAGTTTTAGCACCTGATTTTATTTATTAATGTATTTTTAAAAAATTGGTTTGCTTAAAACTGCAGGTACATTTTGGAGAAAAGAATTGGTCAGAACAGCTAAAGAAGCCTGGAAAGCAGAGAACTCATTTTGTTTCATTTAGTATGTTGGCTCCTAATCTTTTCTTGTTTGCAGTGAAGTCAACCCCCACCCCAGGTGCTCTTTTTTTTTTTAACTGAAGTATCAGGAACATTATAACATTATAGAGTATTTGATATTTAAGTGTGCACATATATTTTTATTACAAATAAAAAATAAAATGGATATCAAATTTAGTATAGTATTCTAAGGTTAAAGTAGTGACAGCTGAAACAGTCTTTGTTACTCTCTAGGCATTAATATAAAAATTCAGAATAAATTAGTAAAACTAGGCCTTCAGAATTCTGAGGATTTTATTTTTCAAGTAACACCAAGCACAATTTGATGTTTCTTTAAAAGTGAATTTCCATGCTGTTGTTTTTGCCGAAATCTAGTGCATGTAACTTGATCATCAGAACATTGTAATTTATGAAAATAGTTAATTTTTAAATGGTAATTGGAATATTTTATGTCTCAGTGTCCTTCCACATCATTTCTTTTATCTCCTCTTAACCTCATTTTGCAGAAACTAGATTGACAAAAATCTTCATTTTCTAGAACAAATGTAGCTTTCATTTCTATCTGAAAACCTTGAGGCCTAAGATAGTTATGCTTTTTGTCTAAGGGTCTATATAATGAACCGGAGAAGGCAATGGCACCCCACTCCAGTACTCTTGCCTGGAAAATCTCATGGACGGAGGAGCCTGGTAGGCTGCAGTCCATGGGGTCGCTATGAGCCGGACACGACTAAGTGACTTCACTTTCACTTTTCACTTTCACGCATTGGAGAAGTAAATGGCAACCCATTCTAGTGTTCTTGCCTGGAGAATCCCAGGGACGGGGGAGCCTGGTGGGCTGCTGTCTGTGGGGTCGCACAGAGTCGGACACGACTGAAGCAACTTAGCAGCAGCAGCTGCAGCTCTTCTACTGGAATCCTAACTTTTCTGCAACTTTCTCTAACCAGCCATGCATCTCTGTTTCAGCCCCTCAAGATTCAGGTTGGGAACGTGATTGCTATACCTTGATCTGTTGTCTTTGACTTCTTTTTTCCCTGCCCCGCTTCTTTTTAATTTTTTTTATTTATTTATTCCCTCCCTCCGCCCCCCACCTTTGACTTTTGCCGTGAGTTGTAAAGTTCTGCTTCCCTCCTCTTTCAGGATTTCTTCAGAAGAGGGAGAGTATTTTGATACTAGGGAGCCCAGAGGACAAATAGCCACCTCGTACATTTAATGCAGTATTTGTTTTTTGTTTAACACCATTTTGTGCATAGTTGTTTCAATCTATAATTCCCTGATGACATATGATGTTGAACATCTTTTCATAGGATTACTTGCCATGGGTGTATCTTTTTTGGTGAGGTATCTGTTAAGGTCTTTTGCCCATTTTAAAATGAGATTGTGTGTTTTCTTACTTAGTTTTGAGTTTTTTTATATATTTTGAATAACAGTCCTTTATCATATGTGTCTTTTGCAAAATACACGTCTATAGCTTGTTTTCTCATTCTCTTGACACATTGTCTTTCACAGAGCAGTTTTTGATTTTAGTGAAGTCCAGCTTATCAGTTATTTCTTTCATAAATTATTCCTCTTATAACTAAAAAATCCATCACATGCCCTAGATTTATCTAGATTTTTTTCTCCTATGTTATTTTCTAGGAGTTTTATGTTTTACTTTGTGTCTGTGATCTGTTTTGAATTAACTCTCGTGAAGGTCTTTGTCTAGATTCATTTTTTATATGTTAATATCCATTTGTCCTAGCCCCATTTATTGAAAAAACTATCATTGCTCTGTTTTATTGCCTTTGCTCCTTTGTTTAAAGATTGGTTGATTACATTTTCATGAGCTTATTTCTAGCTCTCTATTCTGTTCCATTGATTTGTCTCTTCTTTTCTTAATACTATATTGTCTTGAATACTATTAACTTTATAAAAAGTCAGTGTTGGGTAGTGTCAGTCCTCCAAATTTGTTCTTTTGCTTTGATATTAAGTTGGCTATTCTGAGTCTTTTTCCTCTCCATATAAACTTTAGAATCAGTTTATCTGTATCCACAAAGTAACTTGCTGGAATTTTGATTAGGATTCATTTCAAGTTAAGTTTTACATATGGCATGAAGTAAGGATAATATGTGTTATTTATATCACGTATATTATATTTATATTATATTATTTATAATATTTATATTATTTATAAATATATGTGATATATGATATATGTTATATATCATGTGATATATAACATATATCATATATCACACATATATTATATATGTGATATATATTTATATTATATAAATATATGTGATATAAATATTATATTATTTATATAATATATAAATATAATATATTTATATTACATTTATAATATGTGTTATTTATAAATTATTTACTGTAATTTATATCATTACACACTATATTTTATGCTATTCTTGGATATATTTCTATTTTATTCCATTGGTCTGTGTCTATTTTCCTTGTACTGCCACACTGTCTTGATTACTGTAGCTTTTACAGTAAGTTGTGAATTAAATGAAATTGAAGAATAAGAGAAATTGACACAAGACTAAAAGGGAGAGTCCAGTGGGAGACATACTTTGAATGAAAAGGAATAGATTTTGGCACTAATAAAATAGAGAAGGCCTCGTAAAAGGTGCTGGATTACCCATCTGTTGGAAAAAGCAAGGCTTGCATGTCAGCTAAGGTGAAGCTTTTAGTTGTAATGCAGAACAAGGATAATGGCAGATCTGTACTCTGAGTTTCCTAAGTAGCATTGTGTCTTAAGATTTCCTTATCTTTTTTCCCCCCTGTGGCATTTAGGCTTAATCTTCTTTGACAGAAAGATAGTTGATGCTTTCTGGAGTTTAGCAGTTTTCCTGCTTGTGTGGTCTTTGATCTTTCCTAAGAGCTGGTAGGCTACAGTCCCAGCATGGGATTCTGTCTTAGGCAGTTCTCCACTGATGTTTTGGAAACCAAGCTCTGTGTGATCATTTAGACTGGAACACTCCCTCTCTCTCTCTTTTTTAAAAGACAGTTTATTTTATTGAAGTATAGTTGACTTAACAATGCTGTGTTAATTTCTGAAGTACAGTAAAGTGATTCAGTTATACATACATATACAATCTTTTTCATACTCTTTTCCCTTATGGTTTATCACAGGATATTGAATATAGTTTCCTGTGCTCTACAATAAGACATTGTTGTTTATCCATTCTCTATATATAATTGTTTGCTTCTGCTAATCCCAAACTTCTAATTCATCCCATCACCACCACCTCCCCCCTTGGCACCCACAGATCTGATCTCTATGTCTGTAAGTCTCTGTTTCATAGGTAAGTTCATTAGTGTCATATTTTGCTGCTGCTGCTAAGTCACTTCAGTCGTGTCTGACCCTGGGTGACCCCGTAGATGGCAGCCCACCAGGCTTCCCCATCCCTGGGATTCTCCAGGCAAGAACACTGGAGTGGGCTGCCACTTCCTTCTCTAATGCATGAAAGTGAAAAGTGAAAGTGAAGTTGCTCAGTCGTGTCTGACTCTTAGCGACCCCATGGACTGCAGCCTTCCAGGCTTCTCCGTCCATGAGATTTTCCAGGTAAGAGTACTGGAGTGGGGTGCCATTGCCTTCTCCAAGTGTCATATTTTAGATTCCATGTATAAGTGGTATCATATGGTATTTGTCTTTCTCTTTCTGACTTCACTTAGTGTGACAATCTCAAACTCCATCCTTGTTGCTGCATATGGCATTATTTCATTCTTTTTATGGCTGAGTAATATTTCACTGTATGTATTGAACCACATCTTTACCCATCATCTGTTGATGGACATTTAGGGTATTTCCCTGTCTTTGGTATTGTAAATAGTGCTGCTATGAGGATATGAGTGCATGTATCTTTTTTAAAAATTAATTTTTATTGGAGTATAGTCGCCTTACAATGTTGTGTTAATTTCTGTTGTATAGCAAAATAAACCAGCTCTTGCATGTATCTTTTGAATTATAGTTCTTCAAATATATGCCGAGGAGTAGAATTGCAGGATCATATGGCAACTCTGTTTTTAGATTTTTAAGGAACCCCCACACTGTTCTCCATAGTGACTACACCTGTTTACACTCCCACCAACAACGTAGAAGAGTTCCTGTTTCTCTGCACTTCTCCAGCATTTGTTGTTTGTAGACTTTTTAGTGAGGGCCATTCTGATACTTTATTTTAGTTCTGATTTACATTCCTCTCTAATAATTAGTGATGTTGAGCATCTTTTCATGTGCTTGTTGGCCATCTCATTGTCTCCTTTGGAGAAATCTCTCTTTAGAAAGTCTTCTGCCCATTTTTTGATTGTGGTGTTTGTTTTTTGTTATTGAGTTGTATGAACTCTGTATATTTTGGTAATTAAACCCTTGTTGGTCATAAAATTGCAAGTATTTTCTCGCATTCTGTAGGGTGTCTTTTTGTTTATGATTTCTTTTGCTGTACAAAAGCTAATAAGTTTGATTGCATCCCATTTGTTTATTTTTTGCTTTTACTTCTGTTGCCTTAGGAGACTGACCTAAGAAAACATTGGTATGATTCATGTCAGAGAATGTTTTGCCTGTGTTCTCTTCTAGGAGTTTTATGGTATCAAACTTATATTTAAGTCTTTAAACTACTTTGAGTTTATTTTTGTGTAGAGTGAGGCAGTGTTCTAATGTCATTGATTTACATGCAGCTGTCCAACTTTCCCAACACCAGTTGCCAAAGAAACTCTTTTCTCCATTGTATATTCTTGTCTCCTTTGCCTGTAGGTATGTGGGTTTATTTTCTGGGCTCTCTATTCCACTTATCCACACGTCTGTTTTTGTGGCAATACCACACCGTTTTGATTGTAGCTTTGTAGTATTGTCTGAAGTCTGGGAGGATTATGCCTCCTACATTGTTCTTTTTCTCAGAATTGCTTTGGCAATTCTTCGTCTTTTATAATTCCATATAAATTTTAGGATTATTTGTTCTAGTTCTGTGGAAAAAGCCATGGGTAATTTGATAGGGATTCCATTAAACCTGAAGATTGCTTTAAGGTAGTATGGCCATATTAACAATATTGATTCTTCCAATCCAAGAGCATAAGGTATCTTTCCATTTCTGTAAATCATCTTCAGTTTCCTTTGTAAGTGTTTTATACTTCTCTACCTATAAGCCTTTCCTCTCCTTGGTGAAGTTTACTCTTTTTTTTTTTTTTTTTTACTTTTTACCTATACAATATTGTATTGGTTTTGCCATATATCAACATGAATCCGCCACAGGTATACACGTGTTCCCCATCCTGAACCCTCCTCCCTCCTCCGTCCCCGTACCATCCCTCTGGGTCATCCCAGTGCACCAGCCCTAAGCATCCAGTATCTTAAGTTTTGTTTTTAAAAAATATTTATTTATTTGGCTGCACTGGGTCTTAGTTTTGGCATATGAACTCTTAATTGCAGCGTATGGGATCTAGTTCATTGACCAGGGATCAAAGCTGGCCCCCTGGCCCCCCTGCATTGGGAGCATGGAGTCTTTAGCCACTGGACCACCAGGGAAGTACCTTAAGTATTTTTTTTTTTTTTGGATGTGATTTTAAAAGGGATTGTGTTTTTACTTTCCCTGTCTGATATTTCA
Organism: Bos indicus; assembly: GCF_029378745.1. Lineage (NCBI taxonomy): Eukaryota > Metazoa > Chordata > Mammalia > Artiodactyla > Bovidae > Bos > Bos indicus. The sequence goes on from NC_091767.1 coordinate 59,326,286, forward strand.
TTGTTAGTGAAAAGAAATGCAGCCAGTTTCTGTATGTTAATCTTCTATCCTGGGTTTTTGTGTTGAGCCTTAAGGGTTTTTGATATATAGTATCATGTTATCTGCATATAATGACAGTTTTACCTCTTCTCTTCTAGTTTGGATAGCTTTTATTTGAACAGGAATTCTTTTGATATCTGCTTATTCCCAGAAAAAAGTTACTTTTCACTCTTGTTTAAAACTTGTCCCAGATTTAGCCTATTAGCTCTTATTTTGGCATGAATGGAATGGAGGAGTTCCTATGATGGGTTTTAAATAAAGAATATGAATAATTTAAATCTTAGAAAGTTCATCTGACATGAATTTGGGTGCCTGCCGTAGGAATAATTTAGTTCTCTTGACCTCTTTGTCAGAGGCTGTAAGAGATGTCTTCTTGGCCTTGCCCCGTCCCCACTGGCTGGGGTGCTCTAGGTGCTGCGAGGAGACACTCTGCACCCCTGCGAACATGGCACTCCGAGGGGTGCCTGAGCGTGCGGGCCACAGTCGGCACCGAACGCGCCCTGCTCGCCGTGGCCCTGGGGACTTCGAGCAGGCGCTGCGCACCGGTCCCACTCAGCTGTTGGGTCTGGAAATTCACAGAATAATAACACGAATGGGTAACAACAGAAAACGGTGTTGTAACAGTGGGAATCAGCAATTTTGCACAGGAGGCTTTGGGAGATGTTTACTGTAGTCTGCCTGAAGTTGGGACAAAATTGACAAACAAGAAGAGTTTGGTGCTTTGGAAAGTGTGAAAGCTGCTAGTGAACTCTATTCTCCTCTATCAGGAGAAGTAACTGAAGTTAATAAAGCTCTAGCAGAAAATCCAGGACTTGTCAACAAATCTTGTTATCAAGATAGTTGGCTGATGAAGATGACATTCAGTAACCCATCAGAACTAGATGAACTAATGAGTGAAGAAGCATATAAGAAATACATAAAATCTATTGAGGAGTGAAAATGGAACCCCTAAATAAACTAGTTTGAAACAAAACAAAAAGATGTTTTCTTGGAGTATAAATTAGATTGGATGACTTTTAAGGACCCTTCTGGCATTCAAGTTTTGATTAGAAGTCTCAGCTTTTTTTCTCTAATGACTTAGACTTAAAAATCTAGTCCTAACTCTAATCTTGGCACATACTAATTTACTAAAGAAATGCTGGTTAAATAAATTAATTTGCAGGAATTCTTCATGGTGTCCTCTTTTTTTCTCTTGCAGTTAAAAGAGCCAAATTCCAGGGTTCACCAGGTAAGGCCAGCCTTTAATTCTTTTTTTTTTTTTTTTTCAGCCTTTAATTCTTACGTACTTCTCCCCATACTTGCTATGATTTAAAAACATTCTTTCAAAAAAACGTAAATGTCATTTGATTCATTGGTTAAATTAGTTAAACGCACTAAGTTCATTAAATTAATTAAAAAGTCAGTATGGAAAGATGTTGGTCAAGGGGGTGCAAAGTTATACCAAATGAATAATTTCTGAAAATCTGATGTACAATAATGTGTCTGTGTTTAACAAATATTATATACTTCAAATTGCTAAGAGGGTAGATCTCAAGTGTTCTCAACTCTCACACAAACAGAGGAAATGGTAATTATAAGGTGGTGAGGAATGTGAATATTCTTGATTATGGTGATTATTTCACTTTGTATACATATACAAAATCATTAGATTGTACACCTTAAATATATACAATTTTAAATTGCCAGTTATACCTCAAAAAGTTGAAGAAAAAAAACTATGCTTTTATAAAACATCAAAGAAATCTCTGTCAATCTAGTGAAAAGTTAGTCTCCTTACATATTGGCCAACTTAGTTCTACTTCTCAGAAGTAACTGTTTTGAGGTTTTTATACACCTTTTCAGACTTTTTCTGTGTATGTGCATGTATACACTAATGAATCAGCTACACATGTGGCTTTTTTTCCAACAACACATCATAAAAGTTTTTTCTTGTGTACATGTGTGTATATATACATCTGCTTTTTTTTCCAACAACACATCATAAAAGTTTTTTCTTGTGTATGTGTGTGTATACATATATCTGGTTCTTTCTTTCAAAATGTTGTACACAGACTGTTATATTTAAAACAGATAACCAACAAGAAACTATTGTAAAAAAAAAGTATACAGAATGTTGTTGTACCCTAGGTCCCTGATTGAATATTCAGGTCATTTCAATTTTTTTGCCATAAGCAATACATCTTCTTAATGCATTTATTATTGCCTGCTTTTGAAAATGTATCTGTATGCTGGAATCCAAAAGTAGAGAATTGCTGGGCCAAAAGTATGTATTTTAAACAAATTTAGTAGCTGCTGCCAAAGTGTGCCTCTGAAAGGTTTGCTAGCTTTTAATCAGGCCAAAAGTATATGAGTGTTTATTTTCCCAAATCCTTACCAACATTAAATAGCATGAAATTTTTTAATCTTTTCTCATGTGAAGGTGAAAAGGGTATCTCCTTATTTTAATACACATTTTCTTAACTGAATATCAAGTTAGTTACAAAGACTTACTCTGATTACTGCTGGGGCCAGAAGGAGAGTACTGTGGATTATGGGGGGAAAGAACATACTGGGAACCCAAGAAAAATCTGAAAGACCAAACCTGGATGCAACAGAAACTAAAGGAGTTTCTGAGCCTACTGCTCTCTCCAGTGGCTGCAGGTTAGGACTTCTCTTTCTGAAAAGCTTTTTTGCTCTCCTTTCTCTTCAAGCAGGTTTTTTATGCTTACCTGCCTTGCATATACCCCATAATAGCTACTCCAATGGAATTTATGTGCCTCTCCTTTGAGCTTCTTCAATCATTTGTCACTATTTCTCTGTTTTCTCTATTGAAAATATTTTGCGAGGGAATCATATTGGTCTCAGCTTCTGGTTAGCTCATTAATTGACTGGCTGCTTTTGGGTGGCATCTCCTTTTGGTCTGGCCAGCTATATGGTTGAATATGGGGAATGGAGTACAAAATCCTATGCTAGAAAACAGCTCATTGGTATACTGCATTGCTACTACCAAATATGGATGGGAATTCCCTCACGTGGGTGGGCTTGTATCCTCATATACCTTTGATATAACTGTAGTTATAATTATGGGTATAAAACGCCATAGTTTTTTATGATGCTTAAGAGAAAGATTTGCCTTCTAATAGAAGTACATGACAGTGCCCATTTTCTTACACCTCCAACATTGATAGTTGCTTTAAGTGATCTTTGACAATTTGGTGAGTCAAAAATGATAGTCTTTTTTTTTTTTCATTTTATAAAGTTATTATTAACTTATTACATAGAAAAGTGAACTCTCAATTCGGTGTCTCTAATCATGGCTGATACAAAGGAAGTAACAAAATGTGCTGTGTTAGGTCAGATTTCTGAGTTTTGAGATCCAGGCCACCTACCTTTGTTTGGTACTCAATTTATACTCTCAGGTTAGAGAATTTCATTTTCTCTAATCTGTAATAATATTTCTTTTTATGTAAGTTGTGCTCTAGGCCAAGGTGAATAGATTGAGCTTGAAATCCATTTCCTTTATGAGGGTTTTTCCTCTGTGTTTGTCACTGTAAACAACTAGAGGTAACTGTTTCCTCTTCTGTCTTCTTTTAGCACTTTTTCTCTGTGGTACTTACAATCTTTATATGTTAATTTGCATAATGTCTTTTCTGTAAGATCAATTAGATTATTATTTTTTCAAACTTCAAGTGGGCTATAAAGTCAACCTATGTGGTTATGATTAATATTTTAATTTAATTAGAATAGAAAATACCAAGGTATCACATCTTGCATTTCATAAAGCTTTCGTTTTTGTTTATATGTGTGTGCATGTGTGTCTGTTGGAAAAGGATAAAGTAGAGTCCTTAAATTTGAAAAACACTATTATAGCTTATGCTTTTGAGAATAGTATGTGTTTTATAATTTTTTTGTACCTCTGTGTTTAAAATGATACTATATTGTAGAATATATAATTTCAGTTTTTCCTTACATGTAATACTATAATTTGGACATTATTTAATTCCAAGGACTTTGTGAGATTGGATAACCATCTGAGCACTAAGTATTATATCTTTGTTTTGCCTTTTTTTCAAAGACAAATTTAACACATATGTGACCCTGAAAGTGCAAAATGTGAAGAGTACAACTGTAGCAGTTCGTGGCGATCAACCTTCCTGGGAACAAGATTTTATGTTGTAAGTACTTTGCAGTAGCAGCATGCCTACAATATTTGATAATATTTCCAAGTTAATCACATTGGATTAAACAAGTAGAGGCTAAAGATTTTGTGTATATATAAGATTTATAAAACATATTAAATATTCAAAAACATTTTAATAGCATGTTAAGTATTCTTTTTTTTATTTATTTATTTTTCATTTAATTTTAGATTTTTTTTTTCTAATTTTATTTTATTTTTAAACTTTACATAATTGTATTAGTTTTGCCAAATATCAAAATGAATCCGCCACAGGTATACATGTGTTCCCTATCCTGAACCAGTGAGGTATGTAGTAGGTACACACACCTACTACAGTAAAGTGATCTGCAGTTTTGTTCCCTCCCAGATTTATAATATATTTTCAGAAATGAATTATGAATTCGAGTAAACTCTCAGTTTATGTGGGTGAAAATATACCTAGTCAGATCTACCTACTAGTCAGAATTAGCTGCAGTACAACATACTTAGTGTGATATTAAACCTAACTTAATGTTTTTTCAGTTCTCAGAAGACTCCTTGAAGGAATGTGGTTATGCATGTGAGGCCTGTGTTTGCATTTCTAAGTCACCTGCTTTTTTAAAATACTCTATTTAAACTGCTGTCTTTATTTTTTTTTAATTTATTTTTTAATTGGAGGAAAATTGCTTTACAATCTTTTGTTGGTTCTGGCTGTACAATAACACAAATCAGCCATAATACACACATATCTCCTCCATTTGGAGCCTCCCCGCTTAAGTCACCTGCTTTTGAAGATAAGGACATGTGCTTTTAATCCTTTTTGTTTTATGGAGTAAAATATTTTACCTTCATCTAATTAATAATAAAAATGAGTAAATGTTAGTTGAATTGCTTGCATATGACACAGAATTTAGTATATTATGATTGTGACTTTAAAAACTTGCTATTTCCTTTTTTCCTCTTAAATTTAAGCAATTTTTTTTTCTGATCTAGGAAAGGAAAGTAAAATATAGGCTATCATTTCTGAAAGACTGAGCCAATCACTTAGCTTCTCTGAGTGTCAATTTCCTTATCTATAAAGGTCTACTCTCTCACAAGGTTATACTTATTTTGGGGGAAGGTGGGCACAAGTTGGTCAAAAAGAAAATGTATTAAAATTTCTGTGAAATTTGTGATTGAAGTGAAATTGTGAGTTTTATAGTGCATCTGAGACATAGGATGACTCTCTTTATGGGGGAATATTCTAATCCTCTAGGCTTTTAATATGTTGCTGCTTATAGTACCACTTAGGAAACTTTATTATAGTACTTAAAGGTTAAGATTATGAGGGTTTGGGCTAAGACAGTAACAGAAGGATAGATGGAAGATATTAAGGAGGTAGAACCAAGACTTGTCGTGGATGACTGGATAAGTGGCGTGATACTCAATAGGACAGGACATACTGTATCAGTTACTAACAAGCTTATATTTGAAGTTCTTACAGGACAGGTAGGAAGAACATTACAAAAGATAGAAACTTGAACCTGCTACTCATGGAGGAAGCCTAGGTTGGAGAAATATTTTGGTTAGTTGAAGCCATAGGCGTAGATGAGAAAGCTTAGGGAGAATGTGTAGGGTGAGAAAAGGGCCTAGGGTAGGGCCTGGAGAGCACCAGTATTTAAAGAGGGGACAAAGGGGACTAAGGAGAGAACAGAGAAGAGGAAGGAGAAACAAGATAGTGGTGTCCTGGAAGCTGAAGAACTGGGGCTTCCAGAAAAGCTAGTAGTGTCAGATTTCTTACTGGTTGCCTCTCTCTCAAGATTATAAATCTCATTTATTCCCTCTCTGTTGTATTGACATCAGAGTGAGATCATGTGTTTCTTTCTTCACTCATGCAAAGTCAGCTATAAACAGTGTTTTCAAGTCTCTTCCTTGTTTGCCATACCACAGTTCTGGCTGTGGTATATAAACCTAGCGATCCTTCTTTCTTTTGACTTCCCTATGGCTGTCGTAATCACTAAAATTATAACTGTTCCCAGCATGTGAAACATAACAATCATCTGCAGTCTCTCATCAGCATAGTAGCATTATTCTTGTTTATTTTCCGATTTCCCATAGCACTTCCTCTTTCAGCCCTACTGTGATATGTGTGACTTTTTCTTCTGTCTCCCACCTTGAGATACTGTGTGAATTTTCTCCCCTCTCCTTTACATGGGTTTTATTAGCTATGTTACCCACCTTTCTGCGCCTATTCCTTACTCCTCCTATCCTGCTCTTCTGTCACTGGCAACTCCATTGCTGGTCACTTGTCTCCCTTTCTCCTTTTCTTTTTTTCTCCCTGATATATTATATGATAGTATCTAATGTTCATTTTGGTGTTTTTCATTTATCTTTAGTATTTATCTTATTTCCAGGAGTAGACTGTTCATTCCTTAAGGGCAAGGAGGGCATCTTCACTTATTATGAATTTGCCTAGCCCAGGATCCTGTATACATATATGTACATACACTGTCAATTGAGTATTGTAGAGAGAAGAAGCTTCCCCACAGCACTGGGGATGAGGCAAAACAGAGCTCTCAGACTTCTCTTAGTTGAGCCATCTGAGCAGATGTAGATAAGAGGCTTCTTATAGAAGATATCTTTGTTTGGGCCTTATTCCCCAGAGTTCCCTGAAGAATAGATTTTCTTTTTCATCTGCTCCAAGTCAAGCTGTAAAGACCTCTGGCTATTTTTTTTTTTAGCTGTTGGCTTGAGATGGGGTTTCCCTGGTGGCTCAGATGGTAAAGAATCTGCCTGCAATGCAGGAGACACGGGTTCGATCCCTGGATCAGGAAGATCCCCTGGAGAAGGGAATGGCTAACCACTCCAATATTCTTGCCTGGGAAATCCCATGGACAGGAGAGCCTGGTGGGCTATAGTCCATGGGGTAGCAAAAAGTCAGACACAACTGAGTGACTGACACCAACTTTTCACACACTTGAGATGCTATTTAGGACTTTCTTTGAGGATATTATATATATCCCTAAGTAATTTTTCTTTTTTATATTCAAAAGATTTGGGATTGTTACATTTATTTTCCAAGGCTGATCAGTTAATTAGGCTGAATGAAATGGTGTGCAAAAGCTACCTTTCCCCAGGGTGAATGCCCTAACATAGTAACTGGGTATAGTCACCTACTTTATGGTTTTGAATAGCTCTCCAGATAGCTTGGAAGTTTCTCAAGAGAGGAACTGGGTCCTGTATTGTGTGTCTTTCCCAAAGTACCAATCCATATGTATTGTATATGCTCAGGGAAATTACATTAAATGAAAAAATTGAACTCAGTTCTTTTCTATTCTGTTGTATTTACATAAAAGGGGCAAATTTTCTCTGCTTTACTTGTCTTCAACATGCTTGATATGAATTTTACAGCTATAATGCCACATCCCAAACTAGTGAATCTAAGAATATGTATCTTAATACTACAACAGGGAAGCCAAGCTCTCTCTCAAGCACAGACTCAAAACTTCATGTGATTAATAGCTGTTGTTTTTCTAAGAATTCCATTGTGCTTTTCCTGCTGGAATTGGCCTTTTCTCATCTTTCTTACATTTCCCCGCAAGTAAATTTGTGCTTCCATAGGAGCTTTCTAGAGAATGTTTTTTAGCGTTAACATAAGGGTTTGCTTGTTTCATCCTAAGTCCATAATTATTTTTGAGTTAGCCCTTCCTAACTGATATTCTTCCATATATGACTCTTGCTTCTGCTTAGTTGTTGTCTGGCTCTTTCTAGTTTCTTTTCAAATATTTTTTCCTAGTTATTATTATAGGAAAATCATTGTGTTTATTATTATCTTGTGATCATTTCATTTATAAGTAACAGTGCCTGCTTTAACTGATAATGACTACTGAGTTCTGCAGGGACTGAGTGGTGTGAACTAGCACACTATAGCGTCCCTCACTTGCCTCACCCCATGTTCCCAACAAGATTAGATGTTCTCAGGGGCCCTTTTACTTTTTCTTCGACTCCCGTTCATATATCTGGTAAAGAAGCCTCGCTTTTTCCTCAAAGATTCCTGTCAGTTCAGTTCAGTTCAGTCACTCAGTCGTATCCGACTCTTTGCGACCCCATGGACTGCAGCAAGCCAGGCCTCCCTGTCCATCACCAACTCCCGGAGTTTACTCAAATTCATATCCATTGAGTCGGTGATGCAATCCAACCATCTCATCCTCTGTCGTCCCCTTCTCCCACCTTCAGTCTTTCTCAGCATCAGGGTCTTTTCCAATGAGTCATTTCTTCATATCAGGTGGCCAAAGTATTGGAGTTTCAGCTTCAGCATCAGTCCTTCCAATGAATATTCAGGACTGATTTCCTTTAGGAGGGACTGGTTGGATCTCCTTGCAGCCCAAAGAACTCTCAAGAGTCTTTTCCATCGTTACAGTTCAAAAGGATCAATTCTTCAGCGCTCAGCTTTCTTTATAGTCCAACTCTCACATCCATACATGACTACTGGAAAAACCATAGCTTTGCCTAGACGGACCTTTTTTGGCAAAGTAATGTCTCTGCTTTTTAATATGCTGTCAAGGTTGGTCATAAATTTTCTACCAAGGAGTAAGCGTCTTTTAATTTCATGGCCGCAGTCACCATCTGCAGTGATTTTGGAGCCCCCCAAAATAAAGTCTGTCACTGTTTCCATTGTTTCCCCATCTATGTGCCATGAAGTGATGGGACCAGAGGCCATGATCTTAGTTTTCTGAATGTTGAGTTTTAAGCAAACTTTTCCACTCTGCTCTTTCACTTTCATCAAGAGGCTCTTTAGTTTTTCTTCTCTTTCAGCCATAAGAATGGTGTCATCTGCATATCTGAGGTTATTGATATTTCCCCCAGCAATCTTGATTCCAGTTTATGCTTCATCCAGCCCAGCATTTCTCATGATGTACTCTGCATATAAGTTAAATAAGCAGGGTGACAATATGCCACCTTGATGTACTCCTTTCCCTATTTGGAAGCAGTCTGTTGTTCCATGTCCAGTTCTAACTGTTGCTTCCTGACTGTCATACAAATTTCTCAAGAGGCAGGTCAAGTGGTCTGGTATTCCCATCTCTTGAAGAATTTCCCTCAGTTTGTTGTGATCCACACAGTCAAAGGCTTTGGCATAGTCAATAAAGCAGAAACAGATGTTTTTCTGGAACTCTCTAGCTTTTTCGATGATCCAGCGGATGTTGGCAATTTGATCTCTGGTTCCTCTGCCTTTTCTAAATCCAGCTTGGACATCTGGAAGTTCATGGTTCACATGCTGTTGAAGCCTGGCTTGGAGAATTTTGAGTATTACTTTACTAGCATGTGAGATGAGTGCAATTGTGCGGTAGTTTGAGCATTCTTTGGCATTGCCTTTCTTTGGGATTGGAATGAAAACTGACCTTTTCCAGTCCTGTGGCCACTGCTGAGTTTTTCAAATTTGCTGACATATTGAGTGCAGCACTTTCACAGCATTATCTTTTAGGATTTGAAATAGCTCAACTGGAATGCCATCATGTCCACTAGCTTTGTTTGTAGTGATGCTTCCTCAGGCCCACTTGACTTTGCATTCCAGGATGTCTGGCCCTAGGTGAGTGATCACACCATCGTGATTATCTGGGTCATGAAGATCTATTTTGTATTTTTTGTTCTTCTGTGTATTCTTGACCCCTCTTCTTAATATCTTCTGCTTCTGTTAGGTCCCTACCATTTCTGTCCTTTATTGTGCCCATCTTTGCATGAAATGTTCTGTTGGTATCTCTGATTTTCTTGAAGAGATCTCTGGTCTTTCCCATTCTATTGTTTTCCTCTATTTCTTTGCACTGATTGCTGAGGAAAGGCTTTCTTATCTCTCCTTGCTATTCTTTGGAACTCTGTGTTCAAATGGGTATTTGCTTTTTGCTTCTCTTCTTTTCACGGCTATTTGTAGGGCCTCCTCAGACAGCCATTTTGCTTTTTTGCATTTCTTTTTCTTGGGGATGGTCTTGATCCCTGTCTCTTGTACAATGTCACGAACCTCCATCCGTAGTTCATCAGGCACTCTGTCTATCAGATCTAATCCCTTGAATCTATTTCTCACTTCTACTGTATAATCGTAAGGGATTTGATTTAGGTCATACCTGAATGGTCTAGTGGTTTTCCCTACTTTCTTCAATTTAAGTCTGAGTTTGGCAATAAAAAGTTCATGATCTGAGCCACAGTCAGCTCCCGGTCTTGTTTTTGCTGACTTTATAGAGCTTCTCCATCTTTGGTTGCAAAGAATATAATCAATCTGATTTCGATATTGACCATCTGGTGATCTCCATGTGTAGAGTCTTCTCTTGTGTTGTTGAAAGAGGGTGTTTGCTGTGACCAGTGTGTACTCTTGGCAAAACTCTGTTAGCTTTTGCCCTGCTTCATTCTGTACTCCAAGGCCAAATTTGCCTGTTACTCCAGCTGTTTCTTGACTTCTTACTTTTGCATTCCAGTCCCCTATAATGAAAAGGACATCTTTTTTGGGTGTTAGTTCTAGAAGGTCTTGTAGGTCTTCATAGAACTATTCAACTTCAGCTTCTTCAGAATTACTGGTCAGGTCACAGACTTGGATTACTGTGATATTGAATGGTTTTCCTTGGAAACAAACAGAGATCATTCTGTTATTTTTGAGATTACATCCAAGTCCTGCATTTCAGACTTTTTTGTTGACTATGATGGCCACTCCATTTCTTCTAAGGGATTCTTGCCCACAGTAGTAGATATAATGGTCATGAGTTAAATTCACCTATTCCAGTCCATTTTAGTTTGCTGATTCCTAAAGTGTTGATGTTCATTCTTGACACTTCCTGTTTGACCACTTCCAGTTTGCCTTGTTCATGGACCTAACATTCTAGGTTCCTTATTATAAAGAGCAATATCCAGGTTCATCGGGCTTTGCTTCTATCACCAGTCACATCCACAACTGGGTGTGGTTTTTGGTTTGGATCCATCTCTTCATTCTTTCTGGAGTTATTTCTTTACTGATCTCCAGTAGCATATTGGGCACCTACCAACTGGGCAAGTCCATCTTTCAGTGTCCAGTCTTTTTGCCTTTTCATACTGTTCATGAGGTTCTCAAGGCAAGAATACTGAAGTGGTTTGCCATTCCCTTCTCCAGTGGACCACATTTTGTCCACAGGTATAACTTGGGGGCAGTGCTAGTATTATAGTAAAACATATGAAATTATTGCTTAAGTTCAGAGACTGTATGCAGACACTGCTGGCAGTAATGCTCTCATTCTTCTTGTGAAACTGTGTTAGTCTACCCATGATTGTAGCTCCAAGGGAGAAGAGACAGATTGACAGAGGAAACTTTCTGTGCATACCTACGTATGTGTCCAGGGACATAGAGAGTGGTTGAAACATCTGGGACATTTTGATTTTTTCCTGATGAGGTTTAGCAAAACAGATATCGCTATTTCTTTTATATTACCTGGTTTTCTAAAAAAGGGCTTTCTCCTTTCCTTTAGTGAGATTAGTCGCCTGGACCTGGGTCTCAGTGTGGAAGTATGGAACAAAGGACTGATCTGGGACACCATGGTGGGGACTGTGTGGATTGCACTGAAGACGATTCGTCAGTCGGATGAGGTCAGTCAGTGCATTGCCCCTTTGGAGGTATGGCTCTAGCCCTTGCTTCTCCTCACCCTAGCTCCATTCAGCTAATGTTCATCCATATATTTCAGATTTTTCTGTCCCGTTTCTAACCAGAGGACATAATACCTGCTAATTCCTAATGTCACCCAGAGGTACAGGAGATTTTATTTAAGTCTGGCCTTCCCTCTGCCCTGTGACTGAACTCAGGGATGCCAGAGTACCTTTTTAGCCTTGTCAGGTAGTTCGCCCCTCTGTGTACTCTGTGCATGGTGGTGGGGATGTGTGTGGGATCGGCAGGGTGAAGGAGGGGAGTGCAAGGGAAGGGGAAAAGGAGAGAGAGAGTGTGTGTGTGTTTATGTGAGAGTGAGAGAGCGAGAGATTGGTCAAATCTAGGAAAACTGTGGCTTCTGAATTTCCTCGAAGACACTGTTCTGAGAAGAGTCCCATCAAACTTTGTTAGCCAGCTCTTTGAGTCACCAATCCTAGGGACCTGATTTCAGTCTTCCTTCTTCTACTTATAGCCCTAATAGAGTTAAAGGAACTACAAGTTTGGCAATTGGTATTCACACTTGACTTCATACAGTGTTTTCAACACTGAATTTCTGCCGTACTTTACCAGATGAGAATGTAACTCAGTATCATTTCCTACGTCACTGACTTTGAATATTTTCACTGTGGCCCCAGTTCAGGTCAACTTAACTAGTGATGTTACTGGCTCTTTAGCGATTAGAAGTAGTAATGCATTAAGTGATATAGTCATTAAGAATAGTACACATTAAATATTGATCCATGGGGATGCCTTGTTTTTGAGTTTAGTGCTCTGGAAATTCTATCCTTGGTGGGCTGGCAGAAAGCTGAGTACAGTGAAAACTGCCTTCCCACCAGAGAGAGGGGACAGAAGCAGAGGCAGGGTGGTGAGACTCTGGTGTGTTTGCCTCATTAGGATATGTGAGTGGCTCTCAGAAGCTCTCTGACAGGGAAAATGAGAGAAAAACACTTGGGCCTTTAAATGAGAGGGAGTTCTGAAAGAGTGAAGTTTAATCTTAGATCTCTGTTTTCTAGGAAGGGCCTGGGGAATGGTCCACGTTGGAGGCAGAGACATTAATGAAAGATGATGAAATCTGTGGAACTAAAAACCCAACTCCCCATAAAATTTTGCTTGATACAAGATTTGAGTTGCCTTTTGGTGAGTCTGATTTTAAAAACCATTTAATGCTTTTTACATTTAATGCTGTTTGAAGTTGTTTCTAGTTGTTTTATTGCTGTGTCTTTTGTCAGCCCTTCTCCCTTCAGGGCATTCTGTTTTCCGTTCTCTTCCCTCTAACACCGAGCTTGGGTATGTGCAAAGTAAAGTCTAGAATGGTGCTCATTAAAGAGTCCACTCTAAAAGCATTCTTTTCAAGTCATTTAGTTTCTTATTAACCATTTCTTATGATGACTTATGAAATACTTGTCAGATAATGTCAGTGACTTATTCTTTTGATAATATTTTCACATTTATTGTCTTGAAGTTAATATATACCCTATGATTTGTCAATTTAAACATTTAAGTAGTACTAATAGAATAGTAATTTAAAAAAATCACACAAAAATACATATTCATTGTAAAAATTTAGATAGTATGGGAATGTATATGGATAGAAAGTTAAGTCTCTCTTCCTGCTTCCTTTGATCTCTTTTGCATTCCCCAGAAATAAATTTCTTGTGTCTTGGTCTAGGCACAAGAAATTTCTTCTCTAGAAATTTCTTTTTACAAATTTCAGTCATACTTTATGTACTATTTATGGTGATAGTGTTGTATAAAGCATATTATCTTGGACATCATTTCATGTTCTACTTATCTATCTTGCTGATCTCAATAGTTTCTTTATATCATAAATTAAGCAGTCCTTTTTCTTTTGCAATCATTTACTGATTGACATGTAGGTTGTTTCCAGTTTTTTTTTTTTTTAATATATATGCTGCTATAATGAACAGCTTTATCTGTACCCATTTATGAGTCTAAGAGAAATTCCTTAGAGTAGAATTTAAGGAATAGATAAAAAGATATGTTCATTGTTACTTTTCATAGTACTGCCAAGTTGCTTGTGTTAAAAAAAAAAAAGGATTGTGCCAGTTTATATTCCTACCAACTATGTCTCAAGTGTCTTTTTTCTGCACATCTTTGCCAACATTTTGTAACTTCCCAATTTTTAAACATTGGTATCTTGTTTAATTTAATTTTAACTTTTTTCAGTTTTAATTTTGACTGTTTACTTATATTCATGTATACTCTTGTTGTTGCAGATATCAATCTGTTTTTATCTTGTACCTTCTGATGATTTGAGCAAAAATGGCATGATTTTCCAGTAAGCTCAGAAATAATAAACTCAGAACAACTATTACTTTACAAAAAACAGAAAGGAAGACTTTCTTGCGTATCTGTAGGCCTAGTTTCAGGTGAAGAGAAAAATAGTTGGAGTTCTTGCTTATAGCTTAGTTGCTTGTATTCTTAGTGATGTGTTCTTAGCTGTACCTAGTCTGGAATGAAGTTTGTCTTGTTGAATTTGGAGCAGGGTGGGTGGGGAAGGATCTTGGTTCAACTACACCACTTAAAGTTGTAGTTGATTTTCTTGAATATATGTTTCTTCTTCTGTTTGCTCTTAGGACCATTTCTAGAGACTTTCAGTTCAGTTCAGTTGCTCAGTCGTGTCTGACTTTTTGTGACCCCATGGACTGCAGCATGCCAGGCCTCCCTGTCCTCCAACTTTTTCACTCTCCTCTTTAACTTTCATCAAGAGGCTCTTTAGTTCCTCTTCACTTTCTGCCATAAGGGTGGTATCATCTGCATATCTGAGGTTATTGATATTTCTCCCTGCACTTGATTGCAGCTTGTGCTTTATCCAGTCCACATTTCGCATGATGTACTCTGCATATAAGTTAAATAAGCAGGGTGACAATGACATACTCCTTTCCCAATTTGGAACCAGTCCATTATTCCATGTCCAGTTCTAACTGTTGCTTCTTGACCTACATACAGATTTCTCAGGAAGCAAGTAAAGTATTCCCATCTCTTGAAGAATTTTCCACAGTTTGTTGTGATCCACACAGTCAAAGGCTTTAGTGTCGTCAATGAAGCAGATGTGTTTCTGGAATTCTCTTGCTTTTTCTATGATTCACCAGATGTTCTCAATTTGATTCCTAGTTCCTCTGCCTTTTCTAAATCCAGCTTGAAGATATGAAAGTTCTCAGTTCACATACTGTGAAGCCTATCTTCAAGAATTTTGAGCATTACTTTGCTAGCATGTACTGCTGCTGCTGCTAAGTTGCTCAGTCGTATCCGACTCTGTGCGATCGCCATAGATGGCAGCCCACGAGGCTCCCCCATCCCTGGAATTCTCCAGGCAAGAACACTGGAGTGGGTTGCCACTTCCTTCTCCAATGCATGAAAGTGAAAAGTGAAAGTGAAGTCGCTCAGTCGTGTCCGACTCTTAGTGACCCCATGGACTGCAGCCCACCAGGCTCCTCTGTCCATGGGATTTTCCAGGCAAGAGTGCTGGAGTGGGGTGCCATGCTAGCATGTGAGATGAGTGCAATTGTGTGGTAGTTTGAACATTCTTTGGCATTGCCTTTCTTTGGGATTGGAATGAAAACTGACCTTTTCCAGTCCTGTGGCCACTCTTATGTTTTCCAAATATGCTGGCATATTGAGTGTAGCACTTTCACAGCATCGTCTTTTAGGACTTGAAATAGCTCAGCTGGAATTCCATCGCCTCCAGTAGCTTTGTTTCTAATAATGCTATCTAAGGCCCACTTGACTTCACACTTCAGGATGTCTGTTCTAGGTGAGTGATCACACCATCGTGGTTATCTGGGTCGTTAAGATCTTTTTTTTGTATAGTTCTTTTGTGTATTCCTGACTTCCCTGGTGGCTCAGATGGTAAAGCATCTGCCTACAGTGCGGGAGGCCCGGGTTCAATCCTTGGGTCGGGAAGATCCCCTGGAGAAGGAAATGGCAACCCACTCCAGTATTCTTGCCTGGAAAATCCCATGGACGGAAGAGCCTGGTAGGCTACAGTCCACGGGGTCGCAAAGAGTCAGACACGACTGAGCGACTTTCTTTCTGTGTATTCTTGCCACCTCTTCTTAATATCTTCTACTTCTAGAGACTTTAAATGGTATTTTTAAAAAGTATGTTCAGTTCCTCTAGGAAATAGATCTGTGGAGCTCCTCACACTGTCATGCTAGAAATCGGTCAGTCCACTTCTCATTGCATTTTAAGCAAGCATTCCTCTTTCAAAACTGCATCATTATATTGTGTCATAGGGAGAAATATACATTTCTTTCTAGATTTTGTTTCATGAGAGCACTTGGATAGTTTATTTTGGTATCTATAGTATTTGCTTGGCACATAATAGGTGCCTAATAAATTGTTTTGAATAAACATTAAGGTAGAATCTCAGATAAGTGTCTTTGTGAGTTAATGTAAGTGTGCTAATAAGGATTTGTCTCTATGATAACCATGTTTGGGATATAATTTTTAAAAACTTTAAGGGTCCTTCTTAAGGAAGAATTTGGCTTGTAGCATGCCATATTTCAGCAAAGGAATTTTCCTTTGGATAATTCAGAAACCTATGAAATATTCTATTAAATTTTATACCATCATCTTTTAAACATGCTTTTAATTTTTAAAATCATGTTGTAAGTTCAGAAAATACAGGTGTACAAAAAGACAAAGATTTCTTACAATCTCATTTACTAGATATTTTTTTTACATATTATGTTTTTTCAATATACATATACAGTTTTTCCTATAAAATGGCATTGTATATTATTTTGAGCTGTTTTATATACTAATTACATAATTATAATATTAATGTTATATAAAATGTGTTTCAGTGGTTCATTTGCTTTTAGTGTATGAATGCACAATAATAGTAAAAATAGCATTTGTTGATCAGTAACTGTGTGCCTGTGGGTGTATCCTAAGCATTTACATATGTTATCTCATTTAATCTTCACTTTAGTCTTTTGAGGTAGACGCAACTATTAGTTCCATTTTAGAGATGAGGAAACAGAGGCACAAAGTATTTAAATCTTTTGCCCGAGATCATTTGGGTAGTTAAGTGGTAAAGTTAATTTTGAGATGATTTGGCTCCAGAGCCTGGGCTTTTAATTTAAACTAATATATATTTAACCACTCCTCTTGTTGGGTACTTTGATTGTTCTAAGTTTGTACTGTTAAATAGTACTTCAATAACCATCCTTGTAGCTCTGTATTTTTTCTTCTTAAAACTATTTTGAGCAGTGAGGCAGTAATACATGCACCATGGTTTAAAAACTACCCAGTAAAAATTAGATCTCCCTCACAAATCAGTTACCTTTCTTCGTTATAGGCTACCACAGTTAATACTTGTGGATCTTTCCAGGCTCAGTCTTTGAATCTATAAGCATATATTTAAATCCCATCTCCTTTTGAAAACACACATAGTACATATTCTAACACATCCGCTGTCCTTTGCTGTTTTCTACTTAACAGTGTATGTATCTTGGTGAATTGTTCTACATCAGAACATTGTTCTACATTGTTCTACATCAGAACCTGCAGCACAGCAGCTCTGCCTCCCCTCTCACTTCCTTTTAACACATGCAGAGTACACTATTTTATGGATGGGGAGTGCTGAACAAATTAGGTAGTAAATTACTCGAAGGTTTTATTGTAAGACTTTGAAATAGTGTCACCAATTGCTGAAGAGTAAGTAGTTTGAGGGGAAGGAGGTGAAATTTTGCCTAGGAAGGACAAAGGAGAAAGGGCTGTATTTGATTCCTTCTTGTGGACTGCTAGAAAGTGTACCTGTTTAAATGTCACCAAAGCTGACCTGATCCATATTTTGTCTCAGACTGGTTTCTCTTTTGTGCTGAATATATGGATATTTGATGTTTTTTAAAAGATGTTTCATTTTTTGGAAGTTGTTATATTCAATCTTAAATATATAGAAAAAGGCTATGTATTTCATTTTTATTTGCTCTTCTTTTGTTGTGGTAGAATACACATAACATAAAATTAAGTACCTCAGCCATTTAAAATATACAGTTCAGCCGTGTGAATACATTCATAACGTTGTGCAGCTGTCACCACTATTCATAGCCATAGCTCTTTTCATCTTGCAAAACTAGAGCCTCTCTACCCATTAAACAATACCTCCCCATTCTCCTCTGCCCCTAGCTCCTGGCAACTGCCATTCTTCTTTCTGTCTCTGATTTTGACTACTCTAAGTACCTTGTATAAGTGGACTCATACAGCATTTGGCTTTTTTGTGTATAACTGGTTTATTTCACTTAGCCTAGTATCCTCAAGGTTTACCTATGTTGTAGCATATATCAGAATTTCCTTCCTTTTTAAGACTGAATAATATTTCCTAGTCTGTGTATATCACATTTTGCTTATCCTTTCATTGATGGATACTTGGGTTGCTTCCACATTTTAACTATTGTGAATAATGTTGCTATGAACATTTATATTTCTGCCAAAAAACTGGGATTTTTAGTAGCGACTATGTTGAATCTATAATTGCTCTGGGACTTATTGACATCTGAATGATTTTAAGTCTTCTGATCCGATGGGAATAATGATATATTATTTTAGTTTTTGTAAAGATTCAAGATAATGTTCATGGCAAGAACATGTAAAATTAGTCCATCACTACCACCCTTCTAACTTAGATCATTTAATTAAGTATTATCTTAATTATGTGATTAAATTATTAACCTAGTAATGTGGCTTCTTCTTTTTTTGTGATAGATATCCCAGAAGAGGAAGCTAGATATTGGACCTACAGATTGGAGCAAATGAATGCCTTGGGACCTGACAATGAGGTAGGACCTGTTTTTACAATGTGAAAGTGGAAGTCGCTCAGTCGTGTCCGACTCTTTGTGACCCCATGGACTCTACAGTCCACAGAATTCTCCAGGCCAGAATACCAGAGTGGGTAGCCTATCCCTTCTCCAGCGTATCTTCCTGACCCAGCAATCGAACCAGGGTCTCCTGCATTGCAGGCAGATTCTTTACCAGCTGAGCCACCAGGGAAGCCCAAGAATACTGGAGTGGGTAGCCTTTCCCTTCTCTAGGGCATCTTCCCGACCTAGCAATCAAACCAGAGTCTCCTGCATTACAGATGGATTCTTTACCAGCTGAGCCACCAGGGAAACTTACAACGTGAAGAGTGTCTGTATAGGACACTTTAAGGGAGTGATTCAGGAACATGCTAAAGAATGAAAGAATTTAAACTGTATTAAAGAAAAAAAGGTAGCTAGAAGATTGCCTGTTATTGGAAAGATCTATCCATTTTTTCTTTTCTTCCTACTGCCCCCCAGAAGTGGCTGAATTGGCACTAGTCTGACTTTAGACTGTTGGGGAGCAACTTTATACTAGGGAATCTGTCTTCTTGCAACAGAGATGGGCAGAAGGCTTTTTTCCACCTCATTCCTAGATTTTTGGATATGTATCCTTATTTATGTGCTGTTGTTTAGACTACTGCATTGCTTAGTTCCTAACTTATTTCCAGAGATGAGGTTGGTGCACAGAATAGAACACAGTCAGCTCAGTCTGGGCCATTAGGAATGGGGAATGTTTTTGTTGGTGGTAGTAGAGGGAAAAGGTAAGTTTTTTACTTAGGACATGCTGGGCTATTAGAGCATTTGTCTGATTAGACAGAGGTAGAATTTGGAGTTGTTGTTGTTGAGTCTCTAAGTCAATTCCAACTCTGAGACCCCATGCATTGTAGTATGCCAGGCTTCCCTGTCCTTCACCATCTCCCGGAGCCTGCTCAAACTCATGTCCATTGAGTCAGTGATGCCATGCAACTATCTCATCCTCTGTTGCCCCCTTCTCCTCCTGCCTTCAATCTTTACCAGCATCAGGGTCTTTTCCAATGAGTCAGTTCTTCACATCAGGTGGCCAAAGTATTGGCACTTCAGCTTCAGCACCAGTCCTTCCAATGAATATTCAGGGTTGATTTCCTTTAGAATTTGGAGTGCGAGGGTATATTTTTGTGGAAATGACTGGTAAGCAACCTCCTGACAGAATCTGAAGCTCAAGGTTGGATGAGGTCAGGCATAGAATTTGGATTTATTAACATATTTGTAGCAGTTGAAGTCATAAGAATAGAAGCACAGACTCAGGTAAAGTAGGTAGAAAGAGTATTGAAGAATAGAGACAAAACTTTGGGAAACATCAAAGATAGAATCTTGAGAAACAAAGAAGTCTGAGGAAGAGCTGCCTAAAAGAGAGTGCGTGCTAAGTCACTTCAGTAGTCTGACACTTTGCGACTCTATGGACCACGGCCCACCAGGCTCCTCTGTCCAAGGGATTTTCCAGGCAAGAGTACTGGAGTGAGATGCCATGCCTCCTCTGGAGAACCAGAAAAGGTTTTCAGAACAAAGAAAAAGAGTTTTAAGGCAGAAATTCTTGACAGTGTGAAGTGATTTGATGAGTATGTTGGTTTCCCAGGGCTGCCAAAACAAAGTAACACATACTGGGTGACTTACAATGACAGAAATATATTCTCTCATGCAGTTCTGGAGGCTGAAATTCTGACATCAGTTTTGGTGGGATCAATTTCTTCTGGAGGCTTTGGGAAGAAGCTGTTCCATGCTTCTCTTCTAGTTTCTGGTGCTTCCCAGCAGCCTTTGCTGTTCCTTTGCTTGTCAGACACATTATTTCAGTCTCTGTCTCCATTTTTACATGCCTTCCTGTGTTGTCTGCCTGGCCTCACAAAATGTTCTCTCTTTTTGTGTCTATATTCAAATTTCCTTTCATTTTTGGGGGATACCAGTCATTGGATTAACTCGATTACATCTGCAGGGAATCTATTTCCAAATAAGGTTGCATTTGTAAGTACTGAGGCTTAGGAGTTCACAACGTATCTTTCTTTCTTTTTTAAAAATATTTATTTGATTGTGCCAAGTCTTAGTTGCTACATGTGGGATCTAGTTCCCTGACCAGGGATCGAACTCAGGGCCCTGCTGGGAGTGTGGAGTCTTAGCCACTGGACCACCAGGGACGTCCCCACAACATACCTTTTTGAAGGACACAATTCAACTCACAATGAGTTAACTCAAAGATGAAGAAGTGGGACAAGTATGAACTACTCTTTTCAGGGTTTTTCCTTACCTTATCTAAATCCTTAGTAGGCTTTCTGTTATTAAAGCTGCATAACTTTTCTCATATCCAAGCCAGCACCCTAACTTTTCTTCATTGAAAGCTTCAGTCTGCCTTCTCCCCTTGTAAATGCCAAAATCCACTCTATCCTTGTATTCACCTTACCCTTTGTATTTCTCTTTTCCCAAACCCTGCCTGTGGAGTGCTATACAGTTTTTCAAACTTTGATCTTTGTTTCCCTAGTAAAGACATGCATTGCATTTTTTATTTTACAGGCTTTACTTTATGTAGAATCAGATGAAGGGGTTAAAACAAAACAAAACAAAGAAACCCCAAAATGTAGCATATACAATTGTAGAATTTTCCAAGTTCTAGAAATGATGGTTCTTGGTCTATAGTTTCAACTCTTGAGTTTTTTGCTTTCTGTTTCTATTCTAACATATGGCACTCACTGAGTTTATTTTCTTCATCTGTTCCTAGGCCTCCCTGTTTTTTTTTCCAGTTTTTATTGAGATACAGTTCACATAGCATATAGCTCCCACATTTAATAGCTTTTAGTATATTCGGAGTTGTACATTTATCACAATTTTAGAGCATTTTCATTGCCCTGTAAGAAGCCCTGTGCCCTTAGCTATTATACTCTAATCCTGGGAGTATCCTTCTCAGACCTGGGTAACCGCTAATCTACTTTCTGTCTGTGTACATTGGCTTATAATAGATATTCATATAAATGGAATTATACGATATATGGTCCTTTGTGCCTGTCTTCCTTTACTTGACATATTTTCAAAGTTTCTTCTATCTTGTGGCATTTAACAGTACTCTGTTCTCTTCCATTGCCAAATAGTGTTCCCCTCTATGGCTATGCACTACTATGTTTTATTTATCCATTTGTCAGTTCCATCTTTCTATTAATATGGATAATGCTTCTGTGAACATTCAGGTGTAAGTTTTTGTTTGGACATACCTGGGAAAAGAATTTCTGGAAAAGATGGTAACTTATAGTTAACAGTTTTAGAAACATCCAGATTGTTTTACAAAGTAGCTATACCAGTTTACATTCCCACCAGGGCTTTATAAGGGGACTAATTTCTTCATATCTTTGCCAACATTTATCTGTCTTTTTGAACAGCCCTTCTAGTGATTAAAAGTGGTGTCTCATTGTGATTGTTAGTTTGTTTAAAGGCTGTTTTTATTATCAAAAGTTTTGAACATGCAAAATATATAGAAATAACTCTTCCCTCTTTTGATGGAGTATTTTAAAATAGATCCCAGACATCATCTTCTCTCACCCACAAATACCTAAGTGTGGCAGTATACATCTTTAACTTAAAAAATAATTGCAGTGCTTTTAACACATTGAATTTAACCATAATTTCTTACTAGTCTGAGTTCAGTTTTCCATTAGATATATTCACAGTAGATATATTCAGTTCAGGATCCAGGCAAATTGTATGTATTTGGTTATTATGTTTCTTAAACCATTTTTATTCTAGAATTGGTTTCCTCTTCTCTCATTTGTTTTATAGAATTCCACACATTCTGGATTTGACTGATTATGTCCCCGAGATCTTATTTACCATGTTTCTCTATCCCTCTTATTTTTTTAAACTGAAAAACTGTATCTGGTAGTTTGAGGATTAGATGGAGATTTAGACTGACGTTGTTTTTGGTTTGTTTTGAAGGCAGATTGTGTCTTGCCTCAGTGGATTCCACTTGGTGTCAGTCTATTTCATCTGTTATAAAGTGATCCCACCAGCCTTTTACCTAATGGTTTTAGCAACAAATAATAATGATTATTTTATTAGGGTTGCACAGTGATGTTTTTCTAATTATATCACCTCTTCAACATTTACTAGCTATGATTTGTCTATATAACAGAACTTTCTCTCACCTGCTACTTGGTTCACTTGAAATAAAGTCTGTGTAAGAAAAACATTCCCTTTAGCAGTTTTCAAATTAATGAGCTGTTGCATAAGCAGCTTCTCAAGATGACCTGTGCATTGTTTTCCTTTTTCTAATGGCATATCATTATCAATTTATGAATTTTTATATTTTGTGTTTCAACCCATTTCAGTCTTTGATCTTTTTGATACTAAACTTGTCTCATCTTTGATTAGTGGAAGCTTCTTCTTTTCTTTTTTGTATATTTATCATGAAAAAGTTTTAAACAAAAATATAAAAGTTAAAGGACTAGTAAAATGAAACCTGTACACTTATCTCCAAGATTCAGTGATTATCAAAATTTGGTCAAACTCACTGAAAAATCACTTTAAAAACACAATGTTGAATCTTATATTTTTCCCCCTGTGGTGTGCAACAGTTCCCATACACAGCAGCCTCTTGGGTCAAGACTGGCCTTGGCATCTACTACTTGAGCTTAAATGTGTCACTGTTTATTACTTTTTCTACTCATGGAAAATTAGGTTTTCAATATTATAAATGCATGCTTCAGTAAACATCTCTGAGCCTGTTTCTCTATGCTTATGTGAGGGACAGTCTCTGGGTATACACCTGGAAATAGAATAGCTCTGTTGTGGCATGTGCTCTATGCAACATTATTAGATGTTGCTAAATTGTTTGCTAAAGTAATTGTGCCAATTTATATTCTAGTTTTCCCGCTTCTCTATATTTTTTACTAACACTTGTTATTGTCAGATTTAAAATTTTTGCTAATCTAATGGGTTTAGAGCTTTATCATTTAAATTTGCATTTCTCTGTCTTAACTTTTAAAAAATATATATTTATCTATTTTAAGTAGAACAAAGGTGAATATTTTTAATGATAAAAGGCACAATTCACAAAGAAGATAGACATCATAAACCATTAGACACCTTAACAACAAAGAAACATACATAAAGCAAAAATCAGAAGAAATAGAAAAGAAAAAATATATAATCATAGTAAGACATATTTACATTTCTCTGAGAATATTTTATCAAGTGCAGAAAAAATAAGAATAGGAGCATCTTGAATGATGCCATTAATAATTTAAATATAATAGATTTATATTTAATTAATTTATATTAACCATATCCTACAAAAATACATTTAAAATTTTGTATCTCATAGGTTGTTATTAGATGTCCATAGGACATTTAGAAAAACTGTCAAAAAGATAAACATTACAAAATTTCAAAAAGTAGAATTCTTTCTGTGTGTGTGTGATTCAGTTATACATACACACATATTTTTGAAATTGTTTTCCATTATAAGTTATTATAAGATACTGATTATAGTTCCTGTGCTATACAGTAAACTTTTGTTGCTTGTTGCATGTTTATTTTTTTTAATTAGAAATCTAGCATTCTATTCCTACAAGTGGAATCAAAATGTCATACATTTTTTACTTAGGCAAAAATTCATGTTTTCTAAAATATATATATTATACATATTACATATATGTATACAAAAGCTTTTCTACTATGCTTGATAAAGGCTTGAGAAAGAACATCAAAAAAAAAGTGAAGAGATGGAGAAATTGGAGAAAATAAACTAAATGAAATGGAAGCACTGAATATAAAATAGAAAATGTGAAACAAACTAGGTAAAAGTAAAAGATCCTCATTAAGTCCATTGTTTTTAAACATGGCTGCTCATTAGAAACATATCTGGAGCTCTGGCCAAAAAAAAAAAAAAAAAAAGCAGTACCTAGACATTTGTATTTTTCATAAAATTCTAAGATAATGCTGATATGCATATGAAATTTAAGAAGTGATTACAGATTTTTGTGTTAAGCAGTTATTTTAGTGATATAGAATTCTATAATTTTTCTGTTGACCAATCATGGTACAATGGTATTAAGTGGGTACACCAGCTACAGAAGTACAGATAACCAAGAATGTACTTCGGAACAAGGATCTCAGAGCAACTTACGGTGTTGCCTGCTCTGCACCTCCACAAAAACCCAACTCTGACACACGCAGGACAGACAATATAACAATTTCACTTTGAAATGGTTCTTTAGAAAATGACAAGAATTGGCAGTTCAAACCCTTTAGAGTGAGATGTGGCAGGTCTTTCAAGTGCCATGGCACTGCTTTAGAAGGCCAGCGTGGGCATCTGAAGGTCAGACAGAGTAAGAACCGACTAGGGCGAGGGGAAGAGGTTTGATTTTCAGTGTACAGAGAGAACAGATGGTCCAAGTGGATACTTTCAGTTCAGGCTCAGTATGGGTCCCGCAGGAATCCATCAGATAAATAGTTTATCAACTGGAAGGCTGAAAAACGCCAGCCTGTCACCTGTGTCACTGATTCCAACCGGGAGACCCTGTTGCAACAGGAGTCAGGCATGACGCAGTAAGCGTAAGAGGGAGACGCCTGAAAGAAGACTGGAGTCCACTGTCGGATCAGTTCTGACCCTTCCACATCACTGGATGTTCTGGGTCCCTCTGCTTTCACGTGTGAACTAAGGAACGCTTTCCTTCATCTCAATGTTCCACTTTGAAAATAACCAACCCTTCCCCCACCCCCAACATCATTCTCCATAAATTCTTTTTCCAAAGTTACATAGTTACATAATCCCATTGGTATTAAGTTACATAATCACAATAGTAAAAGATATTTTCAGTTTTAACAATCAATAGCCAGAAAAAAAAGATAATTACAGTTGCAAGCCATAATGGAAACATGATTAACCTAACAATGTAAGATAATTACATACAATTTGGGGGGTCAAGCAGAGTGATGTGGTAAGTGGAAGTGCAAACATGTGCATGTTTTCTTCTGCTCAGCCTGTCTGTGTCTTTTGGTTAGTGCATTTAATCCATTTACATTTAAGGTAATTATTGATGTGTATGATCCTATTACAGTTTTCTTAGTTTTTTAAAAAATGTTTTGAGGTTTGTTTTCTGTAGGTAAGGCTTTTCCTTCTCTTGTTTTCTGACTAGAGAAAACATTTGTTGTAAAGCTGGTTTGGTGGTGCTGAATTTTATTAACTTGCTTGTCTGGAAAGCTTTTGATTTCTCTGTCAAATCTGAACGAGAGTCTTGCTGGCTCGAGTATTCTTGGTTGTAGTTTCTTCCTTTTCATCACTTTAAATATATCATGCCATTCCCTTCTGGCTTGTAGAATTTCTGTTGAGAGATCAGCTGATAGCCTGATGAGAATTCCCTTGTTTGTTATTTGTTGTTTTTCCCTTGTTGTTTTTAGTATTTTATCTCTGTCTTTAATTGTTGTCAGTTTGATTACTATGTGTCTTGGTGTGCTCCTCGTTGGGTTTATCCTGACTGGGACTCTCTATATTTCCTGGACTTTGTTGATTATTTCCTTTCCCATGTTAGGGAAGTTTTCAACTATTATCTCTCTCCAAATATTTTCTCGGGTCCTTTCTCTCTCTCTTCTCCTTCTGGGACATCTATAATGTGAATGCTGGTGCATTAAATGTTGTCCCAGAGGTCTCCTAGTCTGTCTTCATTTCTTTTCATTCTTTTTTTCTATATTCTGTTCTGTGGCAGTGATTTCCACCATTTTGTCCTCCAGATCATTTGTCCGTGCTTCTGCCTCAGTTATTCTGCTATGGATTCCTTCTAATGTATTGTTTTGTTTTTTTTTTAATGTATTGTTTATCTCTGCTTGTTTATTCTTTAGTTCTTCTAGGTCTTTGGTAAACATTTCTTGCATCTTCTCAATCTTTGCCTCAATTCTTTTTCCAAGATCTTGAATCATACTCACTATCATTATTCTGAATTCTTTTTTTGGAAGGTTGCCAATCTCCACTTCATTTAGTTGTTTTCTGGTGTTTTATCTTGTCCTTTCATCTGGGACGTAACTTTCTGCTTTTTCATGCTGATTAACTTTCTGTGGTATGGTTTGATTGTGGTTCTTCTTCCTTCTGCCTACCCTCTGATGGAGGAAGCTAATCTATAAGCTTCCTGATGGGAGAGACTGGTGGTGGGAAAAACTAGTTCTTGCTCTGGTGGGCAGGTCCTTACTCCATAAAGCTTTAATCTAATTATCTGCTGATGGGTGGGGTTGCTCTTTTTCCCTATTAATTTTTTGGCCTCAGCCCTCATGTCTATGGGTTTCCCTCATAGCTCAGATGGTAACGAATCTGCCTGCAGTGCAGGAGACCCAGGTTCAATCCCTGGGTCAGGAAGATCCCCTGGAGAAGGAAATGGCAACCCACTCCAGTATCCTTGCCTGGAAAATCCCATGGACAGAGGAACCTGGTGGGCTTCAGTCCATGGGGTCACAAAGAGTCGGGCACGACTGAGCAACTAACACACAAACACACTCATGTTTATGGACTCTGTGGTTGGGTTAATGGTGACCTTCAAGAGGGTTTATACCAAAGGGGACCTTCCCAAACAGCTGCTGCCAGTTACCCAATCCCTTGGTGAGCCCCTGGCAACCCACTCCTCCACAGGAGACCCTCCAGCACTAGCAGGTAGTTTTGGTTCAGTTTCCTATGGAGTCACTGCTCCTTTCCCCTGAGTCTTGGTGTGTTCAAGGTTTTGTTTGTGCCCTTTAAGATTGGAGCTTCTGTTTTCCCGGTCCTGTGGAAGTCTTATGATCAAATCCCACTGGCCTTCAAGGTCAGATTCCCTGGGGATTCCCAGTCCCTTTGTTGGGTCCCCAGGCTGGGGAGCCTGATATGGGGTTCCAAACCTTTACAACAGTGGGAGAACTTCTTTGGTGTTATTGTTCTCCAGCTTGTGGATCACTCACCAAATGGGTATGGGATTTGATTTTATCATGATTGTGCCCCTTCTTCTGTCTTGCTGCAGCTTCTTCTTTGTCTTTGAATGTGGGCTATCTTTTTCTGGTAGGTTCCAGTGGCCTCCTTTCCGTGGTTATTCAACAACTAGTTGGATTTTGGTGCTTTTGCAGGAGGAGACGAGCACAAGTCTTTTCTATTCTGCCATCTTGAACCAGAAGTCACATTTGTCTGTTTATTGGTGACATTTGTCACCAATTTAGTCATTTGTTCACCAAATAACTTTTTGAGCACTGTGTACCAGGCACTATTGTACATGCTTCATATACATCAGAAGTTAAAACAAAGACCAGTGTCCTCTTCGATCAACTAGGAGGAGACGGACAATAAGCAGGAAGTGTAATAAATATAGTTAAGCTTCAGAAGATCAGAAATGCTGTAGGAGAAAAACCCATTTTCTCCATACAGGGTTCTTTTCTTTTAAATTATTTATTTATTTATTTTTGTCTGTTCTGGGTCTTCATTGCTTAGAAGCGGCTACTCTCTAGTTGTGGCGTGTGGGCTTCTTATTGCAGTGGCTTCTCTTGCAGAGCACAGGCTGTAGGTGAATGGGCTCAAAAGTTGCAGCTCCTGGGCTCTTGAGCACAGGCTCACTAGTTGGGATGCTAGGGCTTAGTTCCTCTATGGCTTGTGGGATCTTCCCAGATCAGTGTCTCCTGCATTGTCAGGCAGATTCTTTACCACAGAGCCACCAGGGAAGCCCCTCAATGAAGTTTTATGCTTCTTTTGCTAGGTTTATTCCTAGTAATTGTGAATGATATATTTAAAAATTACAGTTTCTAGTAGTTTATCGCTATCTATATAAGGCACTGCTGTTCAATTTTATTTTTAGCATTCATCTTATTTACCAACTCGTTATTCTACTAGTTTAGAAATTCCTTTGGGTGTTTTAGTTTTTGTATTTTTGAATAGTAAGTTTTTTTCTTTCTCATCCTTATGTCTTATTTTTTAAGTGAAATTTTTTGCACATTTATTTTTATTAGCAGAATTTATTTTTTACAGCACTTGTACATTTACAAAAATATTAAGCAGTTGGTACAGAAGGTTTCCATATCACCTTTTATCTTCCCTCTCCCTCTAGTTTTCCTTATTAGTAACATCTTACATTAGTATGGTACATTTATTACAATTCAATTCAGTTCAGTTCAGTCACTCAGTCATGTCAAACTTTTTGCGACCCAATGGGCCACAGCATGCCAGGCCTCCCTGTCCATCACCAACTCCCGCAGTTTACCCAAACTCATGTCCACTAAGTCGGTGATGCCATCCAACCATCTCATCGTCTGTTGTCCCCTTCTCCTCCCGCCTTCAATCTTTCTCAGCATCAGGGTCTTTTCAAATGAGTCAGCTCTTTGCATCAGGTGGCCAAAGTTTTGGAGTTTCAGCTTCAACATCAGCCCTTCCAATGACCACTCAGGACTGATCTCCTTTAGGATGGACTGGTTAGATCTCTTTGCAGTCCAAGGGACTTTCTAGAGTCTTCTCCAACACCACAGTTCAAAAGCATCAATTCTTAAGCACTCAGCTTTCTTTATAGTCCAACTCTCACATCCATACATGACTACTGGAAAAACCATAGCCTTGACTAGACGGACCTTTGTTGGCAAAGTAATGTCTCTGCTTTTGAATATGCTATCTAGGTTGGTCATAACTTTCCTTCCAAGGAGTAAGTGTCTTTTAATTTCATGGCTGCAATCACCATCTGTAGTGATTTCAGAGCCCAAAAAAGTAAAGTCAGCCACTGTTTCCATGATTTCCCCATCTGTTTGCCATGAAGTAATGGGACTGGATGCCATGATCTTAGTTTTCTGAATGTTGAGCTTTAAGCCTACTTTTTCACTTTCCTCTTTCACTTTCATCAAGAGGCTCTTTAGATCTTCTTTGCTTTCTGCCATAAGGGTGGTGTCATCTACATATCAGAGGTTATTGATATTTCTCCCGGCAATCTTGATTCCAGCTTGTGCTTCCTCCAGCTCAGCATTTCTCATGATGTACTCTGCATATAAGTTAAATAAGCAGGGTGACAATATACAGCCTTGACGTACTTCTTTTCCTATTTGGAACCAGTCTGTTGTTCCATGTCCAGTTCTAACTGTTGCTTCCTGACCTGCATACAGGTTTCTCAAGAGGCAGGTCAGGTGGTCTGGTATTCCCATCTCTTTCAGAATTTCCCGCAGTTTATTGTGATCCACACAGTCAAAGGCTTTGGCATAGTTAATAAAGCAGAAATAGATGTTTTTCTGGAACTCTCTAGCTTTTTCGATGATCCAGCGGATGTTGGCAATTTGATACCTGGTTCATCTGCCTTTTCTAAAACCAGCTTGAACATCTGAAAGTTCACGGTTCATGTATTGCTGAAGCCTGGCTTGGAGAATTTTGAGCGTTACTTTACTAGCATGTGAGATGAGTGCAATTGTGTGGTAGTTTGAGCATTCTTTGGCATTGCCTTTCTTTGGGATTGGAATGAAAACTGACCTTTTCCAGTCCTGTGGCCACTCCTGAGTTTTCCAAATTTGCTGGCATACTGAGTGCAGCATTTTCACAGCATCATCTTTTAGGATTTGAAATAGCTCAACTGGAATTCCATCACCTCCACTAGCTTTGTTAGTGGGCCCTTATTGGTATGTTATTATTAACTAAAAGTTAATATTTTATATTTTATTAACTAAAAATCCTTAGTTTTTGAAAAAAATTTTAAGATTTTTCTCTCATGTTGTTTTTCAGTACCATTATTCCATTCAGAACACTGTATTACATTTAAGTGTCATGTCTCCTTAGCCTACTCTTGACTGTGATATTTTTTCAGACATTTCTTGTTTTTGATGACCTCTTATTTTAAAAATGTCATTGTGTAAAACATCTTGTGTAATTTTTAATAGAGAAAGTGGGGAAGCCTTGTCTTTTTCCTGACTGTGAAGAGAATGCTTCATGAGTCTTGAAGTATGATATTTGCTATAGATTTTGATGGATACCCTTTATCAGATTAAAGAAAATCTTATTTTCCTTCTGATTTTCCGAGGTATTTTATCATGAAAAAGTAAGGGATTTAATCAAGATTTTTTTCTGCATTGGTAGATCATATAGTTTTTCTCCTTTAATCTCTTCATGTGGTGATATTGAACTATCCTTTAAAGTCCTTTTGGTCATGATACATTATTTATATGTCAACATTCTTACATATACATACATATTCACATGGAAATGTGAATATATGATGAATAACCAACATATGATTTGGTTTGGTAATCTAGGATTTTTGCATCCATTTTCATAAATGAGATTGGCCTTTAATTTTCCTTACTTATAATACTTACATTTTCTATAAGATAAATACTATAGTTTTTTTTTTCCTCAGATCTCTTAATATCATTAATTAGATTGTAGGTGTTCTTTGCCAACAAAGGTCCGTCTAGTCAAGGCTATGGTTTTTCCAGTGGTCAGGTATGGATGCGAGAGTTGGACTGTGATGAAAGCTGAGCGCTGAAGAATTGATGCTTTTTAACTGTAGTGTTGGAGAAGACTCTTGAGAGTCCCTTGGACTGCAAGGAGATCCAACCAGTCCATCCTAAAGGAGATCAGTCCTGGGTGTTCTTTGGAAGGAATGATGCTAAAGCTGAAACTCCAGTACTTTGGCCACCTCGTGTGAAGAGTTGACTCATTGGAAAAGACTCTGATGCTGGGAGGGATTGGGGGCAGGAGGAAAAGGGGACGACAGAGGATGAGATGGGTGGATGGCATCACTGACTCGATGGACGTGAGTTTGAGTGAACTCCGGGAGATGGTGATGGACAGGGAGGCCTGGCGTGCTGTGATTCATGGGGTCGCAAAGAGTCGGACATGACTGAGCGACTGAACTGAACTAACTGAGGTCGTCTTTAGTTTTCTGCTGGACCATAAAGAGATTCATTAAACATGTCTTCTGGAAATATCTGCTTCATCTATTTAGTCTGAATTCTTCTTCTAGTTTAATGCTTAAAGTTTTATGATTTCCTCACTGTTATGCCTGTGTACTATCTGTAAAAATCATTATTATTTATACTAGTGGGCTTCCCTGGTGGCTCAGTTGGTAAAGCGTCTGCCTGCAATTCAGGAGACCCGGGCTCGATTCCTGGGTCAGGAAGATCCCCTGGAGAAGGAAATGGCAATCCACTCCAGCACTCTTGCCTGGAAAATCCCATGGACGGAGGAGCCTGATAGGCTACAGTCCATGGGGTTGCAAAGAGTCGGACACGACTGACTTATACTAGTTTATATAATTTATATAAACTAGTTATTTATACTAGTTATTATAATCAAGTCCCTTTATTACTTTGGAGTGGGTTGCTTGGCCTTTAGGAAGTTTTGAACTTTTTTATGATTGACAGTTTTACTAATACTATATATATTGTTTGAACTGTGCTTGACTTCTGCTCCTTACTGTAATGGAGGTAGTAATAGCATTGTCTGCCTCTGGTATTCATATTGTAGTTTGTTGCTTGTAAAGTACTTTTTATAGAAGAGTATGTTTATATACGAAAAGTGTTTTGTATTTTGTATCCAATCACTTTACATGCCCTTCACCACTAACATTCATGTGTAAGCCACTAATCAACTTTCATCTGAATAATTACAATAACTAGTCTTATTTCCCTACAGTTCTTCTCTCACAGCAGCCAAAATGATTTTAAAGCGTAATCAAGTCATATCCCTCTGGTGTTTAAAACTTCACACAGCTTCTCAACAGACTAGAGTAACATCTAAACTCCTTACTGTGATTTCTATTCCCCCAGTGCCTGGAACAAGGCCTTAGACGTAATAGGCACTCAAGAAATATCTGTTGAATGGATGACGCCTTCAGTGTTCGAGAAGCTCTGTCTTGCTCAGAATCTACAGTTTATTAATAAATGGCAGAGTCAGGATGAAAACTCACATTTCCAACTTACCTTTATAAATTGCTGAACCAAATTGCTATATTTTTCCAGTCCTCCAATGGGCTTTGAACCAAACCCATTTTGCCTTCCAGACTCTCTGTATCTGTGTTAATTTGTTTATGCTTTTTTGTTTTGCCTTTCTAAATCTTGCCCATCTTCAATACATGAACTTAATTTGGCTTCCTTTTACAGAACTTTCTTTGTATGGCTTCAGTGGTCTGTTTTTTTGGTGGTGATAGTGGTGAGTTGTGTTGGGGAGGTTAGAGTATAACTGGGAAGGAGACTCTAGTAAATACCAGATGTTGTATTGCATACTTACGTAAGTGATTTCACTTCCCACAGGATCTTGTGAGGGAAGAACCACTTTTTTTTTTCTTTTTAAAGATGGAGAAAACTCAAGTCTCAGAGAGGTTTTCAGTTCCATCACCCAGATGGGAAATCTATACTTTATCTGAGTTTTCTAAGTCCTCTAAATCTTCTAAGACTAAAGCCTTCCACCACTGCCTGGCAGAGCTAGAATGGTGCCCAGCTGACCTTGATCAGAGCCGACTTTCTGCTCTCCTGGTTTAGCTTGTCACACTGGGCCAATGCCATATCTGATAGTCTGGCCTGTATGTCAGGATCACACAGGAAAATCAACAGCAGGATGATCTGTTTCTGTTTGATAAGAAATCTGACTCCAGTCAAATGCTAAACCTTTTTATAGGTAGCTATGTTTTTTTCCCCCGCTTCCTCTTTACTTGGGCCTCTTACTGTGTTTTGTTTTTTTTCTCCTTTCTTCCTCTAGTATTCTAGTCAAGAAGAAAGCCAGAGGAAGCAATTGCCTACTGCTGCCGCCCAGTGTTGTAAGTGAGAAACTTGTCTCTGAATCTCTTCTTAATCACAGCTTTCTGTCAGTTCTCCAAATGTGGCTTATTTTGAGTTGGGGAGGTTGGAGAGAGATGGTGTGTATAAACAGAAGATATTCCAGAAATACACCTTATTCAGGCTCATCCTCCCAATGGCTATCTCCCCGTTAGCTTTAAGAAGAGATCTTTTGGTTTTGTGTGGCTGTAGGTAGGGCAGTGAGGCTTTTTTTTCCTCTGTTTACCAGCTTTTACCCCTAGAGGAATGATTTTTACTGTTCTGTCTCCATTTATCTGTTATTGTCCTTTAAGAGTTTCCACCTCTGGAAACTCTAGTTTAGGTCTTTCCTCTGCTCCCATTGTATCCTATATATATATAGCCATCATATGTTATAATCTATATATATTTATTTGATAAGAATGCAAAATTCTTAAAGGCCAAAATTTGTATTCCTAGCATCTG
Source organism: Bos indicus (assembly GCF_029378745.1). Taxonomy (NCBI): domain Eukaryota; kingdom Metazoa; phylum Chordata; class Mammalia; order Artiodactyla; family Bovidae; genus Bos; species Bos indicus. The sequence goes on from NC_091767.1 coordinate 59,360,121, forward strand.
GCTCAACACCTGGTAACATAATATATGTGTGTGGGCTAAGTTGCTTCATTTGTGTATGACTCTCTGTGACCCCATGGACTGTAGCCCACCAGACTCCTCTGTCCATGGAATTCTCCAGGCAAGAATACTGGAGTGGGTTGCCATTTCCTCCTCTGGGGGATCTTGCCTACCCAGGGATCAAACCCATGTCTCTTGTATTTCCTACATTGCTGGGCGGGTTCTTTACCCACTAGTGCCACCTGGGAGGAACTCAGGTAAGCCTCAGTAAAGGAGATCAGTAAGCCTCAGTAAAGTTTGATAAATGATTAACTGAGTGAGAGAACTTGTTATTTCCTTTGAGGTTAACTTATCCAGACCACACAAATTCCTTTTTGAAATGAGCTGTACATTGTTGGTATATTGGTATCTTTTCAGTTTCTCTCAGAATAGCTTGAGCAGACACCAAAGGACTGACTCGAAATTAGTTCCCTTTCACTTTTTCAACTCTGGGGGTTGGCTGTGCCTATGTTTTGTTTCGTTTGTGTTGCTGTAGTGTTTGTGAATCACTGCCAAAATCTTTTCAATGGCAGGTTGATAGTCCTGGTAATAGTGGTAGTAGTTATTGTAGTAATGCTACTAATAATAATAACCATAGCAGCTAACATATTTTGAGGTTTGATAGTATGCCAGATGCTGCTGTAAGAGCTGAAATGTAGTAACTTATTTAATCTTCACAGTAACCCTAAGACATAGATTTTACTGTTTTCCTCGTTTTTAAGATGAGGAAACTGAGATTGAGTTATTTGCCACAGATCACATAGTAAGTGGTGAAGTAAATACTCAGATACAAACAGTCTGACTCTATAGCCCATGCATTAAACCACCATGTTATACCACTTCATACTGTTTCTGAGAAGAAGAACCTCTATCCATGGTTTATAAATCCATTGGTTGTCTTCTATTGGCTACTTACTTTCCTGATAAAAGAGAGACCACTGGCAGAGGTCAGTACTTTTTCTTTATTTAAATAACACCTATTTTACATATGATTTGTTACTTTCATTTTTCCCATTTGGGAACTAGTATTTATCAAGCATTTAGAGTCATGGGAGACAAGAATCTGAATTGAACACCAAGTTGTGAATTAAAGTCTCTAAGTCATTTCCAAAACTCATTGTAATGAGATAATTTTGAGTTTTTAATCTTTTAAGTCTTTTTCCAAGATGGCTAATGCAAGTGAAATGGAATAATTGAGCTTTCTCTTCCATTCCTTCTTGGTTCCATTTGATGAAATGCAGTTCAAGTGATTAAAGAGCAAATGCTTAGAGGGCAGGAGGAAATAAGAGAATGTAAATAATCAGCATTTATGAATTCTCTTACTTTTTAAATATGTTTACCAGCTAATTTGTTTTATGTGAAGTGAAGTGAAAAGTCGCTCAGTGGTGTCCAACTCTTTGCAACCCCGTGGACTGTAGCCTGCCAGGCTCCTCTGTCCATGGAATTCTTCAGGCCAGAATACCGGAGTGGGTATCTGTTCCCTTCTCCAGGGGATCTTTCCAATCCAGGGATTGATCCTAGGTCTCCTGCATTGCAGGTGGATTCTTTACTGTCTGAGCCACCAGGGAAGCCCAATTTGTTTTATACGCATAGCCTATCCCTGTCTTTTGACTACTCTCTAATATATTTTTATTTGGAAAAACTTTAAACTTATAGGAAAGTTGAGAAAACAGTACATTGAATACCGAGTTACCTTTTACTAGATTCAGTGATTAACATTTTGCCAAATTTGCTTCTCTTTCTCCCTACTGATGTTTCCCATTTCTGTCTGTATATGCACATACATAAAAATATACATGTGTGTTTTCTGGAATCATTTGAATATAAGCATCAGACTTTATGACACATCAGCATGTGTCTCCTAAGAGAACACTTTGCATAACCAAAATACCATTATTAGAATCAAGAGATTTAACATTGATTATATATATTAATAATATATGATATATAGTTAATATTAAGAATTCCCCAGTTGTCCCCCAAGTGTTTTCATAGACCTGCCTTGCACCAGCATGTAATTTAATCAAGAATTGCACATTTTTACTCAGTTGTCCTGAATCTTTAATCTCCTTTAATAAAAAACTTGCCTTTTTAGTCATTTATGACACTGGCTTTTTTTCAGTTAGAAAAATATTTTTATTCTAATTATAATATCTACTGCAAATGGCAGTATATACTAGTATAGGTTTGTGGGAAGCCATTTGATAATATGTACCAAGAGGCTTTAAAAATCCATAACCTTTGACTCAGCAGCTGAATTTCTTGAAATTTGTCCTAAATAATCAAGAAACTGATGAGGATTTGTATAGAAAGATATTCATTTCAAAATATTTAAATAGCAAAATTTGAAAATGACTTAATAAGCAACAGTAAATATAATAGTCATAAGATTTGAATATTATGCTTTGAATAATAGGGAAATTTTCATGAAACTAAATTAAAATATACAAAACTCTTACTCTCTGTATGTGCATATGCATATACATCAGTTCAGTTCAGTTCAGTCGCTCAGTCGTGTCCGACTCTTTGCAACCCCATGAATCACAGCACGCCAGGCTTCCCTGTCCATCACCAACTCCTGGAGTTTACTCAAACACATGTCCATCGAGTTGGTGATGCCATCCAGCCATCTCATCCTCTGTCGTCCCCTTCTCCTCCTGCCCCCAATCCCTCCCAGCATCAGGGTCTTTTCCAGTGACTCAACTCTTCGCATGAGGTGGCCAAAGTACTGGAGTTTCAGCTTCAACATCAGTCCTTCCAATGAACACCCAGGACTGATCTCCTTTAGGATGGACTGGTTGGATCTCCTTGCAGTCCAAGGGACTCTCAAGAGTCTTCTCCAACACCACAGTTCAAAAGCATCAATTCTTCGGTGCTCAGCCTTCTTCACAGTCCAACTCTCACATCCATACATGACCACTGGACTGGAAAAACCATAGCCTTGACTAGACGTACCTTTGTTGGCAAAGTAATATCTCTGCTTTTGAATATGCTATCTAGGTTGGTCATAACTTTCCTTCCAAGGAGTAAGCGTCTTTTAATTTCATGGCTGCAGTCACCATCTGCAGTGATTTTGGAGCCAGAAAAATAAAGTCTGATGCTGTTTCCACGGTTTCCCCATCTATTTCCCATGAAGTGATGGGACCGGATGCCATGATCTTAGTTTTCTGAATGTTGAGCTTTAAGCCAACTTTTTCACTCATAGGTATATGTGTGTGTGTGTATGTATAATTTAAGAGTTTTTCCTATATACCCCAAATTGCATACCCCTAAAATTCATATGTTGAAGCCCTGGCCCCTTATGTGACTGTATTTGGAGATAGAGCCTGTGAGCAGATGAGAAAGATTAATTGAAAATGTAAGAATGAGGCTCTAATTTGTTAGGGCTGATAACCTTAGAGATTTCTAAGGGGAATGGAGCAAGAAGGTGGCCATCTACAGGCCAGGAAGAGAACTTTCATCAGGAACCAAATCAGCTGGCACCTTGAGCTTGGGCTTCCTAGACTTTAAACCTGTGGGATACAAATTTCTGTTGTTTAGACCACCTAGACTGTGGTATTTTGTTACGGCAGCTGAGCAGACTAGTATAGGTTTTGGTGCTGAGAGTCGGGGTGCTGCAGTAACAAATACCTAAAAATGTGACAGCAGCTTTGGAAGTTTGGGTAATGGATATAAAGACTGGAAGAATTTTGAGGTGCAAACAAGGTTGTTGTGCAGGGACTGTTGGGAGAAATGGATATTAAAGGATGTTCTGGAGAAGTGTCAGATAGAAATGAGGGATGGTTTATTGGAAACTGGAGGAAAGGTGATCCTTGTGGCAATGAACTTAGCTGAATTGTTTGAGGGTTTTGTGAAAGGTACAATTTATAAGTGATCAAATTGGGTGTTTAGCAGAGGTGATTTCTAAACTAAATAATGAAGATATGCCTTGGGTCTTCCTTATTGCTAATAGTAAAATGCCAGAAGAGAGGGTTGAATTGAAGATGAAATTGTTAAATAAAAAGGAACTTGAATTTGGAGATTTGGCAATTCTTAGCCTATCCTTAGCCTATATTTTGTGAAAAATGAAAAATCTTGTTCTGAAGAAAATACTAAAGAGATCATGGTATGACTCATGGACTTAACCAGCCATCAGCAGAAGCCAGGAATAGAGATGGAATTATACCAGCAGAGACATTGCCAATTTCAACGAAAGGGGACAGAGAAAGAGGGATGGAATGAAGGAAGGCTGTTGGATTTCTTGAATTCTTCAAGACTCAATCATAGAGTATTTGACTGTAAACATGTGCTGTTCTTGAGGAAAGGCAAAAGTGACCCGGAAGGTGATTTGGAGAATATCAGGGCTGCCACTCTCAGCACAGGCCCAGGGGACAGAGATGTTTCCTTCTGTTTCAGAGGGTGATCACCACTGAGAGCTATGGGGCCAGGGCCCTTCTGCAGAGCTGTGGGAGTGACAGTGTCACTCCAGTGGAGGACGGGTCATGGAACCAAAGAGAATTATTCTCTAGCCTCATGATCTAATGGAATTTGCCTTGCTAGGTTTTGGACTAGCTTGAGACCTGTCACTTCTTTCCTATCTCTTCCTGGTGGAGTGAGGTTATCCTTCTGTCTCATCATTGTAATTTGGAAGCACATACTTGGTTTCACAGGTTCACAGCTAGAGAGGAATTTTGCCTCAGGATGAATCATAACTGAATTCTCACTCATATCTAATTTAGTTGGTATTTAAATGAGTTTTTGGACTTTAGAATTGATGCTGGAATGAATGAATGCATTTTGCATGTTTTAAGGATGTGAATTTTGGGGGACCAGAGGCAGAATGCTAGAGCTGAATTTTGTCCCCCTGAAATTCATATATTGAGGCCCCAACTCCCAATGTGTTTGTATTGAGAGAGTCATTTATGACTTTAAATGAAGTCATAAAGATGGAGCCCTGATCTGATAAGTCTGTTACCTATTTAAAAAGAAGAGACAACTGTGCTCTCTGCCATCTGAGAATACATGGCAAGAAGGTGGCCATTTATAAGCTGGGAAGAGAGTTCTCACTGAACTCTGCCAGAATGCTGATCTCTAACTTTTCAGCCTCCAGAGACTGAGAAAATACATTTCTTTTGTTAAGCTACCTAGTCTATAGTATTTTGTTATGGCAGTCTGAGCAGACTAATATACTTATTATAAATGTATCTGTACAGTTAGGGGGAGAATACCTAGAGAAACACTAAAATACTAACCAAACTTTTCTTTGATACATGGGGACTTTTTAAATCCCTTTTCGCATTTCTTTCATTTTCTAAATATTTAACAATGTACTAATTTTAATAGTTAAAAGTTATTAACAAGAGGAATGGAATAACTGGATCCTTGTTCTAGAGGTTGGTTTACTGCTGTCTCTCTGAGTGATTTTGAAAGTCTTTCCATTGTCTATTTCAATTTCTTGATGTATAAAATGGGAGTGTTGGTCTAAATAACCTCTAGAACTCTTAGCTGTAATATCGTGTGACTGTACCTTCCTAGTCCTGAGAGTTCTTCATGTGGATGGTCCCTCTTCTGTTTTTTTTGCTAGGGTCAGTTCTCTGCAGTCACTGTGACATGTCCACAAAATATTTTCAGAAATCACTGGGCTACTACTCTAAAGAAACCCTTTTTCTTATCTTTGATATGAAAGTTCCTCTGGCCCCAATTATGTCTTTAAAAATTGAGATTCTTTAAAAATTTTGGGGTGAACTATATTCTTTTTCCAATGTTTTCTTTCCAGACTTTTCTGATGGTGAGTTTAACATTCAGTAATAACACTTTGCATTCACTTTTATCTTAGGATATGTCATTCTCCTTTGGTAACTGTGATATATGTAGATATGTCATAGGGCGATTATTACATTATGTCCACATATCTTTTATCCCTTGTGTTATTGTCAGTTCTTGTTCCCATTACTTCAGGGAAAGATATGGAAGGCAAGAACTGAAGAAATGGTGTTCCTGACTTTAGTAACTGAAAGCCTAGGATTTGAGGGCAATGTTCAAAATGTTTTGAATAAATACTATGGGAGGAAGTAGAGATTCACCTTAATCTCCCTTTTCCTGAATAAGAGAAGCCTTGCTTGACTTGAGTGAGAGAGAAAGAAGGTGACCAGAGTAGACATCTTGGGACCTTATGTCTACTTTCTGGGTGGTACTAGTGAACAGTAGGTCCCTGGAAAGGGAATGGCTGGGTGCTGTGTCTAGGCCAGTGGATGCTCACTGAGACTGCTATGTTCCAACAAGTTGTGCATGCTGCAGAAGGAATCCTGGGCTCTCTGAAAGTAGCAGGTGAGACTCTGGTTCCAATGAAGCCACTTGAGCAGGATTAAAAGAAATCTCAAATGTTTTCTGTGTGCTGGAGGTGACCTGGGATATTTCAGTGAATGCTGTTACACAAAGACATACCTATGCATGAACAGTCATGTCACTCCAGTGTCTTATTCTCATACTGTCAGTATTTGGAGCAGTCTTCCCGGACAGGTAAGACTTACACTGAGATTCTCAAGATATTTGAGTTTTCTAAGAACAATAACATCTGTCCTCCTCGAAGAGGTCTTGAGCCTCTTTTTGTTGGTGGTTGTTGCCTGTCGGATTGCTACTGCTTGATTCTTTCTGCTCTCTTGGGTAGGTGAATGCCTGCTCTCTCATTGGGGTCCATTTGTGACCCTCCAGAAGTTACCTCATTGTACCCTTCAGGGTCCAGTTCCTGGATGTGAGAGATTGCTTTGGTTCAGCCTCTTTCTTACACTACTGACTTCTTCCAACAGTAGATGTACTTAGTTTGCTGCTGCTGGGATCCTACCAAATAGAGACTTTTTGAATGGGGAGAGTAACAGGACAGCTCAGGCCCAGGCACCACTAGCAGTAAAGAATCTGCCTGCCAATGCAGGAGACATAAGAGATGTGGGTTTGATCCCTGCGTTGAGAAGATCCCTTGGAGGAGGGCATGGCAACCCACTCCAGTATTCTTACCTGGAGAATTGCATGCTTAGAGGAGTCTGGTGGGCTACAGTCCATGTGGTTGCAAAGAGTTGGACATGACTAAGCAACTTAGCATGCACGCAGGCCCAACCATATTCCACAAAATTCATTTGACTCTTGGGGAGCTCACTTGTTCTTGATCTGAGAAACCAAGGCAATTTCCTTCTATTCTCTGTCTCCCAGCTCTGCTTCCTCTTTTCAGTCCTCTTGTCTACAGGGTTCAGATCAGCAGTTCTTCTACCCACGTAGACCTGTCTGGCTTCCCTTCTGCAAGCACCCCCAGTCTTTGTGAATCTTAGAACTTCTCCTCACTTGAATTCAGAGAGGAGAAACAGGAGAAGGGACAGTGTAGCCTCTCTTCACCAACAATTGCTCTCTCCAAAAGTTGTTTATTTCCATATCAACATAGCCATTCTGCTGGACAGCTGACAAGGATCCAGTTAAAGTTTCTTTCAGAATTCCCTAAAATTTGGATTGATCTGATTGTTTCTTCATAATCACTTCTGGTTACTACAGAGCTGATGTGAGTTTGTCCCTTTATTTGTGATGCTTATGTTAATTATTAGGTCAGTTAAGTTCAGTTCAGTCGCTCAGTCGTGTCCAGTTCTTTGTGACACCGTGGACCACAGCACGCCAGGCCTCCCTCTCCATCACCAGCTCCTGCAGTTTACCCAAACTCATGTCCACTGAGTCAGTGATGCCATCTAATCATCTCATCCTCTGTTGTCCCCTTCTCTCCCGCCCTCAATCTTTCCCAGCATCCGGGTCTTTTCAAATGAGTCAGCTCTTCGCATCAGGTGGCCAAAGTATTGGAGTTTCAGCTTTAGCATCAGTCCTACCATTGAACACCTAGGACTGATCTCCTTTAGGATGGATCTCCTTGCAGTCCAAGGGACTCTCAAGAGCCTTCTCCAACACCACAGTTCAAAAGCATCAATTTTTCAGTGCTCAGCTTTCTTTATAGTCCACCTCTCACATCCATACATGACTACTGGAAAAAACAGAATTACTAGTTCAAATGATGTTCTCTAGATTTCTCCACTGCTAAGGTATTTTTTTCCCTTTTGTAATTAATAAGTAAAATATTGGGGGTAGGTAGGTAGTACTTTGAGACTGTGTGTATTTAACCTATTTCTTGTAACCTTTCATCCATTAATTTTAGAATCCATTATGATTATGGCCTAAATTTATTATTACATTGGTGTTGCAAAATGTTGGTTTCCTAATTCTATCATTCCTTTACATTGAGTAACTGCCAGTGTTCTGTAAAGCTTTCCCTCCTCGCTTACCCTCCTTTTTTATGACTATCACTATGGACTTACGAATTCACTTCTGTCATTCTCTTTGCTCAAATTCTCCCAAATTTGGCCCGTCCCAGTCCCCTTAACTCAGATCTTGTGTCCTTTTGATGTGACCCCATTATTTATTTATTTATTTATTTAACCATTTCCTTCCTTTCCTGATATAAGCTGTTCCAGGCTCTTCTTGTCCTTTTCTGCTTCTGTAATAGAATAAGTCATTTCTTCAGTGAGCCCTGGCTTCTTTTAGTGGGGGATCGTATTTAGAAATCAAGGTATTCAAACTTCAGTCTTCAGTAAAGATGTTTATACCTATGTCTTGTCAAGGAGTGCAGTAGCACACTGTGTTGCCACACCAAGTGACAGTACTAAGTTCTGCAGCTTTCTGCTGTATTCAGTTTTTACATGTCTGCTTTGCCCACCCACTGTGTTATCAATGACAGTATCACTGGCTGCAACTGAGAAATGAATCAAAAGTGAATCAGCATCTGGCAAGGACTTGGTGAGATGAGTACTCACATATTCTGTCAGGGTGTGTAAATTAGTACAACCTTTCTAACTCAGTAATTTCACTTCTAGGAACCATTCAGGGAAAATAACTTGAGATGCAAAGAAACACTTATGAATAGATTTTAGTTACAATGGGGAAACATTTCAAAATTACTGGAAGAACGGGTAATTGTGGCAAGTTCCATATAATGGAATAATATGTTTGTAAGTAATTTTTTAAAATGCAGGGAACATTTATGTGAATAAGTTTTTAGAAAAGCAGGATCCTAAACTGACGAAGTAGTAGGATCCCAGCTATCTGAAATACAAATTACTCATAAGCATAGGGACAAAACCTAGGAAATAGTTTTAATAGTGTCTCTCAGTGGTAGAATTGTGGGTAATTTTTTTCTTTATCCTTCTTTATACTTTCTAAATTTTCTCCAAATGCATTTATTTCATGATAATTTAAAAGCTAATAAATATTTATTAGAAAATGATCCCAGGCCTTACACTATAGAGGTAGGCCATTGTAGATTTATTTTTTTACTTTGTATTTGAGACTTAATTGAATGATGGTTGTTGGTTGATGGTTGAATGATGATGGTTGTTGGAATTGGCAATGTTTAGCTAAACAATACTAGTGGTTCCTTGATTGAGAATTTTAAGTAGCTCTTAAAGTTGTCTCTTCTGTTGGTTACATCCCTGAGGTCTCTTGTAATAAATTACTATGGTTGAAATAAATTTGGGGATCTGTTTTTTTATATGTAATATGACCTCTAAGCAAGCTTGAAACTTTGAGATACAGCCCACCATTGATGTTTCAAAGAGATTTTCTCTGATTGTCTATGAAAGGTTTGTTTCACTGCTTTTGTTACAGTGTTACGTATAAATAGTACCTTATCAGATCCTATACTGAAATCTCCTGAGTATGAATCAGTCTTTTAAATTAGCAAAATAGGGCATAACTCAACATATTGTTTAAAATTTTTCTTAAAGAATGAGTCAGTTCAGAGCAGTTGGGTGTTAGTCACATGCATGAAAAACAGTGACCAACATTCAGAGGCATCATCAGGAATACAATTTGCCTACCAACTTATGATATCTTATTTGATCACACTGACTTCAAAAGGGTTTCTTTTACCAACATGCCCAGAAGTGACGTGTTTACATAAAAATGTCTTTCCTTTTTTTCCCTTTTCAACCATTAGTGTTATATTTCCTGGTGACCCATCATGCTGATGTTACTGATCCTTAAGAAGCATGAGGTATTAGTGCTTCCCACTACGCTTAAACCATCAGGCTTGATGTACTATATCCCTTGTCTGCAGCACACTCAAATATTCCTCTTATATTGTATGATTCTTGGTCTTCATCTAAAACTGTCCAGTGCCATGCTGTGATTTGTCTTATTTTTAATATTCTACCTGTTTGGGGAGGCAGGGAAATAGGCTATTATATATGTGTAACCAGATATTCCTCACCTGGAAGATTAGATTACTGCCTATTACTGTATAGATGATGGTATAATTCCCCTGCAAGATTCAGCCAAACACAGAAGTCTGGGCAGATACTGCCAATTCTGTTATTAGTTCCATTTCTCTAGCTACCACAAGCAAGACTAGATTTACACTTGTACTAATGAACTTACTTACAAAATAGAACTATTAATACAGTCGTGGATGTAGAAAACAAGCTTATGGTTACCAGGGGATATGAGGGGCAGGGACAAATTTGGAATTGACACGTACACACTACTATATAAAAAGTAGACAGCTGATAAGAACCGGCTGTGTAGTACAGGGAACTCTACTCAGTACTTTATAATGACCTATATCAGCAATATGTGAACCATGAACTTCCTGATGTTCAAGCTGGTTTTAGAAAAGGCAGAGGAACCAGAGATCAAATTGCCAATATCTGTTGGATCATAGAAAAAGCAAGAGAGTTCCAGAAAAACATCTATTTCTGCTTTATTGACTATGCCAAAGCCTTTGACTGTGTGGATCACAATACACTGGAAAATTCTGAAAGAGATGGGAATACCAGACCACCTGACCTGCCTCTTGAGAAACCTGTATGTAGGTCAGGAAACCACAGTTAGAACTGGACATGGAACAACAGACTGGTTCCAAATAGGAAGAGGAGTACGTCAAGGCTGTATATTGTCACCCTGCTTATTTTAACTTCTATGCAGAGTACATCATGAGAAACGCTGGACTGGAAGAAACACAAGCTGGAATCAAGATTGCCGGGAGAAATATCAATAACCTCAGATGTGCAGATGACACCACCCTTATGGCAGAAAGTGAAGAGGAACTCAAAAGCCTCTTGATGAAAGTGAAAGTGGAGAGTGAAAAAGTTGGCTTAAAGCTCAACATTCAGAAAACGAAGATCATGGCATCTGGTCCCATCAGGTCATGGGAAATAGATGGGGAAACAGTGGAAACAGTGTCAGACTTTATTTTTCTGGGCTCCAAAATCACTGCAGATTGTGACTGCAGCCATGAAATTAAAAGACGCTTACTCCTTGGCCTTTCATAAAAGGAGGCTGCCAGAGATCCTGTCCGCCTAGGTTTAAGGAAGCCCTCAAGACCTGTGCGTCAGGCGCGCTAAAGCGCAGGCGGCTGCGACGGGCGCGCTAAGTGCGGCCAAGAGGAGCCACCCCACGTCCGAGGTCAGGGGCAGAAGCTGGGAGGACCCCATGCCCGAAGGACTGCGGCCAAGAGGAGTTACCCCACGTCCAAGGTCAGGGGCAGCGGCCGAGAGTACCAGGTTGCGACGGCGCAGGAACCGCGGAGAGGAGCTACCCCGAGTCCGAGGTCAAGGGGGGCGGCCGAGAGGAGATACCCAGCGTCCGAGGTCAGGGGTGGCGAGGAGAGGAGTTACCAGCGTCCGAAGTCAGACGCGGCGGGCGGGAGGAGCTACCCCACGCCCCCACGCCCGAGGCCAAGGGCGGCGGCCGGGAGGACCAACCCCACATCCAAGGAGCTGTGGCTGCACGGGCGCAGGAGGGCCTAGAGGAGCTATCCCACGTTGAAGGTCAGGAAGGGCGGCGGCGGTGAGGAGATACCCCTCGTCCAAGGTAAGGAGCAATGGCTGCGCTTTGCTGGAGCAGTCGTGAAGAGATACCCCACGCCCAAGGTAAGAGAAACCCAAGTAAGACGGTAGGTGTTGCAGGAGGGCATCAGAGGGCAAACACACTGAAACCATACTCACAGAAAACTAGTCAATCTAATCACACTAGGACCACAGCCTTGTCTAACTCAATGAAACTAAGCCATGCTCGTGGGGCCACCCAAGACGGGTGGGTCATGGTGGAGAGATCTGACAGAATGTGGTCCACTGGAGAAGGGAATGGCAAACCACTCCAGTATTCTTGCCTTGAGAACCCCATGAACAGTATGAAAAGGCAAAATGATAGGATACTGAAAGAGAAACTCCCCAGGTCAGTAGGTGCCCAATATGCTACCGGAGATCAGTGGAGAAATAACTCCAGAAAGAATGAAGGGATGGAGCCAAAGCAAGAAGAATACCCAGCTGTGGATGTGACTGATGATAGAAGCAAGGTCTGATGCTGTAAAGAGCAATATTGAATAGGAACCTGGAATGTCAGGTCCATGAATCAAGGCAAATTGGAAGTGGTCAAACAAGAGATGGCAAGAGTGAATGTCGACATTCTAGGAATCAGCGAACTGAAATGGACTGGAACGGGTGAATTTAACTCAGATGACCATTATATCTACTACTGCGGGCAGGAATCCCTCAGAAGAAATTGAGTGGCCATCATGGTCAACAAAAGAGTCCGAAATGCAGTACTTGGATGCAGTCTCAAAAACGACAGAATATAGATCAATGGAACAAAATAGAAAGCCCAGAGATAAATCCACGCACATATGGACACCTTATCTTTGACAAAGGAGGCAAGAATATACAATGGATTAAAGACAATCTCTTTAACAAGTGGTGCTGGGAAATCTGGTCAACCACTTGTAAAAGAATGAAACTAGAACACTTTCTAACACCACACACAAAAATAAACTCAAAATGGATTAAAGATCTCAACGTAAGACCAGAAACTATAAAACTCCTAGAGGAGAACATAGGCAAAACACTCTCCAACATACATCACAGCAGGATCCTCTATGACCCACCTCCCAGAATATTGGAAATAAAAGCAAAAATAAACAAATGGGACCTAATTACCCTTAAAAGCTTCTGCACATCAAAGGAAACTATTAGCAAGGTGAAAAGACAGCCTTCAGAATGGGAGAAAATAATAGCAAATGAAGCAACTGACAAACAACTAATCTCAAAAATATACAAGCAACTCCTACAGCTCAACTCCAGAAAAATAAATGACCCAATCAAAAAATGGGCCAAAGAACTAAATAGACATTTCTCCAAAGAAGACATACAGATGGCTAACAAGCACATGAAAAGATGCTCAACATCACTCATTATCAGAGAAATGCAAATCAAAACCACTATGAGGTGCCATTTCACACCAGTCAGAATGGCTGTGATCCAAAAATCTACAAATAATAAATGCTGGAGAGGGTGTGGAGAAAAGGGAACCCTCTTACACTGTTGGTGGGAATGCAAACTAGTATAGCCACTATGGAGAACAGTGTGGAGATTGCTTAAAAAACTGGAAATAGAACTGCCTTATGATCCAGCAATCCCACTGCTGGGCATACACACTGAGGAAACCAGAAGGGAAAGAGACACGTGTACCCCAATGTTCATCGCAGCACTGTTTATAATAGCCAGGACATGGAAGCAACCTAGATGTCCATCAGCGGATGAATGGATAAGAAAGCTGTGGTACATATACACAATGGAGTATTACTCAGCCATTAAAAAGAATACATTTGAATCAGTTCTAATGAGGTGGATGAAACTGGAGCCTATTATACAGAGTGAAGTAAGCCAGAAGGAAAAACACGAATGCAATATACTAACGCATATATATGGAATTTAGAAAGATGGTAACAATAACCCTGTGTACGAGACAGCAAAAGAGACACTGATGTATAGAACAGTCTTATGGACTCTGTGGGAGAGGGAGAGGGTGGGAAGATTTGGGAGAATGGCATTGAAACATGTAAAATATCATGTATGAAACGAGATGCTAGTCCAGGTTTGATATACGATACTGGATGCTTGGGGCTAGTGCACTGGGACGACCCAGAGGGATGGTATGGGGAGGGAGGAGGGAGGAGGGTTCAGGATGGGGAACACATGTATACCTGTGGTGGATTCATTTTGATATATGGCAAAACTAATACAATTATGTAAAGTTTAAAAATAAAATAAAACTAAAAAAAAAAAAAAAAGACAGAATGATCTCTGTTCGTTTCCAAGGACAACCATTCAATATCACAGTAATCCAAGTCTATGCCCCAACCAGTAACGCTGAAGAAGCTGAAGTTGAACGGTTCTATGAAGACTTACAAGACCTTTTAGAACTAACACCCAAAAAAGATGTCCTTTTCATTATAGGGGACTGGAATGCAAAAGTAGGAAGTCAAGAAACACCTGGGGTAACAGGCAAATTTGGCCTTGGAATACAGAATGAAGCAGGGCAAAGACTAATAGAGTTTTGCCAAGAAAATGCACTGGTCATAGCAAACACCCTCTTCCAACAACACAAGAGAAGACTGTACACATGGACATCACCAGATGGTCAACACCGAAATCAGATTGATTATATTTTTTGCAGCCAAAGATGGAGAAGCTCTATACAGTCAGCAAAAACAAGACCAGGAGCTGACTGTGGCTCAGACCATGAACTCCTTATTGCCAAATTCAGACTTAAATTGAAGAAAGTAGGGAAAACCACTAGACCATTCAGGTATGACCTAAATCAAATCCCTTATGATTATACAGTGGAAGTGAGAAATAGATTTAAGGGACTAGATCTGATAGATAGAGTGCCTGATGAACTATGGAATGAGGTTCGTGACATTGTACAGGAGACAGGGATCAAGACCATCCCCATGGAAAAGAAATGCAAAAAAGCAAATTGGCTGTTTGGGGAGGCCTTACAAATAGCTGTGAAAAGAAGAGAAGCGGAAAGCAAAGGAGAAAATGAAAGATACAAACATCTGAATGCAGAGTTCCAAAGAATAGCAAGAAGAGATAAGAAGGCCTTCCTCAGCAACCAATGCAAAAAAATAGAGGAAAACAACAGAATGGGAAAGACTAGGGATCTCTTCAAGAAAATCAGAGATACCAAGGGAACATTTCATGCAAAGATGGGCTCGATAAAGGACAGAAATGGTATGGACTTAACAGAAGCAGAAGATATTAAGAAGAGGTGGCAAGAATACACAGAAGAACTGTACAAAAAAGATCTTCACGACTCAGATAATCACGATGGTGTGATCACTGACCTAGAGCCAGACATCCTGGAATGTGAAGTCAAGTGGGCCTTAGAAAGCATCACTACGAACAAAGCTAGTGGAGGTGATGGAATTCCAGTTGAGCTATTCCAAATCCTGAAAGATGATGCTGTGAAAGTGCTGCACTCAATATGCCAGCAAATTTGGAAAACTCAGCAGTGGCCACAGGACTGGAAAAGGTCAGTTTTCATTCCAATCCCAAAGGCAATGCCAAAGAACGCTCAAACTACCGCACAATTGCACTCATCTCACACACTAGTAAAGTAACGCTCAAAATTCTCCAAGCCAGGCTTCAGCAATATGTGAACTGTGAACTTCCTGATGTTCAAGCTGGCTTTAGAAAAGGCAGAAGAACCAGAGATCAAATTGCCAACATCCATTGGATCATGGAAAAAGCGAGAGAGTTCCAGAAAAGCATCAATTTCTGCTTTATTGACTATGCCAAAGCCTTTGACTGTGTGGATCACAATAAACTGTGGAAAATTCTGAAAGAGATGGGAATACCAGACCACCTGACCTGCCTCTTGAGAAACCTGTATGCAGGTCAGGAAGCAACAGTTAGAACTGGACATGGAACAACAGACTGGTTCCAAATAGGAAAAAGAGTTCGTCAAGGCTGTATACTGTCACCCTGTTTATTTAACTTCTATGCAGAGTACATCATGAGAAACGCTGGGCTGGAAGAAACACAAGCTGGAATCAAGATTGCCGGGAGAAATATCAATAACCTCAGATGTGCAGATGACACCACCCTTATGGCAGAAAGTGAAGAGGAACTCAAAAGCCTCTTGATGAAAGTGAAAGTGGAGAGTGAAAAAGTTGGCTTAAATCTCAACATTCAGAAAACGAAGATCATGGCATCCAGTCCCATCAGGTCATGGGAAATAGATGGGGAAACAGTGGAAACAGTGTCAGACTTTATTTTTCTGGGCTCCAAAATCACTGCAGATTGTGACTGCAGCCATGAAATTAAAAGACGCTTACTCCTTGGAAGGAAAGTTATGACCAACCTAGATAGCATATTCAAAAGCAGAGACATTACTTTGCCAACAAAGGTTCATCTAGAAAAGGCTATGGTTTTTCCTGTGGTCATGTATGGATGTGAGAGTTGGACTGTGAAGAAGGCTGAGTGTCAAAGAATTGATGCCTTTGAACTGTGATGTTGGAGAAGACTCTTGAGAGTCCCTTGGACTGCAAGGAGATCCAACCAGTCCATTCTGAAGGAAATCAGCCCTGGGATTTCTTTGGAAGGAATGATGCTGAAGCTGAAACTCCAGTACTTTGGCCACCTCATGCGAAGAGTTGACTCATTGGAAAAGACCCTGATGCTGGGAGGGATTGGGGGCAGGAGGAGAAGGGGACGACAGAGGATGAGATGGCTGGATGACATCTCTGACTCGATGGACGTGAGTCTGAGTGAACTCCGGGAGTTGGTGATGGACAGCGAGGCCTGGCGTGCTGCGATTCATGGAGTTGCAAAGAGTCGGACACAACTGAGCAACTGAACTGAACTGAACTGATATGGGAAAAGAGTCTGAAAAAAAAAGAGTGGATATATGTATATGTATAACTGATTCACTTTGCTGTACAGCTCAAACTAATATTTCATTGTAAATCAACTTATACTAAAAAAAAATTGGTGGCTATAACTAAAGATGTATTTCTGTGAACAATGGAAGCAGAAAAGTGAAAGTGTTAGTGTGCAGTGGTGTCCGATTCCTTGGGACCCCATGGTCTGTAGCCTGCCAGGCTCCTCTGTCCATGGGATTTTCCAGGCAAGAATACTGGAGTGTGTAGCAGTTCCCTTCTTCAGGGGATCTTCCCAATCTAGGGATCGAACCCTGGTCTCCTGCTTTGCAGGCAGTTTCTTTTCTGTCTGAACCACCAGGGAAGCCTGAGAGGAAGCTTATGTCGCTGATTAGAGGCCATTAGCATGTGTGCTCAGTCGTGTCTAACTCTTTGCAACCCTTTGCACTGTAGCCTGCCAGGCTCCTCTGTCCATGGGGTTTTCCAGGCAAGAATACTGGAGTGGGTTGCCATTTCCTCCACCAGGGGTCTTCCTGACCCAGGGATCTTCTGTGTCTCCTGCATTGCAGGTGGATTCTTTACCCTCTGAGCCATCACTTACTCTCACTTATTTATCAAGGACTACATGCCCTGCAGGAAAGCAGGACTGCATTCGCACCTGGCCTCTATTCTGCAGATTCTCCCACCTCATCAGTTTCCCCTTACCCCCTTCTTATTTCTCAGATCCCAGGAAACAGAAGTCTAGCTCATATCCATTCTTTGCCATTTTTCTTCCACTATCTACCACTTTATCTGAGGAATAGTGATACCTTGGAAATAGAGAGGGAAATATTAAGGAGGCAAAGAAGCAAATGGTTAAGAATGACATGTAGTTTGTTCAGGAAGACTTTCCAGAAGAGATGAATTTAGAGATGACTTTTGAAGAAGCTAATTGGAATGTAGTGATGTATCCTACTAAGATATTCATAGTAGGATAAACGAAAATTATGAAGGGGGAATTCAAAACATAGCCCACTGTATTCCCTCAGTCGTAGCTAAGGAACCTCTTACTGGCTGGCATATCATCTGTTCTCGGTAGTGGGAGTAGAGGATCAGTCCATAGCTGCTGGTACGTCTAGTTCAGGACTAGGACTCTCAGACAGGAAAATATGCTAGTTACAGACTCCTAGAGTGTAGGGAGTCTTATTTTAGTAGTAGGGCAGCACAGTGGGCCTAGGACTTCTTTCAGTAAGAGTGGGTGATGAGTTTTACATTGTACATGTGATATTGGTGGAAGCAGTTGATACTGATGCTAATTACAGGTGTTGGCAAACTAACAAAGAAAAGAGAGAGACTATAACAATATGATTTGGCTGATAGAAATAATGTTAATTGCAGCCTTCTGACTCGCTTATTTATTTCTAAACTGCCATCTTCCAGAAAAAATTTGATGTGGCTAATTGCAGTCATTACATTAACTTATTATCATTTCTGTTCAATTGCTATGTTAGACAATTATGCAGGTTAAAAATTTCAGGTTAGTGTATCAAAGTTTTATTTGATTAAAACATTTAAGTGCCTAATCTGGGCATAAATTAGCTGTTACATATTAATTGCATAACTGTTATTCCCATAAAAGCATGGTCATCTTATGGCTTTTTATTATAGATTTTATTGGTAAAAGTGGTAAGCAATGAATTTGATTGATAAAACATGATTGACAGAATTATGGTAGATATCAACAATTGATAGAATTGTTCATTACACTAACAGTTATTGGGCACCTCTTCCTCATGGGAAGAATCATGCTAGGCACCAGAGGGTATAGAAATGGAAAGTCCTTGATCTTAGTGAACTCAAGTCCAGAGAGGAGGAAACAGGTAACTAGTACCATGTGATATGTAAATGATAGGGGAGTATAGAGAAAGAAAACTTAATCCAAATTTGGGATGGTTAGGAATATCTTCCTAGAGGAAATATCTAAATTGAAAAAAAAAGTTTAAGATCAACCAAAGTCCATATGTTTCATTATGGTTCACTCTTTGGGTTGTATATTCGATGGGATTATTCCTTTTTTTCCTTCCAGTTTTATTAAGATATAATTGACATACAGTACTGTGTAAGTTTAAGGTGTACAGTGTAATGATTTGATTTACATACATCATGATATGATCACAATAAGTTTGGTGAATATCATTTTGTATAAATACAAAATTAAAAAAAAGTTTTTTGTGAGGAGAACTCAGGATTTACTGTTAACCACTTTCATATATGACATACAGTAGTGTTGCTCTTGCCTGGAAAATCCCATGGGCGGAGGAGCCTGGTGGGCTGCAGTCCATGGGGTCGCTAAGAGTTGGACACAATTGAGCGACTTCACTTTCACTTTTCACTTTCATGCATTTGAGAAGGACATGGCAACCCACTCCAGTGTTCTTGCCTGGAGAATCCCAGGGACAGTGGAGCCTGGTGGGCTGCTGTCTGTGGGGTCGTACAGAGTTGGACACGACTGAAGCGACTTAGTAGTAGTAGTAGTAGTAGTAGCGGTGGTGTTAATTACGGAGAAGGCAATGGCAGTCCATTCCAATACTCTTGCCTGGAAACTCCCATGGATGGAGGAGCCTGGTAGGCTTCAGTCCATGGGGTCGTGAAGAGTCAGACACGACTGAGGGACTTCCTTTTCACTTTTCACTTTCATGCATTGGAGAAGGAAATGGAAACCCACTTCAGCATTCTTGCCTGGAGAACCCAAGGACGGAGGAGCCTGGTAGGCTGCCGTCTATGGGGTCGTACAGAGTTGGACACGACTGAAGCGACTTAGCTGCAGCAGCAGCAGTGTTAATTATATTTTTCATGTTGTGCATTACATTGCTGCATATTGTATGGGTTTTGACAAATATGTAATGACACATATACCCTCATAGTATCATGCAGAATAATTTCACTTCCCTACTATTCTCCTGTGTTGTAGCTATCCATTCCCCACACCCCACAAAACTCCAAAATAAACTGAGTTTTGGAAGATGAGTAGGAGTCAGTCAAGGAAAGGAGGAAAGAGTTTATGGTATTAGGATACCAAGATGAAAAAGCATCACTTAAAATCCACTTGCCAATGCAGGGGACACAGGTTCGATCCCTAGTCCAGGAAGATCCCACATGCCATGGTGTAGATGAGCGCCTGTGCCACAACTACTGAGCCCACACTCTGCAACCAGAGAAGCCTTCACAGTTGAGAAGCCCTCACACTGCTCTGAAGACCCAGCACAGCCTAAATAAATAAATAAAACATACTCACAGTTAAGAAAAAGCATCCCTTAAGTATACTATATTCTGAATGGCTTGAAGGCAGGAGATAGAGTAAGGAAGGGGTCAGAGAAGAGGCCAGAGAGGCACAGAATGCTCATGTCAGGAAGAGTTTGAATGCCACAGCAAGCTGTTTATATTTTTATCTTGAAGACAATGGGGAGCTTTTAAAGACTTAATTCAGGAGAATGAAACAATCAGATGGTGGTGGTGGTTGTGGTGTGAGCATTTTGTTTGATGCAGTAAAAAAAGAACCTAATTGTGAAATATAAATAAAATAAGGTTTTGTTTTATGAGGTTATATATATATATATGTTATATATATAAATAAATGTATTTTTATGTTATATTCTACAATTACAATTTTTATATGTTATAATTTAATTGTAGAATATAACATATAAAACATACATTTATTTAGATATATGCTGTGCTTAGTCACTCAGTCATGTCACACTCTTTGTGACCCATGGACTGTAGCCTGCCAGGCTCCTCTGTCCATTGGGATTCTCCAGGCAAGAATACTGGAGTGGGTTGCCATACCCTCCTCCAGGGGATCTTCCCAACCCAGGGATCGAACCCAAGTCTCCCACATTGCAGGTGGATTCTTTACCATCAGAGCCACCAGGGAAGTCCATGAATACTGGATTGGGTAGCCTATCCCTTCTCCAGGCAAACTTCCCAACCCAGGGATCAAACCGGGGTCTCCTACATTGTAGGTGGATTCTTTACCATCTGAGCTACCAGGGAAGCCCCTTACAGTCCATGGAATTCTCCAGGCCAGAATACTGGAGTGGGTAGCCTTTCTCTTCTCCAGGGGATCTTCCCAACCCAGGGATTGAACCCAGGTCTCCTGCATTGCAGGTGGATTCTTTACCAGCTGAGCCACCAGGAAACCCCATTTACATATATAACATATAACATATATAACACATACTTCATAAAACAAAAAGTTTATTTTATTATTTTGACTTTATGATCGTAACTTCCTCAATTCTGTGAATGTGCACATGGATCTCCCCTCCCCTATTATATATTCTTTTATGGACCTCTGTGTATTTACCTTGCCTTCATAACTTACTCGGAACTGTGATTATTTGCTTAATATTTATTTTTATCTCTAGGTCATAAATTTCATGAGTAGGGAAAATGCTTATCTGTGTATCCCCAGTACCTTTGCTCAATATATATTAGTTGAATTAATGTATTTCTATTAAGTGGAATTACTGAGTTAAGGAATATGCACATTCGAAATTTTGTTAGATACTGCCAGATTATATGCTGGAAAGATTGTACCTGTTTATAAACCCTGTTGTTTATACTCCTTTTCTCACATCCAGCCATACTGCCCTTTCACCCTCCCCTCTCCTGTCTGCTTGTATCCCTCAATCCTTTTTTTCTACAGACATTTTTCGGCACGTTCTAGGTTCTCTTCTAGGTGCTTAGGACATATCAGGAAGCAAAACAAAGATCCTGGGTGGCAGGAGATAGACAATAAACATACTCAATAAGGAAAAAAGAGTAGTTGGTGAAAAGCAATTGGGAATGCTAGAACTGAAATGGAATTATAATTTTAAATAAGGTGGTTAAGTATATAAGCCACAGTGAAATGACTTTTGAGTAAAGACTTGGAGGAAGTGAGAGAAGTAGCAGTTGGCTCTCTGGGAAAAGTGTGATGGGCAACAGCTGGTTCAAAGGCTAGTTGAGTGCTGGAAAGAGGTAGGAAGAGATCTGCTGGTGCTGCTAATACTGTTTCTTGATCTGTGTGGTGGTTACTTGAGTGTGTTCACATGTTCACTGAGCACTACACTTGACATTTGTGTACTTTTGTGCATTTTATTCCCCAGTAGTTTTCATATTAACCATGAATGAATGGATGTTGAATGTTTCAAAATGCGTTAATTGGGACTCCCTGGTAGTCCAGTCATTACCTTCCAATGCAGGGGCAGTGGATTTGATCCCTGGTTGGGGAGCTAAAGCCCGATATGCCCTGGGGCCAAAAAACCAAAACATAAAACAGAAGCAGTATTGTAACAAATTCAGTACAAACTTAAAAAATGGTCCACATCAAAATAACCTTTAAAAAAAAAAAAACTTAAACAAACCAAAAATACCTTAGTAGTTGTTGTTTAATCAGTAAGTCACATCTGACTCTTGTTGACCCCGTGAACTATAGCCCGCCAAACTCCTCTGTCATTTCCCAGGCAAGAATACTGGAGTGGGTTACCATTTCCTTTTACAGGGAATCTTCCTGACCCAGGAAATGAACCTATGTCTCGTTGTCTCCTGCATTGCCGGAGGATTCTTTACCATTGAGCCACCTGGGAAGCCCTTAATAATACCTATCCAGTTATTCAGGGGTATTTTCCTTTGACTTACAAACAGCAATGAATGTCCTCATCAATTTCTATTAATCATCTTGCCTTTCTTTAACATTCTCTACTTGATTATGGTAAAAAACATTCTTTTTTTTAAAAAAAGTATTCTTTTAATATAATGCTATGTTTGATTTGCTTATATTTTATTTTGGATTTTTATATCTATATTCACAAGGAAGTTTGGTCAATAGTTTCCTTTTGTTATTCCCCTATGTTAGGTTCAAAGTATTCAATACATTTCTTAATTATAGGTTCTTTACTGTTTTTTCATGAAAAGAGAAGCTCTATAGTATTCATCTAGTCTACTGTCTCAAGAGAGGAATTTCTCATGTTTGACTTCATTGTTCTTTGTGAGCTACCTAGTAATTACTACAATTTAGTAATTGATAGGTGAGTCCTGTCTTTGCTGTTCTAGACAGATGGCTGTTCACTTGAAGCCTAGGGCTCAAATCTCTTGTCATTTCATTGTCATGGAAAAATTGACCAGCACTGGACTATTCATTGGTGATGTAGTAGTTGTCTGGAGGTGTTTTGTTGGATAATTATAGACCTTATTTTCTTTCATGTATTTCTGATTCCTTATGCTTTCCACTAGAAACAGGATGAAGTAGGCAGAAGAAGAAGCTTGTGAGTATGTTGTTGTAGCATAGTCAACAGAAATAAGTGCAGAAGCTTTGCCTTCTGGAAAGAGGGTTCATTTTTAATTATTAACGGGACCAGTTATTTGGTCCTGGACTTGGTAGAATTTTTTCAGTTACCTGTATGATCACAGTGGTCTTCAAGCCCAAGGGAGAGCTTATCTGGCTGCTTCCTCCATCCTTCAGCACAGGAGCAGTGTGCTGGAGTTCTCAGTCTGGAGACTGGTGTTTTTCATATAGGAGATTCTGTAGCTGTTTTTCAAATTGTAATTCAAGAATCACTTGGCATTAGAGTCCAAGTTGCTTATTGAAAAGGCAGTTACAACAGCCAATGCAGGTTCCCATGCTACTCCAGGCATTTTAAATCAGAATTTAAGGGAATATGGTCTAGGAATCTGCATTTTAAACAAGAGTCTCAAGTAATTCTTAAAATTTAAAGACACTGCTTTCTAAGATTAAGAAGAACTTGCTTTTATTCACTTGTTATCTCCTTCAGTACAGGATTTCTGTGCTGAGCATTGGGAGGAATATAAGGGAATATAAGATTGGATCTTGCTTTCAAGAACTTAAACCTAGGCTAGAGATGGGATTCATTGGACTAAGGCAAGCAGTAAAATACATCACATTCTAAAGCAAGTGTTTTTTAAAAAATCAACTTTGTTGAGATATAATGTACATGCAAAAGAGTCACCCATTTGAAGTGTAGAGTTTGATTGCTTTTGACAGATGTATATACCAGTGAAACTACCACCACAATCAAAATACAGAACATTTCCATATCTTTAAACATTTCCTTATGCTCTTTGCAGTTCATCCTTCTCCCCACCCCTGGCTCCAGGCAACCACTGATAGGCTTTTTTATCACTATAGATTAAATTTTATTTCCTAGAGTTTTATGTGAAATGGAAACATATAACACGTAGTCTGTTGTGTCTAGCTTCCTTCACTCAGCCGAAGAATTTGAGATTGTTCCATTTTGTCCAGTGTATCAGTAATTTGTTTCTTTTTATTGAGTAGTCTTCTATTACATGAGTATACACATTTTATTTATCCATTCAGTTGTTGATAGACATTTGGATTGTTTCCAGTTATTATGATTAATATGAACATCCGCATGATCATGTGTTTTCGTTTCTCTTGTTAAATACCTAGGAGTGGAACGGCTGGATCATATGGGTTGGTGTATGTTTAACTTTTTAAGAGATAAACAGATGGCTTTTATTTTGATTGTCAACAGAGACACTGTACTGAAGTCATTGAGCATTGTTCAAAGAGAGTTGTTTAAGTGGAACTTAAGGATGGGTTCCAACTATATACGGGAGGATAGGGAATATTTACTGAATAATTACCATTTGTCTAGCTCATGGTAGTTAAATGCTACATATGTGACTTTCAATATTTATGCAAATCTGAGAAGTAGTATTACTCTTCACTCTTTATGAATGACAAATAGAAGTATAGAGAAGTTAACCAGCCTAAGATTACACAGCTAGTAAGCAATGGCTTTGAACGTAGGTTTATTTGATTCCAAAGCTCAAACCATTTCCATTATACCAACAAGGAGTAGAAGTGAAGGATATTCCAGATTCAGAAGTCAGGGGATGGGTCAGGGAAATTGGACTCATTACTTTTTCTATCTCCTGAGTACAGCAAGCATAGGAGCTGCGACAATCTGTTTGCCAGTAACAAAAACTTTTGTTTGAGGGGGGACTGGTTAGCAATGGGGTTTCATGTTTATTTGATACCAGAGCCAGGACGATAAATATGCTTATTTATAAAGACTTGTGTATTTTTGAAAGGATAATGAAGTGATTAGAAGCTAGATTTAGGAAAATTAGTCTAGTTTCAGTCTGCTGAATAGATTGAATGGAACAGAGATTAGAAGGTCTTGCTGCCGTGCTGTGCTTAGTCGCTCAGTCCTGCCTGACTCTTTGTGACCCCATGGACTATAGCCCGCCAGGCTCCTCTGTCCATGGGGATTCTCCAGGCAAGAATACTGGAATGGATGGTCATGCCCTTCCCCAAGGGATCTTCTCAACCCAGGGATTGAACCCAGGTCTCCCGCATTGCAGGCAGATTCTTTACCATCTGAGACACCAGGAAAGCCCTTAGAAGGTCTTCAGTTCAGTTCAGTCGCTCAGTTGCGTCCGACTCTTTGCGACCCCATGAACTGCAGCACTCCAGGCCTCCCTGTCCATCACCAACTGCCGCAGTTTACCCACACTCATGTCCACTGAGTCTGTGATGCCATCTAACCATCTCATTCTCTGTCGTCCCCTTCTCCTCCTGCCTTCAATCTTTCCCAACATCAGGGTCTTTTCAAATGAGTCAGCCCTTTGCATCAGGTGGCCAAAATATTGGAGTTTCAGCTTCAACCTCAGTCCTTCCAGTGAACACCCAGGACTGATTTCCTTTAGGATGGACTGGTTGGATCTCCTTGCAGTCCAAGGGACTTCTCCAACACCACAGTTCAAAAGCATCAATTCTGCGCTCAGCTTTCTTTATAGTCCAACTCTCATATCCATACATGACTATTGGAAAAACCATAGCCTTGACTAGATGGACCTTAGTTCAATCAAAATCTGTAATAATTCAAGCATGAGATAACAAGTTCTTCGCTAAGAAGAGTGAAACCTATCAGAAAGGGACAATTGGAAGGAGACTTCAATGAACTTAATTACTAAGCTTGTTGGCAGATTGGACATGGGAGATAAAAGTAGAAAGGAATTTTAGGAATAGTTTTGAAGTGTTGGCTTTGTGTAGTGTCCAGAGTTCTGTGGTTTTGGACTTGATGTATATACTTGTTTGCTAATATATCTGAAGAGAGCTCATAACATTTTAAATAAACTGTCACTGACAGTGGAGGCTCTAGTTTTATAGTCTGCCTTACTCTTACAGCATCAGGTGACACTGAGCTAGAGGGTAATTGGTTATTCATTTGTCAAGTATGTGAACTTGAAGACATTCGAAGCTCTAGGGAATAGGAAACATTAGCCTGCTCATTAAAATTGTCAGTTTGATACTCATTCGATGTGTGAATGCCCAACATGAGAATGTTACTGATTTTCTAATAAGCTCTTAGCATACTTGAAGGTTTTTCTGTAACATGTTTGGCCAGTGTCTCTTCTCGCTTTGCTTCCTCTCTAATGTCCTGTGATAAGTGGTACCCTCAACCTTGCTCATATTGCACGTTTTACGCATGAATTGTGGAATCTCTTGATGTCTCTTTATTCCACTACTTGTGCTTCCATTTGCTTCTGAACAATCTATACTGTAGCTTTCACTCATTAAAATTTCTGTCATTAAAATTAGAGTGACTTTTTTGTTTCTAAATTCAGTAGCACATTCTCAGTTTTATTTTGATCACTCTATAGCACTGCTACTTGTTAACCACTCACTCCTTTCTTGAAAACTTGTTTTCCTGACTTCAGGGACCTCATTGTCGTGGTTTTCTTCCTTTCCAGCTTCTTTGCAGGCTCCTTTGTGGACTCTTCCTTTTTTAAAAATTCAGATTTATTAATGTATAATTCACATATAATAAAATTCTCCCTTTTAGTGTACAATCTTATGAGTTTTTTCAAACACATACAGTTTTGTAACCATAACCACAGTCAAGGTATAGAGCAGTTCCATCAACCCTAAAAATTCCTGTAAACCCCTTTATAGTCAGCCTCTCCCATTCTTGGCCCGTGACAATCACTAATCTGTTTTCTGTCTCTATAGTTTTGCCTTTTCCAGAAAGTCATTTAAGTGGAATTATATAGTGTGTAGCTTTGGGTCTGGCTTGTTTCACATATTGTATGCATTTGGAATTCATTTATGCGTGTCATTAGTTTATTCCTTTTTATTCCTGAGTAGTAGTCTGCTGTATGGATGTACTGTAGTTTATTTATTCATCAGTTGAAGGACACTTGTTTCTAGTTTTTAGTGAATATGAATTAAGCAGCTGTAAACATTTGTATATAGGATTTTGTATGAACATGTTTTTATTTTTCTCAGGTAAATATGTAGAAGGAGTATTTCTGGGTTGCATGGTGTGTATGTAACTTCATAAGAAATGCCCAGATTATTTTCCAGGGTGGCCTACCACTTGACATTCTTGCCAGCCACATGTGAGAGTTCTAGTTGCTCCACAGCCTCACCAACACTGTATTGTCAGTTCTTTTTTTTTTTTTTTAATGTTTTTTTAAAAATGTGTCTATTCCATAGATTCTCTCTTCCCCTATATGCAGTTTTTTTCTCGTCCTATCCTCTCTACCTCATTGTTTTATTTACTTATATTTTATCTATTCAGTTGCAAATATTTGTGGAGCTTCTGCTTTGTGTCAGACACTGTTTAGGCACTATAGATATAGCAAGAGACAGAGAAGAAAAGTTCCTGTAACTCATGGGATCTTGTGCTCTGAAAACATCTAAGTCTTTTGTTCCATATCTCTTTTCTCACATATCCAGCTATCTTCCATTCCTACTCATTTGAGATGTCTCATAGATACTACGGAGCTGATAAATGTATCTAACACTGAATTCATCATCTTTCAACCTTCCTCTAGTTTGTATTTCCTTTAATGAATGATATCATATCCACCCAGTAACTCAAGATAAAAACCTGGGCAATATTATTTAGGCTTTATTTTCTCCACTTTCCACATTCAGTTACCTATTAAACCCTATTGACTTTACCTCCAGCATATCTTATAAATATATCTACTTCTCTCCACTCCTTCTGCTATTTCCCTATTTCAAGCTTTTGTCAGGTCAGTGCAATAGCCTGCTTACCAGCCTCCCTGTCTACCTGCTGTACCAACCTGTGGCCACACTGTACCACCATTCTCTTTCTAAAATGAGAAATCTGATCCTGTCTCTCCCCTGCTCAAAAGCTGTGATAGCTCTCTATTAACCTCCAAATAATTCCAAACTCATAACATTACTAAATTTTTAAACATACATGTATTAATACTCAAGACTCACTTTGTTCAGGTTCTTTCATAACCCTGCAGAGTCTCATTCAGACATGCTAGAACTATCCTCAGTTTACTGATGGGCCTTTGTATGTATAATTTTGGTTTCCTGGAACACTTCAGTCCTCCTTTTCTTGGTTCTTATGCCTAGTATAGCAGAGACATTGCTTTACCAGCAAAGGTCCATATAGTCAAAGACACGGTTTTTCCAGTAGTCACGTATGGGTGTGTGTGTTGGACCATAATGAAGGCTGAACACTGAAGAATCAATGCTTTTGAACTGTGATGTTGGAGAAGACTTTTGAGAGTCCCTTGGACTGAAAGATCAAATCAATCCTAAAGGAAATCAATCCTGAATATCTATTGGAAGGACTCATGAAGCTCTAATACTTTGGCCACCTGATGTGAAGAAATGACTTATTGGAAAAGACCCTGATGCTGGGAAAGATTGAAGGCAGGAGGAGAAGGGGATGACAGAGAATGAGTTAGTTGGATGGCATCACTGACTCAATGGACGTGAGTTCATGAGTTTGAGCAAGCTCTGGGAGATGGTGAAGGACAGGGAAGCCTGGCCTGCTGCAGTCCATGGGGTTGCAAAGAGTCGGACATGACTGAGAGACTGAACAACAATGCCTAGGAAGATCTAATTCTCCACAGTAATAGTTCTGTTGGCTAGTGTGATGTTTTAGTGGTTTTGAGGGGTGGGAAGGAAACTTGGCTTAATTAAACTAGTGTTGTTTCTCTTACAGTGGTACCAGGCTGAAATGAGAATAGGGAACTGGATAGTCAGAGAACATAACTGTTATTTCCACGGTTTAGAGATGGACCCAGTAGATGGGATTGGGTCATTTGTTGGATTTATTCACATAAGAAATATTTATTGAGCACTTACTATGTACTGCTGCTGACCATTTAAGAATGAGGCTGTGCAATGCAAGAGAGCCTTCTGTGAGCCCAGAGTTTCAGTGAGAAGCAGCCTGAAGCAATCTAAGTTGATAGGCATATTTGAAAGTTCCATGTGATCATTTTTCAGTTTTCTTTTGAAAAGAAACACAGTACTTATCCTGTTGCAGTTGCCTGGGAGAATTTTTACCCCCACTTCATGGTTAGAAAGTTAAATTATTAAAATTTTTTAAATCACACACTAAACTGAGAAGAGACATAGGTGGTAGGAAGAAGGTAGGTACGTAAGAAGAAAATTGACCCTCAGTGTATAAACAGCCTGTGTCACATGCATAGTCTCATTTCCTCAGGATTGGGAATTAATTCAGGTAGTGAATCCAGCCTGTGTTGGCATCATTCACTGCTTCCAGAATTTTGAGTCTTATGGCAAGCAGTTAAGGTAGCTGCACCCTCAGAACTCTGGGGACTTTTAAACCTAGACGTCATCAATCCCTTAGTGGACATTACAACTGTTGAAGTGTGCTGATCTTCCTGCTATCTATTAACATTTGTTAGGAACCTGTAAAGCAAGCAAAAACCTGGCATCATGGCAAAACAACAAGAAATGTGAATTGCTTACCATTTTCCAGGGACCTGTGCTAAGTACCCTACTTACATTTTCTCTTGTAATCCTTATAGAAACCAATGAGACTCATATTATTATTGTTCTCATATTACAGATGAGGAAGCATCTATAATAACTTTTTCAAGATATACTAGTACATGGAAGAGCCAGAAGAATTTAACTTTGATTTCAATATCCATATTCTTAACTATGAAGCCAACTTGTTCCTTGTTTCTTGGGATTGAGGCCCATTTTTAGTGATTTCTTTGTTGGATTTGAGTTGCCTCAAATTCAGCTTGGATGTGGGATAGGATTTACATTTAATTAATATTGAATTTTTTAATCTTGAAAAATGTGTAGGAAATGTTTTCAGTTTTCTTTGGTTGAAGCTTCTGTGTTTTAATGGACTCTTTTAAAAATTTATAGGAAATTCAGAAAAAAGTGGCTATATCTGAGTGCCCTGCAAGCTACAGAGTTTTGTTACATATTAGAAGACTAGAGATTAATACCATCCTTTGGGTTTTTAATTTTCAATAGAGAGCAGAAAAATTAGATGTCATTGCTTCCAAATAAGGGAATTGCTGTCTTTCCCACAGTAACCAGGTCTGAGTTTCTTGTGGATTTATTGTAGTAGGCTCAGGTTTGGTGAATATTGAGATAAGGAAGGGTTTCTTAGAAGCAGGTCAAATTTTTCTCATTTTGAATATGGAAGGATATAGTAAGTCCTCAGTGATGATGTTCTGAGAGACACCTAGGCCAGAAGGAGATTTAAAAGAGTATGTACAGAAGCAGTAGTTTTTTGTTCACTAGATAGTGAGTTACAGAGAGCAACAGTACTTTGCAGATTTGTCTTATGCTCAATAGAAGGCAAATGCTCTCTATATGTTATGAAAAATAAATGGAATACAAGTAGGGTAGACTCAAGTCAGTATATACTAATTGGTGAGATGGAAAATAATCTTTGAATTCATCCTAAAATTGTCTCTGTCACTCTTCTTTTTTGTTACCACTTGTGATTTTCTTAGGTCACTGGACCTATTTGGGCTGGGGAGACCAACAGAGTATGTAAGAATTTGAATACCTTATAATTTTCTTAATTTTACCCTTTAACATACTCCCTCTGACTGAGGCTGGATATTCATGCATATAAGCATATATAATGCCATTCCCTCCTCTTCCCCTTCTTGAAGCCCAGGAGAGAATTTGCTGCAGTGGAAAGTTGTATCCTTTCAGGCTGATTTCCTGAAGACTTTGTGTCTGTGCATGTGCATGCATGTGTGTGTATGTGTGCGTGTGAGTGTGAGAGACACAGAGAGAGATGGAGAAATTTCAGAGTTTCAATTATAATCCTGACAGAGTCTCCTGATTTATCTTCTCCAGAGACAAGTGCCATCAGCCCCTCCTTTGGCCTTTTAGCTAAGGGACACAATGACTAGCAGGAGAAATTTCATTCTAGGAGAGGTCATTGGTTTTGTGATGTGAACAAGAGGCTGGTTTGACTTTCCTTGAAGCAGTCTAGCTAGGCTAGAGGCCACCTTTGTTCTTGAGCTTAGACAGTGGGCTCTCTCTAAGAACTTAAGAGAGTTCTTTCTAGCAAGAGTCACAGCCCTAGGCTGGCATTACTGGCTGTGTTACCTGGGCTGATGGGAGGTGGACAGGTTGATTGAGTTTCAGTGATTAGGTATCCAGTAGTTGCTAAGAGGGGCCAAATTTTGTTCTGTCACTATAATTTCTCATGGAGTGTGTACTTCCTATGATTTGAATCCTGAGTATTTGCACCAGGAAACTATGCAAACACAGCCTAAGAGAGCTCGGATTATTAAGGTTTTCGAGTAGAAAGAAGTAACCTGTGAAAAAAAAGAAGTTTGAATTTTCATTCCTTCTCTGATAAAGTTTTGCCTGTATTCTGGATTTAAAGATGGAGACTCAGTCCAGGAGCACCACATACTGGAGAACCTCACTGTTCAATACATCATTCAGTTTTGTTTGAGTGCCTACTGTCTGCCTGAGGCTCATCTCTGTCCCAGCCTACTCTTCCATGTTTATTTCTGTCATTTCCCTTTCATGTCCTTTTATGTACTTGCTAAATGAGCTATAAAATGTTTCATAAAAATATATACATAGCCTTTAAAAATATATATGGCCAAAAATATATATGACCTTTTATATATATATATATATATCCTTTCCCATCATTGGACCTTTACTCATGCCATTGCTTTTCTCCAGATTCTAGAAGGCATTTCCCCTCACCCACATCTTCACCTATTAAAAACCCTCCAGTCTTTCAGAGTCATAACTTCCTTAATGATTTCCCTGTTCATTTTAACAGGAAGTGATCCAATCTGCAACTCATATAGCATTTGGTTTATACTGTTCTCATGATAGATACTTCCTTGTATCTGTATCCATATTTTCTCTCTCCTATTAGACTGACTCTGTACTCCAAATCTTCTGTGTTGTTTAGCCTTGCAGCTGGTGGACACTCAATAAATATTTGAATGAGTAAAATTTCCCAGCCTTTTAATTTCAAAGGGCTTTTCAACTTTTGCCCTCAGACTAGCTCACAAGTCCTCCATAAGCTGAATAACCAAACCTGTTCTCAGTGTCTCTTTCTCAGGGAAACCAGAAGTTTTCTGTTCTAGATGAAAAGGTTCTGTGCGGTAGCAGAAAGTACGATGCTTTCACTCAAGTCTTTTCTGTAATTTCCTTTTTCAGTTTCTAATCAGCTTTGGTGGTGCCAGGATGTTTCCTTTCTAAGGAAATTGGGGATGGTATAGGGGGAGAAAAGCTGGCTTTTGCCCTTGACCAACCTTTATTCTGCTCCTATTCTTTGTCTCACCTCACGTCCTTGTATTTCCTTTCTCCAGTCTCCTCCTATTTTTCATACCCACTTTCTCCTGCTCCCGGCTTCTTCTTTATTTGCCCTTTATTCCTTCAGCACAGAAATGTGTCAGCCTTTAGGGGTGTTTTGGAATACCCCTCCCCTTAGCTTAGCAAAATAAAGCCGATCATTATTAAGGAATCATAGGTCAGGAGTCATAGGTCAGATGCAGCGAGGAAGGGTTTCTGCATGTAGTTTCTGGCTCAGGATACTGGGCTCCTAACTCTGGCTGAGCTACCCTCTCCTGGACTCATAGTCAACAGGATTGTCTATTACTGCTGCTGCTTTGGAGACTCCCATCTTGAGTCTCTGGATGATATACTAATAGCACAGTCTCCTGCTGGAGTTTAAGTAGACTTTTGGCTCCTTGGTTGCCTCTGCCCCCTCATCTGTATGCATGAATAATCCAGCACTGACTTCTTCACATTTACTCCTTCTGTGAATTCAGAAAGAATACATCTGAATGGCATACTGGTTTTTGTCCCTTGATCCTTTCTAGTCGTCAGCACAACAGATGCATCAAGGTCTAAAACCAGTACCTCCAAAGTCTCTTTTCCCTAATGTGTAATCAGAGTGCTTTGTAAACAGAGTGTTTTCTCTCCCCGTGTTTGACTGGTATTGTTCCTGACCATTTGAAGATTATCCTTTTTCATACTGATTTTTCCCCCCTGAAGTTCTGCTCACTTCCCTGTTCCTTTCTTTTGTTCATGTGTTACCTTAAACTTAAGTGGGCAAAGCTCATAAGATCTTATTACCCCTACTCCCAGCTGTAACCCCGAGCGATGTCTGAAACCCACATGTTCATGTTCCCTTTTAGTGGGATTATCTACCAAGTTGTCTGACGTAGAAGCCAAGGGGCCATTTCCCTGTTACCTTCCATTTGTCCCCAGCTTTTATCATTTCTGTCTGTTTTTTTTTCCTCTAGTTCATTAACTCTCTTCTGTTTCCACTGTGTGGATATATGTTCTTATCTCCTACATGAGCTATTGTAAAAGCCTCATTTTATGGTCATTAGGAGGCTTCTGCTGCCCACATTACTACCAAGATTTTTTTTTAATTACTAAGATGAGTCCATCATCTGCTTAAAGTATCTACATTTTGGGATGGTGAATGTTCCTTTTCCTTATTGTGAGCCAAATAGAAACTTGGCAGGAAAGAACATATGGGACCTTATTAATTATACACATATGGGTATCATGTCAGAAATGGCTTCTGTGGAAAATAAACTACAAAACACTGTTAGGTTGAACTCCCTTTCCAAGCACAGTGTTGCATATTTTTATTTTTGCTTGGAGCAAGATTTGTAACTCTGGTCATTTTAGCTAACACCAAGAAAAAAATGGTGACCAGTCAGGTGCTAACTGGAAAAGCAGAAATAAGTCTATGAAATTGTAGTCACTGCTATTAGATAAATTAGCTGCTTTGTCAGTAAGACCCCATTGGCAGTGAATGTGTTTTCCTCTTCTTCTGAGGAAATGGGATGAAGGCTTGGGATGGGAATTCTGAGCCCAGGGTATGGGTGCTCAATAGAAATTATTAGAAAAACCCAGTGTTGCAGCGAGACAGTAAGACTGCTGCTGTTCTCGGCTGCATACAGAACTTGACTTCTAAGTCTTGACTTTGACCTTCTTGATTTCCTGTACCAGTTTTCAATGGTGGACCTGCTTATTTGACTCACTAATGTATTTTTAAAGTCTGAAAACATCATGCTAACTTTAAACAAAAATTTCGCTTTTCTAAGAGATGAAGAAACTGTTTCTTCCCCTTTTGCCCCATTTTGATAATAGTGGAGCACCAGAATCTATTTAAGACATTTAAAAGTAGGTTTTCATTAGGGTTACAATAGCTTAGAGAAACAGAATTCCAGAAAATTCTGCATTGGGAAAATGCCACTTGGAACTCCTCTGAGAATCAGCACTAAAATTAAACCAACTGTCTTATCTTGTTAGAGAAGGAGAGAGACTTGTGGGTATTGAGACAGTTTTTTGCATGACTTTAAGGTCACTACGCTCATGGGCAGCTCAGCTTGCTCTTGTTCTCAAGGCTCGGGCTTTTGGCTCCCTATGTTGGAAGCAGAAAAGAATTCTAGAGAACTGAATAAAGCTGGGGTATTTTGATTGACTGTGCTTATTCCACAGCTTTTGAAGATCCTGACAGTGCCGTGGATGACCGAGATAGTGATTATCGCAGTGAGACCAGCAATAGCATCCCGCCTCCTTACCATACAACTGCCCAGCCCAACGCTTCTGTGCACCAGTTCCCAGTGCCTGTGCGATTGCCACAGCAGCTGCTGCTTCAGGGCAGTTCCCGGGACTCTTGCAATGACTCTGTGCAAAGTTATGACCTTGAGTATCCAGAGCGGCGGGCCCTCAGGTGGGTGTTGGGAACAAAATGCTTTCTTTTCCTAGGCAGGTCCCAGGATGCAACTGACATCAAAGATTTGGGTACCTGAGGTGATAGGGGAAATATAGCAGTATGGTGGACCAACCTACAGCCATTTTATGTAGAATCTCAGTCTTTTTTTCCCCCTCTTCTTTATAAAGTTCACATTTATGCATGGGATGGTGGCTTAGTCATTAAGTTGTGTTGGACTCTTGCAACCCCATGGATTGTAGCCCACCAGCCTCCTCTGTCCATGGGATTTCCCAGGCAAGAATACTGGAGTGAGTTGCTATTTCCTTCTCTAGGGGATCTTCTGGACCCAGGAATCGAACCCAGGTCTCCCACATTGCAGGCAGGTTCTTTACCGATTGAGCCACCAAGGAAGCCCACATTTATGTATGTCCATCAGTAAGAGTTTTTCTTTATTATCAGTAGGTGGGGACAGACACACTTGGGGTAGATGGCTGAAAAAAACCTGCTCACCTCTCTGCCCAGCCCAGTGACTTTGATATACCTTTCATTAAGATTAAAAAAAAAAAAACCCCACAGATATTAAATGTTTGGGTAATTCATCCTACCTAAATATTTCCCTGGGAATGTCAGAAGAAAACCAATATAATCGCACTATAGCAGATTCGGTACTTTTGCTGGAACTTAAAAAAAAGCTTTTTATTAATTTCTTAAATACATAAAACATTTAATGTAAAAGTATGTTGCTGCTGTAAGCTGCTAAGTCTCTTCAGTCGTGTCCGACTCTGTGTGACCCCATAGACGGCAACCTAAGTATGTTAAGGTACAATATAATACACAGCAAAGAATTACCCACCCACACCTGTTTGTCTTCCTCTATTGCCTCCTCTTCCTGCCTCCTAGTTCTCTACCACCCTTGTTTCTTATGCACACTTCCACAGACCATTGTCATATGCTTAAAAGCATAAAAGCAAATACATACATATATGCTCCCTGCTGCTACTGCTAAGTCACTTCAGTTGTGTCTGACTCTGTGCGACCCCATAGACAGCAGCCTACCAGGCTTCCCCATCCCTGGGATTCTCCAGGCAAGAACACTGGAGTGGGTTGCCATTTCCTTCTCCAATGTATGAAAGTGAAAAGTGAAAGTGAAGTCGCTCAGTTGTGTCCAACTCTCAGCGACCCCATGGACTGCAGCCTTCCAGGCTCCTCCTTCCATGGGATTTTCCAGGCAAGAGTACTGGTGTGGGGTGCCATTGCCTTCTCTGTATATGCTCCCTACTCTTCCCCAAACTTAAAAAAAAAATCATACTTAAAATTTAGAGAAATAATATATACTTCTCATATATTCACATAGCCTAGATTCATTAGGTGTATTAACATTCTGTCATGTTTACTTTGTCTCATTCTCTGTAATATATATTCATATACACATACATTTTTTTGCTTTTTTGGCCATGCCTTAGAACTTATGGGATCTTAGCTCCCCAATCAGGGATTGAACCCATGTGCTTGGTAGTAAAAGCATGGAGTCCTAACCACTGGACTGCCAGGGAAGTACCACACATGCGTTTTCTTTTTTCCTGAACCATTTGAAAGTAAGTTGAAGATACCAAGTTACTTTACCAGGAGGTACTTCAGCGTATAACTCCCAAGAAAAAGGACTTTCTTTTATATAACCATAATATTATGATCACACTCAAAGAAATTTAAAGATACAATATTATTTAGCATCTAGACCATATTTAAATTTTTTCAGTTGTCCCAATAATGTTCTTTATGCTGCTGCTGCTGCTAAGTTGCTTTAGTCATGTCCGATATTGTGTGATCCCATAGACAGCAGCCCACCAGACTCCTCTGTCCCTGGGATTCTCCAGGCAAGAATACTGGAGTGGGTTGCCATTTCCTTCTCCAATGCGTGAAAGTGAAATCGCTCAGTCGTCTCTGACTCTTAGCGACCCCATGGACTGTAGCCTACCAGGCTCCTCCGTCCACGGGATTTCCCAGGCAAGAGTACCGGAGTGGGTTGCTATTTCCTTCTCCTATATATATATATATATATTTTTTTTTTTTTTTTTTCTTTTTGATGCAGGATCCAGTTAAAGAGTATGGTGCCTTACATGTGATTTCCCTGTTTCTGTAGTCTCCTATAATCTCACAAAATTCCCTTACTTTTTTATTTTTAATCTTTTGAGACACTAACATTTTTTGAAGAGTCCAAACCAATTTTGAGAATGCCTCTTAATTTAGTTTGGTCTGATTGTTTTTCCGGTTTATAATCAGGTTAAATATGTTTGACAAAAACACTGCATAGACGTTTCCTTCACAGTGCATCAGCAGTCACATTTTACATTGTCTTGTTATTGTTGACATTTAATTTGATTTCTGGGTTAATCTGGTATATATACCAGATTTCTCTAAAGTTACCTTTCTTCTTTGTAATTGTGGATCTCTGGGATGACACCTGAGGTTGTGAATATATTCTGTTTCTTAAACAACTGTTTATATATTGATTTTAGCATCCATTGATAATTGTTTCCTGAATCAATATTTCACTGGTTGGAGGTTAGTTTTTTGAAAAACCACTCCAATTTAGCTCATAATTTTGGTTGCTAAAATTGACTATATTATAGGATGATCTGAGAGTTTTCCCCACCGTATCAAACTGGTGAGTAAATATTCTGAACCTCAGATGGTTATATACCTGCTAGACAACATCCTAACTCTGTTTACTGTCATCTCTGAGAGTATTTTCAGTAAAATTTTATCATGTAGAATTCTTACTGTTCACAATTTAATTCTGAAAAGAAGTGTGGCAGGAATCCTACTGAAGTTGGTCCCTACTTCTTGCTGGTTTATTAACTGCTTATTTTATTCATTTGGTTTTGGTTATTTATATTTTCTTTAAGAAAAAAAACATAATAGCAAAAAAAAAATTGTTTTGGCTCTCTTTCCCCTCTGTATTTACAAGCGTTGAGTGTGCAGGCCAGCAATAATAATGGCACATCAACTTGAATTATGACTGCAGTTGTCAGAAGAATATGTAGTTTACCTGATCATCACCTTGTTATCACTGCTGTAGTAACACTTGGAAGAGCGTTAGTGTTGTACTTTAAGTTGTAATTTTTTTTTCCTAAAATTTTTCTTTAATTGATCACACATAAATTTGATTAGTTTTCTGTATCAGTATATGAAATGAGATTAAAGAGTAAATGTTTTAGCATCTCCAGCAAAGAAGACGTTAACATGATTTTTAAGTAAACTTGTATTACCGACATTTTTAACAAATTTTTGACTTGATTTTTCTTTAAAAATTTTTTGAAGAAATTGTATCACTAGTTTGGTTTTTAAACTTCTATTACTGTAAATACTAAGTTCTTGGAAATAGTCTAAGACCTTAAGTTAGGGCTTTTAAGGAAGAATTTAAAATCCTTGATTGAACCAACAGTTTGTAGTACCTTCCAGTAAACTAGAAATGTACAAATAAGTAGTTTCTATTACCACAGCCATGGCTATTGACTGATTTACGTTGCAATGATAAAGACTTCTTCTAGGATGGAGTGAGTTAGTTTGACTTTTTGAGAATATCTGAGAATAATGAAACTGCGTATTTTATGTGTGTTTGTATATATATATATATATACACACACACACACACATATATATGTATGTATAAATTGGTTTCCCTCACTCAAGCAAATAATGGGAATAACCAGAATAATGGGAAATGTATGTATATTATATAAAAATGCATAATTGGAGGTTTGACAATGGTGTTGGACTTTGTGAGTTATTAAGCATATCTCTAGTGTTGAGGGGTATCAAAAGAATATCCGTCTCACTCTTGATGGCTCTTTAGAGGCTAAGTGACACTTTGATGTTGTTTCTGTTTCCTAAATAAATGCTATCAGATGTTAGATCTATAGAAGAACACACTGAGCTGACAGACTCCTAGTCTGCAGGCCTTCTCTACACCCCCACCTTGGTACACAGGAAATAGGCAGTCTTTAACTTCAGTGAAAGAAAGGTCGGCTGTCTTCTGTATTCACTGACTGAAGTTGAATGTGTAGCTTCTGATTCTGTAATCAGTATGCAAAATATGTTCATTTCACTGTGATCCTCAATGCATGTAGCCTTTAGGTTTCACAAATGACAAATTATGATACTTTAAATAATTTTCTCTTTTTGGTACTATGACAAGGTTTGACTTATAGTAGTCAAAAATTTTTATTATATTTTCTACATATTTTTCTTTTTAAAAATAGTATGTTTGACCATATTCTTGGCTATACTGCCTAAAATACAACCTTCAGCAAGTTAACAGCTTGGTGGCTTCTCAGACCCAAATTCATCAGGAAATTTAGATTTCTTGATATCCCTTGATATATGTTCATGGGCTATGTAACAGTTCTAAACTTTGGCATTATAAATACATTCTAAATATTGATGGAACATATTCTTATTATTTGCTTCTTTATTTCTTAGAAAACAATAAGTAGTTAACGGTAGCAAGTGAAGTATTTTAAAGTTGTTATAGGTAGTCTTTCTCTGATGTGGAAAAAACTTTTTGACTATGTTGTTATAATGCTGAATTAAGAATGTATGGATTTCCTTATATCTTTTCAGTCTGAATGGTTTTTATCAGACAGATAATTTTACTAATTTTAGTTTTCTCATTGAATATGCACTAAATCTTACAATTTTTTTTTTCTTTTCCCTGTTTCTCCTTTTTTTTTTTCCTGCCTTACTATTCCTCCATTTTTCTCTTTACATCAGACAAGGCTTTCAGGCTCAAAATGACAAAATTAGAATTATTCCATCTTTCTCTGATGTTGACTATGAAGAGCAAGAATGTATATATGAGGAGGTAGAGGGGGAAATGTCTCAAGAGTTTCTAGAAGACAGTAACATAAACTTAAAGGAAGCAGAGGTAAAAGAAGTGAGAACTCTTTTGAAAACTGATAAATATTACAACCAACAAATACAACCAAAGTACAAGAATTCAAAAAAGGCACCATCTCAAAGCCAAGAGACAGAATTCTCTGCTGCCTTTAATTATGACCTTAAGTTTGAAACGCCTGCTTTCTCCAGATATCCTCAGAAATATGATACAATAGATAGGAGAAGGAAAAAAACACCCTTGTATAGTCATTTTGAAGACAGTGAAAGAAGACAATATGATGATAAATCAGGGACTAAGACTAACTTTAAAAGTATATATCCTAACACTGGAAATTGTGACTTTTGCCACATTGAAAAGAAGGAACAAAACTACACAGTTTTGCATCCCTACAAAAATGGATTTGTGGTTAAGAGTGGCAAGTGGGCCGCTAACTTAGAAAATCATGATTTTGATCTTCCTGGTTGTTTTAAGAACTATGAAAAGTCATCTGACTTAAACCAGCATGTTACTAATTTCACTCCATTAGATATTCTTGAAGATTCTACCAGCAGTACTTCTGATGAACTTCTGGGTTCTCCTGTTTCTGATAAGCAGGAAGGTTTACTCTCACCAACATGTCATCCATCCAATCTCCATCATATTGGAGGTTTTCCAGAAGAATATTATAGAGCAAATCCTTCATTCCCATCCCAAAGGATGAATTGTGATACAGACACACTTAGAGATCTGTCTGGGTGCCCCACGGAAGAGATGACCCTTTCCTGTGTTGAGGAACCCAAGGAGGACTATGTTGATACAATGGATGAGCTTCAGTGTTTGGTAGAAACAGTGTCAGAATATTTAGCAGAAAAGGAAGAGGAGATTAATAAATTTGGTTCCCTTTCAGAAACTAAAAAAACACTTAAACATAATAGTACTATTAATAATGCAGAAAAGAAAATGCCTGAGGATCAAATACCATCTTCAAACCTTGTCAAGAACGAGAAGGACAAGGCCATCTCTTTCCCTGAGCTGAATGGAGTTAAATGTGCTGTTGGATCTTTATTTAGTTCACTCTCAGAAAAGGTGGATTCAGGCACAAAGCATCTGACAACCTCTGTGGAAAAACTGGTTCATTTAGTTCCAGAGAAAACAGAAACTCTCAATCAAACAGGGGTGAGTAATTCGCCATCTAGACCCAGAGCCAGGTCAGTATCAGAGAAGGATCCTTCTGTACAATCTCCGTCTCCGATACCTTCTCAAACAGTTGACAATAAGGACTTTTGCAAAGTGGACAAAACTTTTGAAAGTGAGCACAAGAACAGTACAACTGGAAATCTAAACTTTCAGGATGCAACAGAAACTGGTGGAAGGGACTCGGCTCCACAGAGTCAGAGTTCTGTTATAAAGTCTGTTTTCAGCATGCTAAATCCATTAAAGCTTTTTTCGGAAAAGGATGAAACCAAAAACGATGATGACCAGAGCAAGTCAACAAGAAAGGAAAACTTTGTTGTATGTGATTTGGGGTCAAATCAAAGGGACGATACCCTTGGCAATGACAGTAGCATTGTCACTTTAAATAGGAGTGATGGAGAAACTCCCCACCACCAAATGCCCGTAAGTGAGGATTTGTTGTCTTCTAACTCAGCCTTTGAACCTTCTAACTTAGCTCTTTCTGCAAGTAAGAAAGATGATGTTGCGAATCTATTGGAAAGAGAACCCTGTACAGATCTGTCTGTGTCACCAAAGCAACCAAAAATATGTGTCAAGGATACTTTGGAACATCCTTGTGTAGCTGGGAGTAGAACTGCAAATAAAGAGGCATCTTCAGAGCCATTAGAGGGAAAGAAAATTACTGGTGATGATTTCCTGGAGCCACTCAATAAATATTTTAACCAGTTTTTGCTCACTTCCCCTGAGACCTGTTCAAAGGAGACTTTGTCAGACTCTATGAAAATTCACCAGTTGGAAGAAGATGGATGGGAAAGGGACCCTAAGAAAGATGGATGTTCCTTTTCCTTTAATGGAAAATTACATATTCCATTTCTCAAAGTTCTTAGTCATTCTGAAAAGCAGCAGGATTTAAAAGAGAAAGGAAGCATGTTCCCTTTGTTTAAATTTTCTTTCACTGACAGCCATAAAACTGTCAATGACCAGAGTTTTCATGGCTCAGCAGTAAGCACTGATGAGGAGGTCCAAAGAAACTGCCATGCAAATACCAAACTTCGTTCAATAAAATCTAATTCAGTTCCAGATATTTATAGTAATCTAAGGAAATTTGGTGATATAAAGACATCTAATGAGAGTGACCAAATAAATACTTCTGAAGATGCCACACTTACTAAAATAAAGTGTGATTTGGCTCCAAATATTAATAGTAATCTTGGGAAATTTGGGAGTATAGAGGAATTAAACTCAAGTGAGCACACAGCAGTAGAGAACTGTGAGAGAGATACCTTAAACATTCCTGGAGATGTGTCCAAAGAACATATACCTTCAGATTCTTTAGAAGAAAGTAAGGCTCTTACACAAGTGACATCCTTAACAGTGCCAGACTCTTCATTAGCATTTAGTTCTACCACTTTAAAACCCACCTCGGTTAATGAAATGAGTGATGACAAACTTGTAGACAAAGCTTCTGAGAAAAGAACCCAAGGAGGACTCTTTTCTAGCCTGTTTAACAGGTTTTCTTCTTTAGAAAACTTGTCTAATCAACAAGAATTAAATGTGAAAAAAGATGACTCTCCTCACAGGAATAATACCCCAAGCCTATTCTCTGGAATTTTTAACTTGATATCCGGTAGCAGTATGACTGATTCTAAACCAGATGCAGCAAAGTCCATGTCTTTAGGTGACCTAAAAGGTTTGAATGGAACTAAATGTTTATCCTCGGATGAGATCCCTGTTACTTCATGTGTGACTTCTGAAAACCAGAGGAATCGTGAAAAACAAGAAACTTCTGGCTTTATAAAAAGATGCTTGACTTTACCTAAAGAAGACATTCCATTATCTGATGCTGGGGTTGACAATCATTGCCCTCCTACGTGGAAAAACCAGCAAAGTGAAAAGAATTGCCCCTCTTCTGCCAACAGTGTACTTCACTGCACTCCAGTTGCACAGCAGGACCTATCAGAGAAATCTTTGCCTATGAGGCAAATACCACATCATGTTCTTGAGGCAAAACTACATGAAAATTCTAACAAGTCAACTTCACCTATACTAAATACTAATATTCTTAGTCATTCAAACCACTATCAGTCTTTTGAAGACATGGACAGTCCTTTCTCTTATGACTGGGATTCTGATATAAACGATTTCTCAAAAAATTCCAGAAAAATTCAGCCAGTATATTATGTGTTGAATCAAAATACATTTCCATCAACCGATGTTTTCTTGTGGCCTGACTCAGAAAACTCAGCAATAAATTTTTGCCAAAAAGATCAAAATGCAAATATCTCGGAGGGGAGAACAAATCCAAACAGTGTCATTTGGTGTGACTTACCATATGAATCATTCAACCAGTTAGCATTTAATGAAGATTACTTATTAAGAGGTGATATGTGGGCAGCTAACTCATTATATGGAAGTTCTTGTTATTTTCCAATTAATGAGACTAAGAATTCACTAGAAGAATTACCCATTGACTTAAGTTGTTCTTCAGGTTATGAGAAGAGTACACGCCCCATAGTTGATCTAGATTCATCAAGAATGGATGAAAACTTTATTTTTTCAAGTGTTGGTTATGAATATCAGGAGTGGTTGTCATGTCTTGAAAATGGAATGTGGTGGCCATCAGAGGATGGTGATTATGGATATTTTATGTTCCATGATGGCCAATATATCTACTTTTTCCTTACTGATTCTACTGGGCAGTATGCATATTTATTTATACCTGATTTGTCTTATGAAGAGTATTTGAATTGTGACCTACAAAATGTGACAAATGATCTGTCAAGTATTATGTTGGATGATTGTACTGTTTCTGCTTACAGTTTTAAAGTACTTGACAAGGAAGATGAATTACTGTGGTATGTTGAAGAGGAACCAAATGATGACCCACTTGATTTATCTGTAGTTTTGCCAAGAAGTGAGGGACCAGTGTATCTAAACTTAGGAACCTTTTCACAAGTACTTGAGTCAGATTATGACCAAAGGAATCAACTATTAGATTTTTCAGGCTATAATCCTCAAAAGTCTGAAGGAAATTTTGTAGCTTTTAAAGAAAGGCCATGTGGTTCTGAAGACTTTGAATGTATATTGGATCTCAGAAATCAGCCCCAAACTATTGGTAATCATGTCTTAAATAAAAATGAAATTATAAAGGGAGATAAACATCAGCCTCTCTCTAAGGATTCATCAGTTAACCTTTCCAGTTTCCACTGGATCCAGTCTTCTTCTGAAGAAGCTTCCTCTTCAGAAGATAAGACTAACACATTTCCTGAAAATAAGACTAACATCCCACAGCAAACAGAAGAGATGTCATCAT
The DNA here is from genome assembly GCF_029378745.1 of Bos indicus. NCBI lineage: Eukaryota > Metazoa > Chordata > Mammalia > Artiodactyla > Bovidae > Bos > Bos indicus. The sequence goes on from NC_091767.1 coordinate 59,404,244, forward strand.
TGAACAAAGTGACTTCGTTATTTTCTGCTTTGGGTGCTTCAATTGGAAATACTTTGAATTTTGATAAGAGTGAAGCCTTAAAGTCATCAGCCACAGAGAAAAGAGATCAGCAGTCAAACTTAGCAGAGGTAACAAATGACAGTCTTCAGTTATTAATCTCAAGTAAGCAACTAGAGAGTAACTCTCAAAATGAGAAAGAAAGTCTTCTCAAGAAGGATTCAGAGAGACAAATAGTATCCAGTGTTCAGCAACTAAAATTTACTAAAAATATGAAGAAAGAATCCCCTTTAAATAAAAGCATGCCTGTGAAAAAGCAAAGTTTGTTAAAACCTGTTTTTCAGGTAAGCCAAGCAACTCCTGAGGATAATTCAGATATAGAAGATGACAAGATGATTACAACTGACTCTGTTTCAGTTTCCTGTGTATCACAGTTTAGTAGGGATGAACACAAGAACTATAAGCCTCCCCAGGACCAATCTTCCAAAGAGTCTGAGAGAACTTTATTTAAAAGCGCGCTGAAACTCTTTGGCCGGGAAGAAGACCCTTCAGTAAGTGCAACAGCAAATGAGAAGCAGTCATCTGGATTTCTGAACCTGTTTAAAACCCAAGTAAATAAAGAAGGATCACCAAGTTTAGAAAAGAATAATGATAAAAATAGAAAGATATCATCTCAGGAAAAGAATGAATCTCCTGGTGTTTCAAATTTTTTTGGTACTCTAGGGGATTTCTTTAAAAGCAGTGTGTCTCCTATACAAACAATGGAAAATGTGGCTGTTTCTTCAGTGACTAATATGGAAGAGGTCAAGTCTAGTCCTAATGCCACACATCTAGCTAGACAGGATGTTGGGAACTTTCCTGTTGCACCAGTTTCCTCTAAAGGGAAAGTTCGAGTTAGAGGTCTGAACAAGCAGACTACCATTGATGACAGTGAGCTAAAGGAACCAGCAATTAAGGAGATCAAGGGTGATCATTTGACTGAAGAAGAGGTACCCTCCAGAGACCACCTAACCTACAAGTCACCAAATTCATCTTTCTCAACAGGTTTCAAAGACTGTTCCAAAGATTCTTCAGTAGAAGCCAGTGGTATGTCTATAGTGACAGAAGTCCCAAGAAGTGATAAAATATCTTTAGATATTCTGAGCAGAAGAAATTCAAATGAACAAGATCATTTTTCTGACAAAGACCACAGTTTTTCAACTGCCACATCTCCCTCCCAACCAGAATTGCCAACAAGAAAAAATATATTTTCTTTCCTGACTGGATCTGAAAAATCTGGGAACAGAGCCTCTGCTGCTCTACCCAGAACCAAATCTCAAGCAGAAGGGCTATTCACACTTCCTTCCTTTTTCCCCACTGCTAACTCAGGCAGCAAGAAGGATGCCTCTCCTAAAAGCTCTTTCAGTTTCTTCAGCTTGTCTTTTTTGGATGAAAAGCAGCAGAGTCCTGGGAAAAAACAGAGCCTTTCAACTACTGCTCCAGTGACTTCCCAGCCCTGTAAGAAGCCAAGTGTTTTTGTGGACATGAGTGGTACAATAACTAAAGAAGGTTCTAATGGCAATGGAGATAGCATGGTCCAGGAAGTAGTTCATGAACAGCAAATGGCTTCTTGTGTTTCCATTAGCAACACCACTGAGATTATCTCCCTTGCAGATGAGCTCAATGTAGAGGAGAATGATCCAGGAAAACTAGGTTCCAGTAATGGACCAAGGACATCTTCAGATTTCCAGATAAATCAGTCACAAAAAGACATTGTTCCTCATTCACCAGGATTTCAGGCACAGACTGAAACACTGCTCATTGGTCCAGAGACCCTTGAGATATCTACCCACAAAGAAGCTTTTATACAAGAAGCATCCATGAATGACTCACTGCCCGGTTCTTTTTCCCATGATAGCCATTTGGTTGAAAAGCTCAACAATTTAAACACTTGTACTAACTCCCACCAAAATGAAAGATTTACTAGTGATCCATTGAATTTGCCATTAGAAAAGGCCCCTGATGAGGTCTTAACAAAGATCCTGGAGCCAACTTCTTCCTCTGTGGATCCAGGAGATACATGGCACCTCCAGAGTCAAGGTGAGGATAAAGAGGAAGACAAATCAGTGTTGGACTCTTCAGTAGAAATGCTTTCGGGGTTTGTGACCAAAGTGAAATCTTTCTCTGGGTCCTTAATTGAACCTCCCAAAACATTCTCCGGACTTTTCTCTTCTCCTAAACCTCCAAAGAAAAATTCTTTTTTCTCTCTTTCTTCTGGTATATCATCTCAGCCTCTCAAAGGTGAGTTATTTGGAATTTTTAAAAGTCCCAAACCAGAGACATGCAAACAAGAATCATCTGTTCCAGCTACTGCATTGCTTCAAAATGGTAGTCTCAGAGATACTGTAGGGTCAGTACCTCCAGAAAATTTGTGTAAAGAAGTTACCTTGGGAGCACTCAATTCAGAATCTATGGTCAGTGACTGTGGAATGACTGTGGTTAGTGCAGAGTCAGACTTGGAGACCTTGACAGATGATCCTAAACTAACAACTGAAATGGAAAACAAGAATATTCCAGACAATATTCCAGAACCCCAACATTCTGAAATAATTGAGGGTGCATCTTCTGTCTCAGGGGATGATACTGGGCAAGGAGTATTGTCTCTGAGCGATGAAGGAGACATGGGGATGCTGCAGGCTACAGACACAGAGGCATCATTGGAAGCAGAGCATATCCCATTGCCAATACAGTTGCATCCAGATCCTACCTGGATTGCCAAAGAGCTTCCTCCTCCAGTTCAGCCACCTCTTCCTCTTGAGCCAGAGCCAGATATGCAATCCATCTCTGCAAACCAAGACTTCTTAGAGCTACAGGCAGCCAGTTCACTAGAAACAGCGCTGTTCAGTGAGGCAAGTGTCAGCCAGAGTGCCACACCGGAAACCCAAGGGTACATTTCTCACCCTCCACTGGAGGAACCTGTGCTTTGTGCCAAAGAACATTGTGAGATACTTGATGCCCAGAAAGACTCACCTGCAGTCCCCCAGGAAGCGGAGCAGCCAATCCCAAACATGACCAGTTGGCCAAAGCTCCATTTCCCATCTTCTGCTGCTGACTACGGGAAATCACTGAGCTCCTTCTTTTCCTCTCCCTCCTCCACTGGCAGTAGAGCAGCAGAGACTGGTTTAATGTCCAGTTTTAAGAAGCTGTCAACTCTCTTTGAGGGAGGTAGTGAGGGGAAGGGGAGTAGTGTAGTAGCAAGCGATTCAAAACTAAGGTTTGGAAAGAAGCTGGATCTTTCATTTCCATGGCTGAAAGAGAACAAAGGGGACTCTGAACAAATGCCTGCAGAATCCTCCTCTCCAGCTTTGGTTATAAGCAGTGATCAGGACCTTAAATCTGGTGAGACTGACAAAACTTTGGAGTCTTCTCAAAGGTCTGGGGCCTTTGCTGAGCCAGCTAAGGTCTTGACTCAGCCCTCTGGGACCTCTGAGCAGCTGGAGGCTGGGCCAAGTATATGTACTCAGGAGCTCTCAAGGCCTGGAGAAGTGAAAAACCAGCAAGAAATCCCAGCATCTGGAGAAGACAAGGATACCAAAGATATCTGTCCTTCAGAGAGTCATGAGGAAGAACACTGCACTGTCTCTGAGCTACTTCAACCAGAAACACATGAAGAGGAGGCAGAGCCTGCTAGCACTAGCTGTGTTTCAAATGTACAGCAGCCAGTTACTCTGCTGGACATCAAGGAACCAAAGACCAGCAAAAGGCCTGTTCTCAACTAAAGCATCATAAATGATTTTAAGGAATTGACCATTTATGATGCAATGACTTAGTGGTAGCTTAACCATAGCCTGCTTTTTATCCTCCTTGTGTCTTTCCCAGCACCTGAGCTTCATGTTAGGCATTAAGTAACAAGAAATAATATGTGGATATTGTCATCTCTTCTCTCTACCAAATATAATTCACTTATTGGAACAATGCGCTTCCTGGTTAAAGGAAAGGCTAAATTCTAGGATTTACTTACTCTGGCTTGCTCTGCCTTGAATAATGTAGAAGGGAGAAGGGAGGGCAAGAAGAGGCAGCAAGTCATTGAGTGGCATATATTATTAATAATTACAGCCATGTGATAGGCTTGAATGCTTCCTTGGGCTTTGAACACCTATATCTATAATAGCTGGGAGAGTTCTACTTTGCTTTGCTTTTCCAAGTCTTCTAAGATGCTTTCTCCAGTGGCAGTGAAATTACTAAGTAGAATATAAAATGCAAAGGATGGCTTGGATTAATCTATACTGTATATCCTATTCCATATGGATTTGCATAGCTTCTTCCAGTTTCTGAGTTTTATCATCCGTGAGACTGGTGTTTTTTAGGTGTTTTTGGTAGAGTCTCCCAGGAGCTCAGGGCTATCATTTGCTGTGGAGCATTGTGCTCTATGGCGGAGCATTGTACAGGGTCCACCTGCAAAGCGTACTATTATTTCCCCTAAGAAGATGTACCATACAGGACAGTTTAAGAGTGCTGCCTTGAGCACTGGCCCAAAACAGTCCAAAGAAGTTGGTCAAACACTTTGGAGATTGTGTGTTAGGAACTACTCAGCACAGTGGCCTGGTACCTCTCCTACTGCTATGGAATGAAAAATCAGAAATCAGCCTGGAAACACCAGATGATTGGGAGGAACCGGAGGGAAAATAACACTGGAGAACAATAAACATTAGCCCTTAGTTAAAGCTTGACTCTTTGGCAAGGGAATTCCTTGTCTATTGTCCCCACAGAATTAAAATGAAGGGCCCCTGACTTGGGATGGAACTATCCAAATGGGGCTAGGATAGGTCATGTAGATCATCCCCAAGTCCCTCTATTTTGAATAGGACTGAGTCTTTAAAATTTAGTATATGGCTCAAGGGAGTAACTTATGAATGCTATTCTTCCTGTATAGTCACGATTCACTGCCATTTTCTCTATGCCTCTTATACCAGGAGAAAAATTTCCTTTCCAGGTATGGGAATTCAGGTGGTTGAGAGAGGGGATTGTGCTGGTCTCTCTTCAGGAACAAAAATGCATTAATGTGGCCCTGACTCAGATCTTGGAGTTGGACTGTGTCCATTTTGTCCAAAACTGAGCCATGACCTGAGAGGAACTCAGTTATAGATGGCTCTGGGATACTTCCTATGCTGCCAGGGATACCACGGTAACATTCATGTCAATGAGACCATTCTCCCTGAGGAATTTCTTTGTCCTAGCCTCTATTTGGCTTCCATTACCTTGTGCAGGTGGTTGAGGGACAATTGAAGGAACATATTCACTTTCCTTTGCACATTCTGAGGAACAGACCTTTATATTTCCAATTGGAGAGGAAGAAAAGAGTTCTCAATTTAATAGGTAACAGAAAAAGGGAGTAGAGTTCATCTATCCGTTTTACTTTGTGAAAATTAGAAAACTTTGATTACAGCCACTGGACAGGTTGTTTTTAAGAAGTTCGAGCAGAGAATTTTAGGCATAAACAGACTATTTGAATAATTCTTAATGCTTACAAAATAGCAGATTAAGATAAAAAATTCTTCAAAGTCAGTTGCAGGGTTGGGGCTAAGTGCTATTGGAGAACCCAGCATGCTGTGTTGTTTTTCCTTGTTGTGATTTTGCTGAATAGAGCCTAGTTCTTCTAGAATGTGAACTTTGCTCCTCTCTTCCCAGGAACCTCCTGTTTGTGATCCTTGCCACTAATAGAATCATTATTTCCTGGATTCATTCATTATTTTGTTCCAGTGTTTACTTTGTATTTATTTACTAATCTGTCCTCCTCTCATTCTCACAGCCCCACCAGCAGTAGTAGGTATGGCTCCTCCTGTAACGTGAGTCAAGGAAGCTCTCAGTTAAGTGAACTGGACCAGTGTCATGAACAAGATGATGACCGTCGGGAGAGGGACTCCATTCATTCCTGCCACAGCTCCAGCAGCCTCTCCAGGGATGGCCAAGTGGGTTTTGGAGAACAAGAGAAAGCCTTGGAGGTGACAGGTGAAGAGGAGAAGAGGGGAGTGTGTGAACCCAAGGAGATGAAAGAAGATGCCATAGCCCATCCACCCCCAGATATGGTGCTACACAAAGACCTTGTCCGAAGCCCCCAGGAGAGGTAGGTCATGGCTACCTTGAGGAGCTCATATGGTTTCCTCAGTACCTGCCCTGTGGTACTGCTGACAGAATGCAATTGCTCTGTTTGTTTCCCTGCAGCTGGGTATGGTTGTGATCAGGATACTGAGGCTTATCTCTGCACTGCTTCCATTGTTTTCTGGTGTAATTACCAAAGTATTTCAAGGAACTCTGAAGAACATTGTAGCTGCAGTGTACCAGGCCTTCTGGAGTCTGTAGTTCTTGGCTTACTAGTTGACCCCATGTATGACAACCTCTGAGTCTGGAACTGACCTGAGCCCTGAAGATTATTTCATTCAGAGGAGCTGCTTCAAATAAAACAGGCTTCCTAGCCTATTAATGTTTAAATTTTTTTGGTGAACATTGTTTTTCTTTTTTTTTTTTTTCTCTTGACTAATCTGGGAGGCAGTTAAAGAACTGATCTAGAAGCCAGATCTAAATCACCTTTCTGTCTCCCTGGGGCCTAGCAGTACATCTGGCAGTTGGTACCCAGAAGAAGGAAAATTTTAAACTTGTCCTTTTAACAGTCACATAATGAAGCTTAGTACTGAGTTTGAGTATTGTTATTGTTGAGCTAAATTGGTCAGTAAGTTGCTGATAGGTTGGGACAAAGCAGGGTTTCTCAGTCTTGGCACTATTAACGTTTTTAGCCAGATAATTCTTTCTTCGTTTTTTTGTTTTGTTTTGTTTTTGATATTTTAGCTACATTGTGCAGCATGTGGTGTGGTTCCCTGACCAGGGGTTGAATTCAGGCCTCCACAGTGAAAGCACCGAGTCTTAACCACTAGGCCATCAGGGGACTCCCCGAGCCAGATTATCGTTTGTTATGGGGAGCTATTGTACGCCTTGTAGAATGTTTAGTGGCATCCCTGGCCTCTGCACACTACATGTCTGCACACTACATGTTTTCACACCAGCAGCTCTTGGTGTGAAAACCAGACATGTCTCCAGATATTATTGCCAGAGTTCTCCTGAGGGGCAAAACTGTCCTTAGTTGAAAACCACTGGAGTAGAGTGACAAGAGCTAGGTGTGACTTAAATTCTCAAATTTCAAGGTCATGGGAAGATCAGAGCACTGAACACTGATTATATGGTAAAAGTTAGAAAACAGTTGATGCCTCTACTGTACCACTCGAAGGTAGAAAATTATTTTCTGTTTGTTTTCCTGATTTTTAGTTGTCTCTGGTGGCTCATCTAGTAGACAAGACATCAGAGACTGAGTTCTGGACCAGCTTTTTTTTTTAACTTGACTGACAACTCACTGAAAGATAGCTCTTTGTAGACTTTGGACTTTAAAGATGTTATTGTCTGGGTAGAGTTCTTGGTCAAGCAGCAGAAGTGCCCGTCCTTCTCTCATGGCTTTGTCATCCCAGATCCTAGCTGTGCAAGTGACATCCAGGCTGGTTTCAGAAGTGCCCACAGATGTTTTAAAACAGCTGATGCAGTTAAGTGGCATCAGTGCCTAGCATATATTTTGTGTGTCTGTATGGTGGTTTCTTGTTTACTGCCTTGGCGATAGATGCCAGTGAGCGAGGGGAGAAGCATCATCACCAAGAATGAACCACTATTCCACAGGTAAAACCTAGATGATTATTTGTTTAATATAGGCTAGTGTTTCTGCCTCGGAGCTCCTTTGTTATGTGTGTTGTTCCTTGCACTTAGGATGTTCCTGAGGCAGCTCAAGGAACAAGATCACAGCAGGAGGAGGGCTCTGCCTTTTTTCTTAGTGCTTTGATGTAGACTAGGAATTGATAGGCCTTCCAAAACACTTAGTGGAGTAGAAAGGGTTTGCAGAAACACAGTTCTGCCCCCAGGATGCTATGTAGAGCCCCCAGGGGAGAGTGGCCATCCTGAGAGGCGGGAAAGAGGTCTACTCCACGCCCCTCTGCACCGTTTCCTTGTTAGCCACTGACTTAGGGCCCTTGTCACTGCTTTTGGTATCCTGACCCCTAACTGTTCCAGTGAGCTGCCTCATCAGGTGAGTGGAAAAAGGGAAAGAAAGAGAGGGAACAGATGAAAAGCTAAAAGCAATTGTCATTTTAGAGAAGAATTTTTTTCATGTTGGATGTTCAGGATATGCTGTTTTAGTGGCTTGAATCACTAGACAAGTATAGGCATGAATGCAAACCTTTTAATTTTAGGTATTTGGCAGTTTTGACTTGAGCACTGTCATCCTGTGACCTGGGCTTATTTTTAACGAACATTCTTTTCTCTGTTACAAGTTTTCCTGAGGAGACTGCATCTTCGCCATTTACCCAAGCCAGAGCGCACTGGATCCGAGCAGTTACCAAGGTTCGACTCCAGCTGCATGAGGTAGGAAGTCTGTTGTTCCGGTTCTAGCTGGGACAGTTTTTGCTTTGAAATTGGGAGACATATGGTGCTGAAGAAGCAGCCAGTGATTAGTCATATTATAGTGTGCCTCTGGGAATGCATGACAAGTAAGCTAGAGCCTTAAGAGATGGGGAGGTAGCTGTTGACTTCCTTCTACCCTAAATAATGGAACTCAAATAGACCTGGTGGGTCTGTTATTAAATGCTGTTTTGGTACTACTATCACCGGAGAGGCTATTTCGAGTTTAGGATAGGAGACTGTTTCAGGGCCTGTTAGGGTTAGTTGTTATTTCCTTTGGCCAGCCAGTTCAAGTGCCACTGGCTGACTTTTACCGGGTTGGAAATTTTACTCAGAAATTTCTGTGGGCTCCCCTCATTTAAGGTCTAAAACATCAACACATTAATATCTAAACTAATGTAAAAAAATAAAAATAGAAATATTTTTCATTTTCAATGTTCCAAGTTTGGAGTATCTTTATTTGTGTTTCAGTAGTCAGTCTTCAGGCAGAAAGGTGGTTTTTAAATGATGACAAGTGGCTGTCAGTACTATAATACCTGGCAGCTGTTAAAAATGAAAGCATGCTTACCTGTGTAAACACACTTTAAAAGTAATTTATTTTGAAATAACCTAAAACTTAAGAGAAAAGTTGACGAACGGTAGTGTAAAGAACTCCCATATCCTGCTCACCAAAGTGCCCCAGTTATTGACATTTTGTATTATTTTTGCTTTATCACCCTGCATCCATAATGATTAATCTTTTGCTGAACCATTTGAGAGAAAGGGAGAGGCATGATGTTTTCCTTTTTGTATTTTACAAAAAGGCAAGGCTGCTCTCCACTGTAACCAAGAAATCCACAATGACAACACTGTCATCAAAACCCCATGCAAATTTTGCTAACTGTCCCAACAATGTCTCTTCTCTGGTCCAGGATACAACTCAGGCTAACATGTTGCATTTAGTAATCTTGTCTCTTAATCTCCTTTAATCTGAAACAGTTCCTCTTGTTTTTGAAGGATACTATAGGCCTTTCACTTTGTATTCTTCACTTTGGGTCTGTCTAGTGTTTCCTCATGTCCAGACTCAGGCCATACTTCCTTGGCAGGGATTACACAAAAATGGTATATTGGACTCTTTTTAGTGAATTGCATCAGAAAGTACATGTTGTCAGCCTGTCCTACCCCTTGTAATATTGACCTTAATCACCTAGTTAAGGTTGTATCAATTAGATTTCTCCACTGTTAGGCACCATTTTTTCATGGCAATTCCTAAGTGTTTTGTGGTTCCATACTCTGAGACGATGCCAGTATCTCGTTCTCATCAAATCTCCATGTACAGGCTAAGGATCCATGTATGACTTTTGTCTGAATCTACCACCACAAACGCTGGTTGCCAAATGATAACTTTCTATTTCCATTATCCTTTCTACATTCGTTAGTTGGCATACTACTATAAGGAAGAGATTTCTCTTTTTTTTCCATCAGTTTTTTATTACTAATTTTTCAAAAGTAAGGGTCTTATAATTATAATAAAGGAAAATAAATAATCTCCATATAGAAGAAGAGTTCTGAATGAGAAAAACAAGAATGTATTGGAGCAATTTGTTAAGGCCTTTTAAGAGGCAATTCAGAGTCTCTCAAGAATAGCTAAAGCAGTTGCCAAAGCTTGGAATCATCTAGAGAAAAGCATGGTTTATTTAAGAGTAACCAAGAATGACTGCAATTTAATGAATATTGAAACAGTAGTAAATATATTCTTAACACAGGTCATGTAACTGAAAGCTGATTAGATGTGGCCAAGAGGAGGAAGGGAAGCCAAAGTTTAAAGAAGGATCTGATAACAGCTGAAGATAGAGGCAGAAGTACACCATTTATACTTAAGATGAGATTTGCTGGCAGATTGATTGAGGTTGTGAGACAGTAAGAAGTTAAGTATGGCACCAGGGACTTTCTTTCTGAGTAATTGGAAGTTCCACCTATCTGCCCTAAGATAATAATTTTTTGTTAGTTTCTTATTATTATAGAATTTCCCTATGCTGGTGTAAGTATTAATTATATTCTAATCCCCCATTTTTTCTTTACCAAAAAAAAAAAAAATGGTATATTATACACACAGGGAATATCTTGTTTTTTCACTTGGAGATTCTTCCATATTAGCTCTAGGAGAACTTTTTTCTTTTTAAGTGGTTGCATAATATTTCATTGTATGAATGAACTACAGTATTTAATTTGTCTTCTGTTGATGTTCATTTGGTTCTTTGGGGCCATTTGCTGTAACAAACCATATTGCAAATGATTACCTTTTACATACATCATTTTTTGTGTGTTCAAATATATCTGAGGGGATATGTGTTTATAATTTCAATAAATATTGCTCTCCATTTATCAGTGTCTTAAAACAACAAAGGTTTATTTTGCTCATGCTTCTTATCATCCTGTATGTTGAGAAGTTCTACTTTGTTATCTTCTGTGCAATCCAGGGTAAGTGATCAGCCAGCTTCTAGAACATTGCCGATATTGGTGGTGGAGGGAAAGAAAAGATAACAAATGAAAGAGAACATAGCAGATTACTCTTTGGCCCAGAAGATACAGCATGTCACTTTTGCTTACATTTCTATGGCTTAACCAAATTATATAATCATATATAACTTCAAGCAAATGGTATACCTTGAAATAGATAGATTGGGATATTTGTGAAAAACTTTAATAACTATCCCAAAGTATATCTGCCTTCCACCAACTTAAACTCTTACTAGTAATGTCATGACATATTGGGAATAAAAAAACCAGATCCTTTGCAGAAAGAATTTGAATAGCAATGATATAGACTACATTCCTTTCCAGTGTTGCTTCTTTCCATACTCTGTTTAGTCAACATTTCCAATATATAAAATCTTTTGTTCAAAGTACTTACTGTTTCCATGCATGGAATAAATACTCTTTCTCCTTCTCTGTGTCTCTAACTATTCATCCACATCTTTTATATCCAGTCAGGTGTCAGTTTTTGGGTAAAACTTCCAGACTCTGTGCATAGAGTAGACTCCCACCTGTATCTTTGGTTTCGCCTTTTGCAGTTTTGGTTACCTGTAGTTAACCACAGTCCAAAAATAATAAATGGAAAGTTCCAGAAATAATAATAAAGTTTTAAATTGAATGCTTTTCTGAGTAGTGTGATGAAATCTCATGCTGTCCCACTCCTTCTCATTCTGGATGTGAATCATCCCTTTGTTCAACATATCCCACCCATTAAACACTTAGTAGCTGTCTCAGCTCCAATTGACTGTCATGAGATGGCAGTCTTTGTCATCAGATAACCATTATTTTACTTAATAATGGCTCCAGAGTGTAAGAGTAGTGATGCTAGCAATTCATTATTTTTTTCACTTTTCTCTTTTATTTTTTTATTAGTTTTTTATTAGAGTACAGTTGATTTGCAGTGTTGTATTAGTTTCTGCTGTGTAGCACAGTGAATCAGCCATACATGTACAATATACCTATTCTCTAGACTTCATTCCCATATGGGTCATTACAGAGCACCAAATAGAGTTCTATTAGTTATTCTTATATAAAAGTAGTGTGTGTGCATGTGTCTGGCAATTCATATATACCACTGAAAAGCAGTAAAGTGCTTCCTTTAAGAGAAATGGTTGAAAGTTCTTGATTTTTAAAAGGCAGGAGGGATAGTTAAGAGTTTGGGATGGGCATATACACACTTTTGTATTTAAAATGGATAATCAACAAGGACCTACTGTACAGCACATGGAGCTCTGCTCAATGTTCTGTGACAGCCTGGATGGAAGGGGAGTTTGGAGGAGAATGGATACTTGTATATGTATGGCTGAGTCCCTTCACTGTTTTATCACCTGAAACTATCACAACAGTGTTAATTGGCTGTACTCTAATACAGAAGAAAAAGTTTTTTAAAAAGTAAATTTAAAATAAGGAAAGAAAAAATGATACACTGAGGTGGCTAAGATCTATAGTTAGGATGAATCTTCTAACCATGAAATTGGTAAGAAGGAAAAAGAAATTCACGCTAGTTTTGCTGTCACACCTCAAACTGCAAAAGTTGTGGTCATAGTGTGTGATAAATGCTTAGTAAAATTAGAAAAAGCACTAGGTTTTTACAGTTTTAGAGAGAGCAAGAGAGACCACATTCACATAAATTTTATTACAGTATACAGTTGACCTTTGAACAATACGGATTTGAACTGCATGGGTCCATTTATATGTGGGTTTTTAAAAATAAACACTGTAGATCTATGCAGTCTCTGATTGGTTGAATCTGCAGATGCACAACCTTGAATCCCAAAGGCCAACTATGGGACTTGAGCATCCTTGGATTTTGATATTCATGGCAGGTCCTGGAACCAATTTTCTGTGGATACTGAGAGATAACTATATTGTTATAATTGTTCTATCATTAATTATTACTGTTAATTTATATATACATACAGGCATCCACTGGGGTCTTGGAACATAGCCCCAGAATAAGGAGAGACTACCATACTTTGGCTAAATTTGCGTTTAATGGAGTTACTTGTTTACTGTTCCATCTATCCTGTGTACTTGTAAGATCTTTGAATGCCAGGGCTATGCTTTTTATTGCTGCTGTTCTAGAGCTCAATATAGAACCTGGCAGAGTGTTTAGCCAGTCTTTTATGGATGCTTAAGTCATCAGAAAAGCCCATTAGCATTTCCACAGAAATCTCCCTATACTTCTTTATCTTCTCGTAATTCTTTAAAAAGAAAGTTTCCCAAGGCCCAGCACCTAAAGCCAATAACAGCAAAATACTAACTATTGAAGTTAGCTATGTTATATAATTTATATATACATTAATATAAAGTTAACAGAGTTTATATTACTATGTGTGAATTTAGAATTTTTCTCCCTTAGGCATTGTCTTGTGAGCTTTATTCTGAGTTATTAAGTATTTTTCAAAAGCATGTTTTAATGATTATTGGTAGATTACAGTATTCCATCATGTAGATGTTCCTTAATAGTTCCTCTTATTTCTTTACTGTTATAAATAAAGCTATGATGAATATCATTATACATAAGTTTCTTTTCATTTCTGATTATTTAACTTAGCTTTCTGAAAGTAGTCAGATAAATTGCTGAGTTTAAAAGTGCATGCGTTTTAAAGGTTTATGATAAGCTTCTACCTGTGTTTTCAGAAAAGTTTTTCCAATTTATACTTTCAGTAATTGAATGTCTTGCACCAAGATTGAGTATTACTGTTTTAGAAATTTTTAGTCAATTTGGCAGAAGAAGAATGGTATCTCTTTGTTTTAATTGGCATTTTTGGATTACAATGGCACCCCACTCCACTACTCCTGCCTGGAAAATCCCATGGACGGAGGAGCCTGGTGGGCTACAGTCCACGGGGTCGCTAAGAGTCAGACACGACTGAGCGACTTCACTTTCACTTTTCATTTTCATGCATTGGAGAAGGAAATGGCAACCCACTCCAGTGTTCTTGCCTGGAGAACCCCAGGGACAGCAGAGCCTGGTGGGCTGCCGTCTGTGGGGTCGTACAGAGTTGGACACGACTGAAGCGACTTAGCAGCAGCAGCAGCAGCATAGGTTTGTAGATCTTTTACACTTCTTTAACTTATAGTGCATTCAATAGACTTTGAGAAAGTGCCATATGGACCTAGCTACCCTTATGCCATTCCTGTAAGACTGTCAGCAACTTAAGGGAAGAGGTCATATAGGTCATCTCTGTATCTGGGCTGGCTGAGTACCTGGCTATATGTGCTTAATGAGTGTTTGACATTGCTAATGCTGTTGAGGCAGTAATGTTGGTAATGTGGGTGGAATGGATGTGATTCTGTACCTTATTTGGCTTAGCTGCAGAAAAATCTGGGGGAGGAGGTGAGACTTTTTAGCTCTAGAAACAGAGACTGCGGTGGCAGCAGGTGGGTGGGTGTTCCAGGTGGAAGGGACAGTGAAGGAGATGGCATGGAGGTAGGCCATGAGGAAGACTTGACAGAAGTTCTTAGGTTGCTAAAGAAAGCTGATGGAGGAGAGTCAGTGGCAGAGATGGAACTGAGCAAATAGATTAGAAGGCTCGTGTTTAAATGGGGCCATCCCAAGAGGTCCAAGATTGTAGCTGGTTAGCTTGAGGGATGAATCAACATTTTCTCAAGAAAGATCATGAAGACAGAACAAACTGACTCTCTCCTGCAAAGTTCTCTTCTGACTGTGACTCTCCCCCCAGCAAAGAGACATGCACCTTGTGCGGCTGTTGAAGCCCCAAAAAATTAATTCCTCTTCAGAAAATAGTGAGGTTCAAGGGAGGGCCTTTGAGGACCCCATGTCTTAGGCTTAGTTGCACAAGAGAAGCACTTTTTCTGTAATTTTAAACTCCAGGAATTTTGCTCTGGTCATGTCTGCCTATCTTAACTTTTATTACCTCAGCTTTTTGCCCTCATGGAGACCACAGTGATCCTTCCTTTTCCTCAAAATCTCTCAGCCTTCTCCCTAACGATTTCTATTGTAACACTGAAAAAAAAATAAAACAAAAAACTAAAGAATGACTTGAATAAGTAATAAATATAAAAATGTAAAGTTATATGAAAAAGATATGTATAAAGTAAAGTTTGCCTCCTGCTTCAGACTTCCAGGCCATCTCCCCCATCTCTTTGTTACCTGTGTCTTTTGAATCAGTCTGGAGGTAAACTGCATTTATAAGCATGTGTCTATGTGTATTGCATACATTGTCCTTCACTTTTTATTCATTTATTGTTGCATCTTGAAGATTTTTCCCTATCATAAAGAGCTACTGCATTTCAAAAATAGCTGCATAGTATTTTTTTTCTGTGGATGTATTACAATTTGTGTACTCTCTTCTCTATTGATGGATCTCAATTAGATGGTTGTTTCTGATATTTTGCTACTTCCGCAATGTTCCAATACAAATCCTGTAGTAAACCCCAATACTTTTGGATCTCTCTTAACTATAGCTTTTAGCACCCCACTTCAGACTTTCGGTAAGCCCTACCTAAGAATAGGCCCTACTGCCGCTTCACAGATTAGAGAGACCTCTCTTAGACAAGAGCCCTCCAGGCCCTGTCTGTCCTTTGGAAAACTGTGGAGTCCTTACCTGATATCTGATATCAGTACAGATACATTCTTTACTGGCTTAAACCTATCAGTTCATTAAAGCCCTTTTATGTGGAGACTATGCCTTTTTGAAAATGACCCATGTATTACTGGATCAGGAATGAGGTTTGGTTTTCTCTGGCATTCTTTGCCACTTCAAGGCCATTACTAGATCCTTGCATAAACTGTTCTCACACCTGCCTTCCTTGTTGAAATTAGACCTCAACTTTTGCATACCTCCACATTCAGTCATTGAAAACGTTAGTGTGTACATCACAGTTTTCCTTCTAATCTCAATTACTTTCCATAGTCCTTGTCATCATCATTATCATAGTAATCATTATTGAAGACTATTATTTTAAGTGCTTTCCGAGCATTATCCAAGTGAATCCCTATAATAATTCTACAAATTAGGCTTATGTGATTAGGCCTATTTTGTAGATTAAGAAACAGGTTTAGAAAGAAACTTGTCCAGGATCACCTGTGTGGTAAGAGTTAGAACCAGATTTGAATCCAGACCTATTTAACTCCAGAGCCTTCTTAATACTAGTATCTACCACCGTCATCTTAGAACCCTGTTTTCCAAAGTGTGTTTCATAGGACTCCGTTTTCTAGAAATGTTAGTAGATTCTTTATCATTTGATAAAGAGTTTTATGGTCAAAGACATTTGGAAAACACTGAGTTCCAATAGAGTGCAACATAAACAGATGGCTTTATCACAGGACTTCTCAGAAACTTGAATATATTTAGGTTTGTTGTGATTCTTCAAGAGGGGAAAAAATACAGAGCATTAAACTTTTTAAACTATGAAACTCTGATTTGAAAAAGCATCCTGTAGGAGTTATTTTCCAAGGCATACACTTGAGGAAAGTTTTTCCCAGATTATTTCATTGTCAGCTCATTAAAACTGTGTTTGTGAAGGTCCATTGCTACCTTATCCTGTGGTTGTTTTCAAGTCTTTATCTTATTGGACTCACTGCAGTATTTGATGTGCCTGCACACTCCTTCTTGTTTTTACATCTAAGAAACCATCTCTAGTATTCATCTTCTCTGATGTCTCTTCAATCTCCCTTTTCTGAATTTCCTCTCTGCTCACTTCTTAAATGTCTGTGAGGAAATTGGCAATATCACCGGAGCCTTTGAAGCAGTAAGATGTTGTTTGCTTTTACAGGGTGTGGAAGAAACTTGCCCAGTTTGTTAGTAATAGAAGCATGCCCTTGAGGTACTAGGTCTTGCTACAGCCTGATAGTCTCAGCACCTCCTGTTCTGTTATTTTAATATACAAATCTAGCTCAGTCTTTGGAATTTAACTGTTTTGGTAAAAACTAGGCAGAGGGAAGTTCCAGAGATGAAGCTGAATGGGTAATAGTAATGATATCCTTAAGAAATTAAGCTGTTGCATATTCCTTTATACACAGAGAAAAGGCCTCTACCTCTTCTTCTCCCATCTGCACTGAACTGAGCAGAAATATCCAGAAAGGACTCAAATGGTCCTTCTGCTCATGTACTCCATGTCAGGTAGGCAGCAGGCCAGAGCAGGGATGAAAGCTGAGATTGGCTTAATTCTTTTTCTCTAAAGCCAACAACTAGAATGTTCCTTCTACTCTAGTCCAAAGACTCTTGACATGAGAAAGGAAAACAGCAGGGTGCCTGGATTTTGGTTCTAGATTGTAGCCTTTATTCCCCTGCCTTTAAATTCCTAATGAGTTTTCATTTTAAATTCCTAAAAGCTCTGATTTTACCTTTTCTACCTGTTATGGGCTGAATTGCCCTCCGCTCCCTGGTTCCTATGTTGAAGTTGTAATACCCAGCGTCTTAGAATGTGATTGTATTCAGTGATAGGGCCTTTGAAGAGGTAATTACAATAAACAGGTACTTTGGATAGGCCCTGCTGAAATCTGACTATATCCTTGTGAGGAGAGATTAGGATACACACATACATGGAAGGAAGGTCTTGTGAAGACAGAGAGAAGATGGCCGTCTACATAAGCCGAGGAGAGAGGCCTCAGAGGGAACCAGCCTAGCTGCCACATTGATCTTGGACCCCCAGCCTCCAGAACTGTAAGAATCAATTTCTGTTCCTTAAGCCACCCAGTCTGTAGTAGTATGTTATAGCAGCCCTAGCAGACAAAAACTTGGGCAGAAGGGGGAAGAAGATGGCTCAGAAGCATCAGTGTTTCTCAGCTGAGAATCTTTTATTTCCCAAGGTCTAGTTGGTGGGAAATATGCTCTCTAGGCTGCTGTATGCAGACCCATGCATGATATCCAGTGCCTTTTGTATTTGTTTACTCTTATCCCTATTACTAATAAAATTTAGGCCTCAACTAGAAATACAAAGAACTAGGTCCTTGCAGTAGCTTAGTCTCAAAATCTGAGAGAACTTGAACAAAGTAAAATTAGGAATAATAACTGTCCCCTCTCCATAGTTTTGGTGAGATCATAGAAAAATGCATTTTTGAGGGCAGAGCTTTATACACAATTGCCTAAGTCATCAGTGGGGTTCTGATTACTGAAGTGTTGACAGGGCTTTCTCATGACCTCCCTAGCCTAGGCCTTAGTGACCCGCCAAAGGTGTTGGGGAGCACAGCTGGAGGCTTTGCTGCCAAATGGGAACCCGGTGAAGCTGCTTCCGATGGTTGAAATGGCATAGAGCCAGTCCCGAGGATTTCAGGCTCTTACAGGGCTCTAGACTACAGATGGCGTGGTGTTCCTGGGATAACTTGCTATGCGGATCTCTCAGATGAGGCTGTCTATATATGGTGCTTCTCTGGGACCTGCAAGGAAAAACATCTGTGGAGTGCTTTACCCTGAGGAGCCTGGGAGAGCAGGCCAAAGGCTACCCTGGGCACTGTGGAAATACTTTGCTGTTTTTGTGTACTTGTCAGGGGAAATGCTTAACCTTTCTCTGAAATATTCTGGACCCATTTATGTCCTGAAACTGGGTGGTTATCAGTGATTGTTCTTCTGTAAACCTTAGATCTCATTCTAAACTGTGAGTGAACCTTGAGAATTATAAGACGTCACATCTGGGACTGGGATTTGGGACGCCTTGTTTCAAAAGGTGGAGTTTGGCTCTGGTTTCTGAGGAGTATGTTGGAACATTTCTGAGGAATGCTGTCATATCATTAGCCCACCTAGAGTCAGAGGAGGGTGTCAGGTTCTGGCAGCAGGCCTTCACTCCTGCTGGTGGTATTTTCTGGACATAGTGTTAGCAAAGAGAAGTACTTTGTAAATGTATATGGAAGGAATAAGAAAGCAGCCCTTTCTGCTTTCTTCTGCTTTCACTCTTGCTGCTTATGTGACTATACAGCGATTGGGAGCATTTGATCCTGTCTGGGAAGGAATTCTTGCTCTGTAAGAGAGAATTCATCTGCAAAAGTTATTTAAAAGGAAGCAGCTAATATAGTTATTCCTTTTAAAAAAATCAAGCCAGCTAATAAGTGGGTACAACTAGGTACTGTTGGGGCTATTTGTAAGATATTTTCTTTTTAAAAGAATTAAAAAAAAAATGTTTGCCTGCTCTGGGTCTTCCGTTGCAGCACACAGGCTCAGTAGTTGGGGCATGTGGGCTTAGTTGTCCCGCAGCATGTGGATTCTCAACCACTATACCGCCAGAGAAGTTCCCAGCATTTTCTTATTATTTAGGAGCTTGTAGGCCAGAGAGTAGATAGAAATATCCATCATTAACTTAAATATTAAACACTTTTTTTGGTCAGATACTTCAGTCTCTATTCTCATTTTACTCTGTGGCATTCCCTAGTAACTTTTGAAACTCCTTACTTGTAGCTTCCTATTTTCATGGGTTCTTCTGGTTCTTTGGTGCCTTGCTTGCCTCCTTTCCTGTCTGTCTCTGTCTCTTCTTTCTATACTCTCCTCCTCAGGCATCTTTTTTAATCTCAAATCTGCATCTCCTCAGCCTCTAATCCAGTCATTGATTGATATACACTAATTGAACTGCTCTATGGCCAGTACTGTGCTTGATCCTGGCTTCCATGCCGGGCAGCCAGTAGACTCCCAACAAGCCTTTCAAGCAGATGATTCCCAAATATATACTTCTCACCCTCCCTTTTTTCCTTAGGTTCTATCCTTCATATCTAGTTATCTGCTACTGTGTTACCACAATATCTCAATGTTTGAAGCTTCCGTTTTGGGCCTGTTCCTCTTCCTTTGTTCTCTGTTTGTATTAACATCACCATCATTTTGCTAGTTCACCCACTCAAAATTATGGTGTCATTCTTCCTTCTCTTTTACCTCCTACATTAGCTCATTTGCCAGATCTTGCTCTTTTTTCTCTGTAATATCTTTTATCAGTCCCCTCTCTGTTCCTCTCTGCATTCATGTTCTCTTTACTGCTTAGACTATGGTAATAGTCTTCCAGTTGTTTTCTTGCTTTTATTTATTTTTCTTGGAATCTGTTGTGTATTCCACTATCAGACTTATCTTTCTGAAAAAGAGCATTAGTCATGGCTACTGCTTGTGCTCAGGGTTCAACTTAAATGTCACATCCTTTGAAGCCTTCCTGAAAGTCCCCATTTAGAATTAGATACACATTTTTCTCTCTTTCTATAGCATTTTATATATAGTCGATTTTGGTGTTTATCATACTGTCCTGGAATTGTTTGACCTCAAGATTATATATTTCTTGAAAGAGTAGCTACTATGTGACTCCTTTTGTATTAAATTCAGAAACAGGCAAAAGTAACCTGTGGTGTCAGATTTCAGGATAGTGATTATTTTGGCGTAAGGGGGTAGGTAGTAACTAGATACAAGTGTAGTGGGGCTTCTGAAATTCTGATGATGTTCTGTCCTTGATCTGAATTCTGTTTACATTGGTGTACTTTTGATTTGTGTACTTTTTTGTATGTATGCTACAATTCAATAAAAAGTTTAAATAAAAGCTAGGTGAAAAGAGCATGGCAATACAAAATAGCGACTGTGTCTGTTAAACTTTATATCCCTGATGCCTGGCATCCAGCAAGTCTTAACAGATATATGTGACTGAGTGAATGAGTAAATGAATGAATGAAAATTTTTTTTCTTAAAAAACATTAGTTTTTCTTTCCATTGGTAGTTAAATTATAATTTCAACTTTTTAGCTTGACATCCATGACCACCATAAATTGGTCCAACCTACTTTGCTAACCTTTGTTAATCCAGAGCACATATCATACAGTTGGAAGAAATTGAGCCTTGGAATTAGCAAGAGCCTGAATTTGAGGTATGGCTCCACCACTTACCGACTATGTAACCTTAGGCAAGTCACCCCGTCTCTTATAAACTTAGTTTTCTCATTTCCGAATTGGATACTGTTTGCCTCCGTTAATAAATATGGATTAAATAAGATAATACATGTAGGGTAGGAACTGGCATGTTGTTAACATTTAGTATATGTTACTTTTCCTTCCTTTCCAACATCACACCTTTTTGATGTGATGTCCTTTTTGTCCTTTTCATATCTTTGTTTATCCTATATCCTCTGCCTTGAATGCCTTTTCTTCTCTTCAGTTTTGCCTCTTTCACAGAGCCTTCCCTGATTCTCATCCAAACCAACACCTTGAAAGGTAGAAATATTTACTCTAACAAATTCTCATACATTTCACCTGTGTCTTTTATTATACATATTAGTCCCTCACATTAACCTTTAGACATTGCCAAAGGCTGCCCTCTCATTCCAGGCCCAAAGAATAGACACTCCAGTTGTAATGCTGGAGGCAGGAGCTCTTCAGTTGGAAATAAATTGGGGCATGAGAAGGCAGGTGAAAAAAACTGATTTGGGCCTTTGATTTTTTTTTTTTTTTTTTTTTTAGTACTTCCTCCTGCACAGGGAGAAATTCAGATGTCTAGTCAAGGATATGGACCCAGGAGCAAAGAGTCAAGTTGCAGACTGCTTGACTTGTCATTGGAATTGTTCTTCTATTCAAGATGTCTTTATGGTGCAGCCTGATATAAGTTAGAAGGCCTAGCAAGAGTTTGAGTCAGAAGTCTTAGGAATTGAGTGAATTTTCATGTGGAGTGGGCTTCCCTGGTGGCTCAGATGGTAAAAATCTGCCTACAATGCAGGAGACCTGGGTTCCATCCCTGGGTTGGGAAGATCCCCTGGAGGAGGCAGTAGCTACACACTCCAGTATTCACCTGGAGTGTCTTCTCTGTTTAATATGCCTTGAGGGCCTAGTACATGTAGGTTAAAAAAAAAAAAAAAAAAAAAGAGTTCAGGGATTCAGAGATCCTATTCCTGGCCACTTATTTTCTTGTTACTTCTGCTTTCTACTGGCATTTTCCTTGTATATCTGGAAGCTTAACTCCTTTCCTAGATCGTACTTGAGGTCAGGAACGAATTATCCCTATAACTTTTGATTCCTTAGGCACTCAGCAAAGTTTTGTGGGAAGATTGCTTAAAAGTATGAAGTGGTATTGCAAGACCATAGGTAATTAGTCCAAAAGGAATGAAAAGGTTTATAACAAAATAATTGCCATAAGACTATAAAGTAAGGAGTAATCCCTTTGAGTTAAGGTGGTCAGAGAAGTCTTGTCAGAGGAATTCCTAGAGAGGGCTACATCAACAGTTGTTATTAAATATCAAGAAATAGCCAAGAAATAAAATAATGAGCTTAGAAGGATAGAAACCAAGGGATAACTTGCTTCCTTAAGCAAGTCATTAAGGAGATCCATGACTCCTTGTAAGTGGCAAGTTGTGTTCTTTCCATAAACAAGGCAGCTGAGATTTACCACCATTCCAAAGCAAGCATATCCTGAAGTACAGTCAAATATATAAAATAAGACATCTTCAAGCCAAAGGGAAGAGGTGAGTTGTAGCAAATAATCTTTGCCAATTCTGTGGGTGTCTACTTTCCTTTGCTGGTTGTCATCTTCAGGCATGCTAGGGAAATGTGTTTATTTGGTCCACACCTAAGGACATTCAGACATAAATAGCCAAAGATGACAAATTAGGAAGGGCATTCTAGATGAAAACCAACACCCTAGAGCATTTCTTATGACAGGTGAGACAAAAGCTGTTGACTGGTTTCTACCCAGAATGCTCTTCCTTCTTGGCTTTGGCCATATCTGTCCCTTGAAGTCCTTTTCTTATTTCTGACAGTTCCATCTTTGTTTCCCTTTCAGCATTTCTTTTTCTCTGCTTGCCCCTTAAAACTTGATTTCCAGGGTTCTGTTTCCCATCTCATGCTCTTCTGTCGATAATCTCACCCATACACTAATGAACCCCAGATTTCTTTATCTACTTCAGTCCTCTTTCATGAATTCCACACTCATGACATGGTGCCTGTGATATTGTCACCAGAAATTTCATAGGTACCTGATGCAGCATGTTTAAACTGTACTCATTGTTTTTTCTTTCTCCTTGACCTCCTTTCATGTATGTGCGTTATCAGCAAATGGCACTATCAGTCTTCCAAGCACAAGCGCTAACACTCCTCAGAATATGGGTATGTGTAGCAGTGCTCCATATCATAATATTTCCTCTGTTAGGTTATGAACTCCCTAAGGGCAAGGATTATATCTTTTCATCATGCCTGGTATTATACCCAGGTACCTAGTAATTATTCATTCTATTATTTATTTATTTTGGTGAAATTGTATTCAGTTCAGTTCAATTGCTCAGTTGTGTCTGACTCTTTGCGACCCCTAATGCTCAGAGATACTGTACTAGTCTGTTAGGGCTGCCATAACAAAGGATCACAGACTGGGTGGCTTACACAACAAAAATTTATTGTCTCACAGTTCTGGAGGCTAGAAGTCCAAAATCAAGGTGTAAAGCGGGGTTAGCTCCTTCTGAGTACTGTAAGGGAAGGATCTATTCCAGTCTTCTTCCTTGGTCTGTAGGTAGTCGTCTTCTCCCTGTGTCTCTTCATACTGTTTTTTCTTTATATCTTTATGTCCAGACTTCTTTTTTTATAAAGATACCAGTCATGTTGGATAGAGCTTAACTTAAGGACCTTACTTTAACTTGATTACATCTCTAAAGACGCTGTCTCCAGACAAGGTGGCACACTGAGGTACTGAGGATGAGGACTTCAACACATGGATTTTGAAAAACACAGTTCAACCCATAACAAGATACCAAAGTAGTTTTTGCTGTTTTGTCTTGTTTTCTGACAAGCACTTGTAAGGTTTTTTAGCATCCTCAGCATACTGGTTTTTACTCTCTGCTAGCACTCTAGACAGTGTCGTATGGAAAGAACAAAGGACGGGATGGCACATTCAGTGAGTGTAAGGAGTTTGGTTTGACCAAACTTAGGGAATTGGGGTACTTTAGATTCCTCTAGACATGGACAGGTCAAGAAAGAACTTTGATAATATGCCAAGGAGCGAGCATGGACTTTTTCCTGAGAGCAGTCACAGAAGGATTTTAAGAAAATGAGTGACAAAAATCTATCCATTTTAGAACTATCCCTCTAACAAATTGTCAGGAATGGATTAGGAGTAAGGAGGGGTGAAAGGGAGGTGGCTTTGGAGGAAGAGAGACTAGGGAGGATGGATATTTTAAAGCAACTTGAGTGAGAGATAATGAAGCATAGACTATGGGTTGTAGAAAAAGGGATGATTTTATAGGTAGGAAGGTAAATTGATTAGACTTTGTGACATAGGAGGGGATAAAGGATTTTGCAAGAGGATTCTGTCATTGAATAGAGAATTAGAATATAGGGATTCTAAAGATCTTGTGTCTGAGGAGAGAGGTTATTTCTGGGTGTGATGTATGGGTGAGCTGTCAGCATAGGGTTCCAATGCCTGTACCACCAACAGGGTTTCCCTTGGGCATTCCCTGCTTTCAGGCTAAATCCAGTGCTTTCTCACTTCTGCTTTACCTAGTTGAGTACTTCCCTTTCTTCTGTGTGTGTGTGTGTTAGTCGCTCAGTCATGTCCAACACTTTATGACCCCGTGGACCCACCAGGCTCCTCCATTCATGGAATTCTCCAGGCAAGAAGAGTGGGGACCCCCCCCCCACTTCTCTAGGGGGTCTTCCTGACCCAGGGACCAAACCTGGCTCTCTTAACTTGCAGGCAGATTGTTTACTGTCTGAGCCACCAGGGAAGCCCTTTCTCCCCCTAGTAATCTGTCAGAGATCCCCAGCTAATAATATAGGTATCCCTTAAGTTTTCTCTTCCTTCTTTGAACATTAGCTAGTTTTCTATAACTCAATGCCTCAAACCAAATATATTTAAATATATAGAAAATCGTACAGGGAAAACCCCTCCTTTTTGGGAGTCCCTTCATTGAGTCCCAAGACACTTGAGATTTGTTTGTTGGCTAGGCACATATTTTGAAGAGCTTATAGAAACAGGAGCCTACACTAAGAGAATTTTCCAGAATTGGGTTCACTCAGGTAGATCTCAGAACAAGCCACAAAGAATTGAAGGGGATATTTGATCAATATTAGCCAGTCAGAACATAGTGCTAGAGGTTTACTTCCCCCTGAAATTTTGAATTTTGGGTTCCCACTAGAGAATTCTCAGCATATGGACCCTTGGCTCCTTTGGGATACAGAGACTAAGGCAGGACCAGTTCACTTTGTGGACTAGACCAGGAAATATATAATCAGATATATAGGTCAGCACCAGCCTTAGTCCTAAGGAGCCCTCATCTGGGAACTGTGACTTTAACTAAGTTTATTTAAGAGGGCGGTGGACATGTACACAGCTTTGCTGTGTATATTTTGTGTATATTTTTGATCATTAGTTCCAGGAGTGAAAATAGGACCACATGCTTCAGAAGTCTAGACTGGAAACCTGTTTAGCTGGACAGTCCTGAAGAGTTTATCAGCTTTTAAAAATTTTGCTAATCAGAGCTTGACCTGATTATAGAACTGAAATTTGTCAGCAGTTTGTGACTCCTTAGGCCTGCCTTGCAGCTTGTCAAGTCTGATTTAGACTGTGCAGCAACTATGTCTTAGCACATCAGTGAAGTGAGTGTGTCCCTGCCAGGCTGCTCACTCCTTTAGCGGGCATGTTCCTGTGGGAAGAAGGAGAACCACCTCCCGTCACCCATCATTCTTTGCTGCATGTAATTTCTGAGTAGTTTATAGAGGACAGGGGAAAAAGAGACTGTGCCACCAGAACAGAGTGTTTTCCTCATGAAACAGATCCAGGTTGTCTGACCATATACCAGCCTCTTCATGTTGCTCCTGGCTTTACTTAGTTGTAGAGAAAGAAGCATCACAAGCTTATTCCTGCATAAGTCAGGCTTGGGTCAACCTATCCTTTGCGCCTTGTGGATGTGATTGTTGACACTGGAAGAAAAGGTGGGCATGTGTTGCTTCTGACCCAGCCACTCTGGTAGTGACATCTGAAAAGGCAGGCTGGGTTTGGAGCAGACACATTCTTTGCTTCCTAGCCTATTGTATTTAGCCCCAAGGAGACATAGATTGGTTTGTATGAGAGGAGAGAACTGCGATTGGTGAGCCCCTCCTCCGGTCTTTGTGTGGCAAATCTCAGATGCATTAGCTGAAGATGAGTTTTGTGCACCAGGTGGTCTTCTGACTAACCCACCCATTTGGTTCGCCTTTAGAGCTCCTGCAGCTCTGAACCTTCCCACAACTCTGCGTGAGTGTCGGTGTCTCATGTTGAATTTCCATCTTGACTCATCTGTCTCTAGGCGAAGATCCCTGCAAAGATTTAAATTGGGAACCAGACCTTGAGAATGTCTGTTCAGAGCATTTCACAGCTTCTGGATAAATGCATTTTCCTTCTTAACCCAATCTGTTTTCCTAATTCTGTCCAGCTGGTTCTTAAACAGCCCTGCTTTGAGGAAGCTGCCCAGCTAAGGTGGGTGCTTGTACTAACTCTTACCTCTACGAGGTACTCCTATCCTTTTCGGCCTGCCCAGGATTCCCAAGAAAAAGATCCACGGTGAGAAGGGAGCTGCAGTTTGCTCACATGGCTCAGGAAACAGAAATTATGTCTATCCCAAAAGGGGCTTCCCAGGTGGCTCAATGGTAAAGAATCTGCCTGCCAGTGTAGTAGACACAGGAGATGTGGATTCAATCCCTGGGTCGGGAAGATCCCCTGGAGGAGAAAATGGCAACCCACTCCAGTATTCTTGCCTGGAGAATCTCATGGACAGAGAAGCCTGGCGGGCTACAGTCCAAAGGGTTGCAAAGAGTCGGACACAGTTGAGCAACTGGGCACACAAAAGACTAGTTCATTGAGGAGGTCTGATTGTCCTTTGGTCACATAATGTCTGGCACTCTCTGGGCTCTGTTGAACAGTGACAAAAGGAGCACTGCTTTTTTACTGAGTTTACAGTGACTGCTGTTTACCACTTTCTCGCTTATGCCCCTTGTTTCTTTTGCTGAACCTTGAGAAGGAGGAAAAATACAAAAGTAGTTTCTGGACAGAGCCAGATGAGTGCTCTCCTGAAGACTAGAACTAGAGATAGCAGATTTGTTACACCTCATGTCCTAAACACATTTTCTCTTGTCTGAGCCTTTGTTTTTCTGGAAAACTCAGACTGCTTCGATGATGAGCTGAATGTGTTTGCATAGGCATATGGACAAGACAGATGCATCAGCCTCAGTTACAGCCTCTGGAGGTCCTAGCCCCTGGTGGATGCACTAGGAAGAAGTAGGTTCTATGGGTGGTGTCCTACCTCTGAGGGTCTTTCTCAGTCTTGAGAGTTTGATCTTCTCTTGAGTGTAGGAAACTCAGACCCAAACCTGGTCACGACAGCCACTGCTCTGACCTCTTTAGGAGTGGCTATGGATCTGGGGGAGGGAATTCCAATTTCATCAGTCTTCGCTATATTTCTTGTGTTAATAAACCCTTTACCTCTTTCTTCTGGCTGAAAAATGAGGAGCTCCACAGTAAATTTGCCAAGACTTCCACTGAAATTTGACAGTTTTCAAGGTTTTTTTTTTTCCTTTCTGTATTTAGATGTGGTTATGGTTGCACTGTCAGCCCTTATCTCTTCTGTCATCCAGCCAGCTCCCAACTGGGTTAGGAGGTATTTGCTTTGCTGTCAGTGTTGGCTGCATAATGAGGTGGATGGTTAAGAAATGGGTTGTGTAGTGTCTCTGTAAATCTAATTTTTTTTCCTTGGTTGAGGGGGAAGCAGTATTATTGGAAGAAGGCAGTAGGGAGGCAAATGTTGGCTCTAGCTTCAACGCTTTCTCCTCAGGATCTTGGATAAGCCGAGGAAATCATTCTTAATTTAAAAGCTTGTTTTATCTACCGTATAGGGCTGCTGTTCTGTAATGACAGATTCCAAGGTGGCCCCCATAGACTGCCTGCTTCCTGGCCAGCAGGGCCTCATTTTGTTGTGCATGGTCATGAGGAATGTTGCAGGGCAGCAGAAGTAGGAAGGTTTGAGAGCCTGGTGTGGGCATGATGGGTGAATCCAATCTGCCCACCTGCTGTTAACCTGAGGAGGAGGGGATTATTTTATTAGATTAGGCCCAGAGGAGGTAGAATAGGAATGGCTTCACTGGATTGTTACTGGCTGACTAGAGCACTATTTTGAGAAGAATTCTGAGATTCTCTGGGCTCAAACAGTGTTTTTCCTGTCCTGTGGTTGCAGAATAGAAAGAGGTATCATGTGTTTCACATTTTTGTCATTAATGCTCCAGGGCTTCAAGGGTCCCTGGATTATGCTTGGCATTGTGTTGCAGTGAACAACTTGAGTGTTCTTTGAAGATAAGGATAATTTCCTGATGAAATTTAACTGGAATTTCCTGATAATTCCACTAGAGTTGTTGAATTATTTGGAATTAGGGCCATGTGAGAACCACCTGACTAGCACGTCTCCAGGGAGGTGAGGCTGCCACTGGCAAAGGTCCAGGAAATTTGGGACTATGAGACCAGGGTCCTAAACCTTATGCACTTTAGATCAACATGATATTACTTTAGGTTTATTGTTCAGTCACTCAGTTGTGTCCAACTCTCTGCGACCCCATGGACTGCAGCACACCAAGCCTCCCTGTTCTTCACCATCTCCTGGAACTTGCTCAAACTCATGTCCATTGAGTCAGTGATGCCATCCAACCATCTCATCCTCTGTCACCCCCTTCTCCTCCTGCCTTCAGTCTTTCCCAATATCAGGGTCTTTTCCACTTTAGGTTAGTTAGTTTCTAATTTAGGTGAGTTAGTTCCTGATTCTAGATTCCAGAACAATCTGTGGTCCTGACTTCTGCAGTATAGAGGGCCTTCCTCAGCCCACCCTGTTTCTCTACTTCTGTCTAATCATTGCCTTGGCATAGCCTAAGGGAGTTCTTGTTTTCTGGTTGGTTCTTTTGCTGTGGCTGTTCAGGAAGAACTAGACTAGGTACCTACTTTGAGAACGTGGTGGTGTTTGGTGTTAACTGCCCTTGGGACTTTACTTGTTCTCCAGCTTTGCCAAATGCAGACGCAGATTATATACATAGAAAACCAAAACCAAAAGGCAACCAAACAAAAACCTAGAGCTTATCTCAGTAGAAGGGACGACTCCTTTTGTATTATGCTCTGTTTTTGCTGTGTTCTGTCTTCCCTCTGAGGCTAGGAGCTCCTCCGAGCACAGGGCTCCTCCGAGCATAGGGCTCCGTCTTCTGTCTCTCTGTATCCTCTAGCCCAGACATGAGCGAGGTGGATAGGCAGAGGAAAAGAAAGGAGGGGGAGAAGAGGTGGGAGGAAGAAATGGGGGAGGGGAGAGAGTAACATCTATATTTAGGGAGAGGGAGAGACACTCACGGAGGGTGTGTGAGTGAGCTTGCTGGTGAGGTCTGTGTGTGCGTGAGTGTGCTGGGAAAGGGGGTGTGTGCGCCGGGAATGTGTGAGGAGGGCTGGTGCCCTATGGGAGGTTGCAGGCAGGAAGCAGCTGGAGAGGAGGAGGAGCAGCAGCAGGAGCAGTAGCTGCCCTGCTTTCTGTCTCTGTCTCAGAGCCCGGAATCGATTGAGTTAGAATTCCACGTCCAGTCAAAGTTTGGCTGCTATAACCTTCAGCGGGCTGGTCATCAGTATCCCCCCTCAGCAGAGAGGTGTGGACCAGATTGGATTCCTAGATTTGCAGCCAGCAAGACTCCTGCCCAGCCCATCACTGAGGGAATTTCTCTACCGGGTATTGTTCCTATCTTCAACTTTGCACCAAGGAGCCAGCCAGCTGGGTGCAGCCGGGAATAATTGCTCCTCAGCTCTCTGTTTGTTGGGTGGGCAAGCAGCTGTACTGTGGCTTACAAAGTTCATCCTGTGGCTTCTCTGTCAAACCAAGGAGTGCTTCTGAATGGATTTCCTTTTAGAGACAGCACTTGCATTCTAAAACTTGAGAATTTGTGGTTCTTATGTGTTTTTTTGTTCCCCCCTTTTCATTTCTTTAACTCTTATTTTGATTGCAGCAGCAAGGTAAGTGGTGTTGAGTGTATGACTGACTCTGAATGAGAAGCAGGGACAAAAGCAAAGCATTTGTGGGTGGAATATGGAGCAGCTACATTAATTACATAACTGCATGAGCCAACTTGCTGGTGGGGGTCATTATAAGGAGTGAAAAACAGCATACTCAGCACTGAAGGTAGAGTCTTCACGTGCACGTGTTTATATGCTGATAACCTGACCATCCATTCCTCCTTGAAACTCTCCTGTATGTATATAAATACCATCCCCCTTTCGTATATGTACATACCTGTATACAAAGAATCTGTATCTCTCTCTTGATATGTTCATATGTTTATAAATAACCTGTCCGTTCCTCTCTTGTGTGTTACATATATATATATAGACAACTCATTCATTCATCTTACATAAATATACACAAGCTATCTTTCCTTTCATGTGCATTCGTATATATGTTCTTTTATCTCATACATGTATGCATATACCTACATAACCTTCCTATTCTTGCATATGCCTATGTATATTCAGAAACTTTTCCATTTTTCCAACGTGTGAGAGTGTGTTTAAATGTCTATACTGTGCTTCTGTCTAATGTGAGTATTAATTCATCCTCGTGTTTTTACTCTATATATACAAAAGTCATCTTGAGTTTTCTCTGATTTAAATGTGGACACACATGGGTAACAGATAATATGTCCACTTGTATCATGCTTGTAAGATGAAAAAAGCACTAACTTTTGTAGATTGAGGACCCTGTTAAATCCCAGCTGTACTCAGTGACCTTGGTCAAGTCATTTAAACCCTCTGAACTTTATTTTCCTCATTTATGAAATCAGAATAGTAATTCTTACCTCTTACCTCACAGAATTGTTGTGACGATAAAATGGGAACCTTGTAAACTGTAAAATTTTAAACAATTTTACTACTGCCGTGTTTCCCTCTAGTGTGAGTTGTGTAGGATTGCATACCTTTGACCCAGCTGCATTGAGACTATGCTCTTGTCTGTGAGAAGTCTGTAAGTCTTCCCTGCGAAGGTGTAGCTTCTGTTGAAGTTACCATATTTTTCTTGTAAGTTTGCCCATAGTGTTGGACCTAGGCTACACGGAGTTGCATGGTCTCTAGAAAGAGTCGGGTTGAGAGAGAAAAGGTCTCATTCCCTGCAGGTTTGGGCCTTTGTTCTTTGTAGCCTTGGGGAGGATCGAGCCCGTCACCAAATGAGCTAGGATCCGAGTGAGCAGGTTAAAGGGAGAGTGAAAGAACATTCTACTGCCCCTGAGATGACAGTCTCTTCTTGGCAGTGAGCATCCACTGCCAGGTTTTAAAGGTTCTCCAGAGTGTCCCTCGCCCTAACCTTCTAAAACTATGCTATTCAATGTAGTAGCCACCAGCCACATGTGGTTGCTGAGTGCTTGAAGAGTGGCTAGTTTAAACTGAGATGTGCTGTAAGTGGAAGATACATACCAGAGTTCAAGGACTCAGTATGAAAAACAGAATGCCTATATATGATGATATTTTTAGATTGATTTTGTATTGAAAGAATAATATCTTGGGTAATGGGGAAAATAAAATACATTAAAATTAATTTTACTTATTTCTTTTAATTTGTGCAGCTACTAGAAATGTTTAAAATTATATATGTGGCTCACATTCTATTTCTGTCGAACAGTGTGGTTCTAGACCCACCATCAGCACAAGGATGAAGGCAGCTCTTCCAGCTAGAGGGCAAGTGGCAGCCCTGTGACGGCATCCCTGGGGAAGATACACAGGGTCTCTTTCTGCCAGTCTTGTATTCTGGAAAGATACCAGCTAACTAACAGTCTGGCAGAGGCTGGTGCTGCCAGTACTCTGTTTATTTGTCCTGAGTGAGTCCCCCTGCCTCCAAATTGTGAGCAAGTATATTTGGGGAGAAGTTTCCAGCTTAGTTTTACCATGGAAGGGGATTGTAAGCCATCAATCTATAAGAAAATCTAGAACTCAAAGGCAGTATGTTTTTATGGGAACAGAAATGGACTAGAAAGCAGAATACTTGGATTCTAAATCATCTCTGCCATCACTTACTTATTCCTTCCGTGGCACTGAGCTCTCACTGTGTGCTGGGCTATATGCTTGGCATAGTAATGCCCTGTGCTAGGCATTAGGAATTAAAACACAAACAAGGCCCGGTTTTCTATATAATGGAGTTCACACTCACTTAAGCAAGAGCCTCCCACTTAAGTGTCTGCCAGAGTAAAATAGATGAACAACAAGGGTGTCATTCTAGGTCAAGTATTACAAACTTGGGTAATTGGGCTTCTGAGAAGCCTGTATATTCACTGTTCTGCCTAAAGACTTTGAAATTTCAAATTTAGAAAAATGTATGATAGCCAAACAAAACTAGCCTGTAGGCTAGATCACAATGTGGTCTGATTCCAGGCCTTGATAAACTCTAAAGAACTCTTCCAACTCTAGCATTTTTTGATTTTGTGTCCTGGATCCATTTATTTAATGGCAAGATTTATTTTGTTTTAGTTTGAGCATCATATATGCCAGGCACTGTGTACTAAGGCTGCAGCAATGAACAAAACAGAGTCTTTGCTCACATTCTAGGTTGGGGAGAAAGACAGATGGTAAGCAGACAAATATATGATCTATCAGGTGGTAGTATCAATAAGTTCTGTGAAGACACTAGAGCAGAGTGAAAGGATGAAGAATGTGGGGGTGCAGGGGGTGGATAGGAGAGTGTTCAGGGGCTAGATTCCTACTCACATGCCATCTTCAGTTTACTCACAAGAGTCCTAGGTAGTAAAGAAAAAGAGAACATGGAGAGTGCTTAAGAAAAAAGTTGTTCTGGTACCTGTTAGAAATGGTAAGACAGACTGTATTCAGGGGGGCTATTATTCTGCAGTATTGTAAGAGGAGAAAGATTGAGCCCAACTCTAAACACAAGTGAGAATTTTTAGCCAAGTAACAGGGTGAGGGTCAGTGGATGGAAAATGACTAAGAGGAAGCATCAGGGGAAGAGAGGCATCTGGGTAAATGGACTTGACAGGGTTTTTGCTGGAATCAGGCCAGGGTGAGGGATAAGGAATTTGGTTTGATATCAAAGGTGGGGAATTTTCACTAAACTGACCCAGTGAAATGTTTGCTAAAATTGGACTAAACAGAGTCCAAGGACAGGGGCCTAGTCACAAAGAGGACTCCAAGGAGGCTGACTCAAGTTTGGGCAAAGAGTCTTTGTCAAGAGCATCCGAGTCTAGGTACATATGTATTTGTTTTATGGTTTGTTAGACTCTTCAGTATAATAAACCCTTGTACTGCTGGCAGGGCACCCTGGGAAGGACACAGAATACCCAGCTCTCCTGGCTGCTATTCAGTCTTCATTCTGGGGTTTTGATATACCAGCCCTCAGAAGGCAGCATCCTTTTCCATGCTACTGTACACCCGCTGAGGGTCTGTCTCCCTTCTTGGATACAGCGCTTGAAGTTTTCTTTCCTTTACCATGTTCGGCTTCTGGCCAATAAATGGAGGGCCTCCTGAGGCCGGTGAGCAGGGGTGGCAACTACAGTACAGGGACCTCTGTTGTTGTTGTTCAGTTGCATTGGACTCTTTGCAGCCCTGTGGACTGCAGTGTGCCAGGTTTCCCTGTCCTTCACTATCTCCCAGAATTTGTTCAAACTCAGGGACCTTGCTACACATTTGAGGAGCATCCTTCATTCCCTTTGGCTAATCTCAGCCTTTATACCTGTGACTCTGATCATTGTGTCTGACAGGATTCTCTGTGAGCATTGATAATTTCTCAAAGATTAACATCATAAGAGTACCCCTATCTGCCTTGGTCCTAGAAATTCATTTCCCACCATATTAGCCATACAGCATTATTGGTAAATAGCTCAGGAATGATCTGACTCTGTGGGTGATATGGGGGAGGTAGGTAGGAGACGCAGAGCCCTTGGCTTTCTGCCTTCTGTGTTTGTTTCACACAGAATGAGAGGCTGCTTGATATATGTGCAAAGAGCCCTGGCCTATTCCCAGAGTTCTCCCCTTTGTTTCCTCCAAGCCAAGATTTGGGTCAGAAGCAATTTTACAAGGAATACTCACATTCCTAATGACATTTATTTGATAAGGCAGAGAGAGATGAAAGAACCAGGCATTTCAGAAAGCCGAGAGCTTTTTTCTTCTTGACTGTTTGTGGCAGGCTGGTGCTGATGCGGTGTGATATAAGGGATCTCCTCCCTGACATCGTTCTCAGCTTTCCATCACTGAAACTTTGTTCCTTTTGATTAATTCATCTTGTTTTGGTATGTTCCCTTTTCAAAAGCAGGTATTCCTTGAAAGGGCCGCCTTATTCTTCCCAGCCTTAGGCATTCCTTAGGAAAAGACTGCAGAAAGATATGGTCATTTTCAAGGGTATATGTATGAAGTTTGGAGAGTTGACTTGAGTGGATAGGCCAAGTGGATAGGGCAGCATGACAGCACTGTGTACCTTGAAGGAAACTAGAGGGCTGGCTTTCAGCTGGTTGGGCCCCAAGGCCTCCTTATGCCTTTCCAGTTCAAGTATTACTTCTTCTCGGTGGCCTTTCCTGTCCTGCTTTTGCTGGACTTCCCATCAACTTCCCATTCCCCACCCTGGAATTAGGTGCTTGGTTTTCTATTACAACTTCTGTTATACATGTATCACTATGTGATAGTTTATATGCCTAACTCTGTTTCCAAACTTTAATATATTAGAGAGCAGGAACTGTGTCTTATATTCCTAGCACGTAGCTTAGTGCCTGGCACATTGATTGAATTGATTTAGAGATCAACTGTTTTACTCACGCTTTGGCCCCGGTTATCCCATTCCTGTGGACAGAAGTAGCAAAGAAAGGCTGAAGAAGGAGGGGGCCTTGAGCTGGACATCCTGGCTCTTCTGGTTGCCCTTTCAGCCCATCCTGTCTCCTGGTATCCTATGGCATTCTGAGCAGAGTGACTGGTTAATCCTCTGGGCATCACAGTGAGCTCTGTCCCCTGTTTCCAAACCTAAATAGGTGGATGACTGAGTGGCTTTGGCGCCTTTACAGAACCCACGTCCCTAGGAGGTGATTTCTTAAGTTCAGAATTCATCTGGGAGCTGCGGCTACCAATTCAGAAGATTTAGAGGGTTTTGTTTGTTTAGTATGAACACAAGCATCTTTGTTTGAGCCCAGGAGGAGCTGTTCTGGGAGCTCTAGCTGGAAATTTCCTGTTTGTTTCTGATGTATTAAATAGGAAAGCAGGCAGCTCTGCCTTTAGACCTTCAGAATGCCGCAGGAAAAGGCTCTGGATGGCAGCGGCTGTGCCATTGGTCCCCTGTGTGGCTGGCCAGCCAGTGGTGTAGGCACTGTACTCTTGGACCTGGCGAGACTGTCCAGGAAGTTATGCCAGGCCCACCTGGAATACTGATCTGATGGGTAGAAGCAGATAGGCCCAAAGTTAACCTGGCCTGCACTGAAGCAATAGCAGGACAGTCAGCTTCCGTGTTGTTCCTGGAAAACTGCCTCCTCTAGACCAGAGTGGGGCCAGCCGTGGAGGGCCTGGCAGTGTGTTCTGAGCCTCGTCAGCATTAGAAAGGAAGGCTCGGCCCCTGCAGCTGTTCTTCCCCTTCCTGGTGCTTTCAGGTTGCCTGAGGGAGGGCGGCAAGCATCCTGTCACCTGAATGAAATGTTGGGAGTGAATATTTTGCTCTTCCCTTTCCTTACCTTAAAAAGAAAACTTCTAGAAGAAAGACTGACAAAAAGGGACACTGTAATGGTTGTCATCCAGGCCTTGCTGCAGACCGTTAGAAGACACTGAGAAGGCTAGGGGTCTGGGGCTGGGATAGAAGTCATGGTTCGCTCAAATCATACCATTTAGGCAGCTGCACACTAGGCTTAGACACTGGTCTCCCTGCTTGTTTGTCTCAGGGTCTTGCCATGTCAGTAATAATAACTGTACTCCGGTGCTGTGCAGTTTACCAGTGGTCTCTCATTTTATAACATCTCTGTGATGACCTCCCCCACTTTACAGATGAGGAAACTAAGGCACAGAGAGGAGAAGTGTTTAATCCAAGGTCACTGGTGAAGCAAGACTCAAACTTAAGGTCTAGGGATTCTCAGCCTAGTACCACTTGCTCGTGGCTTATACACAGAGCTTCCATCTTGGTTTAGTAAACGGTCTTTCTCCTTTGAGAAGAGCTTGAAAGGCAAATTGCCAGCTCTAGTCTATCAGGCTGGGGACATGGTTTAAAGCTAATACTGGGCACCAAGACCAAATCAGGGCACCCAGACCTTGCACCTTACGGAGAAAAGAGGGGTGGCTTTGGAAATGTAGATTTTCTTCTTTCGGAAGGAGAGAAGTAAGAATTTGAGTCATTCCTGGAATTGGGGGCTTTGATGTCTAGGCAACTGGATCTCCAAACCCGAGACTCAGCAGTTCAGATTGTGCATGTATTGTCTGTCTGTCTGAGTATCTGACTCTCACACACACACATACACACACACACAGACTAGGTTGAGTTGACCACATTACGGGTATGGCTGATCCTCACCCCTTGAAACATTGAAGTAAAGCAGTAATGCTTAAAAAGCAGTAATTAGGCCTCTCCGATGCCTCACAGGATGGTTAAGAGTTCTTAAATGAAGAATTCCTTGATGAAGTAAGAGTTTTTACATGAGCTAGCAAGAAGGGAAGAATGAAAAGGAAATTAATCTAGTCTCTTGATTCTTGGCCTAGTTATTTCCAGTAAAAGAGGTCAGCTTCATCTTTATTTCAAGTCTTGGGACTAGTTCTTCTGGTTCTTCTTAGCCTGGAGAAGTCCAGTGCTTTTAATTTTCAGACCCACAGACTATAGTTGGTGGTCTTCCCCACAAATGATTGCTATGGGAGCAGTCAGCTTGTGTTCTTCGCAGACAGTTTTCACTTTTTAGGGTTAACTTGAGTTAGGAGGAGGCAGGGGTGTTAGAAGATATAGAAATCTAGGTCAAATCTAGAAAATAGAGAAACCATCTCCAGTTGAAGAACAGGAAGGGTAGCGTGTCTCCCACCAACCTATTTGACCCACCCCCAGCTGACCCAGCAGAGCCAGAGAGTACTGGCAGTCCCATGCACTCCCGGCCTCTCTGCTTCACCCTTTGTCCTTTCCACTCTGCTCCTTCCCTACATTCTGCATTTTTCCAGTAAAAAGGGAATGGATTCCCACCCCACGCCCCACCCCCCAGAAGGTAACAATCATCTCTATAAGTTACAGTCACTGGTAGCTTAGTATTTAGGGGCGAGACTGGTGGCAGGTCTTTTTTCACCTTTTTGGAGAACAGCAGAGCACCCTGGAACCCTCTCCAATGTAACCAGCTCCCTGCCTGCCACATGTATTGTTTTCTCCAGGCCATTCAGAGGGTTAGAGCAGCGCTCTGTTACTCCAGCAGTAGACAGCTAGGAAATCACTTTCTTGTCATGGTCCTCTCTCCAAGTGCAGAGTTGCTATCACTAAGCAGAGGGAAAACACTTTGTGCTATAAGCACAGGCAGGAGCAAACCTTTAAGTAGCTGAGTCTTCACCAGAACAACAAACTGGAGGGAAAAAAAAGAAACATTCCATGTCTTGTCTGTTACTGTGTGTGTGATTTGAGGTTTGGTGGTTAAACATCTGTGTGTTCGTTGCTGAGCCTCATGTTGAATTTGTAAAGGTTCAGTCTCTGTCGAGTTCATCCCACCTGTTTCCCAGGTGTCTGTTTCAGTCCTGATCCCTTTGGCATCAGCCCTTGCTCACAACACAAGGGCTTGATCTGATTTTACATCAAAACTCTGATGGGAAGCCAAGGAGAGAGAAGTGACTGCCTGTAACCTTTAAGGCTAGCCTTGGGAGGCAGGTCACTGTTGACTCCTAGAGTCTTAGAAGGTAATGTTCTTATTCCTGCTTGATTCATAGTACCATGCTGCCTTCTGATCCAAGCACACTGTTTTCCTTTTTCACTAGCTGCAGGGTAAGAGTCAAACCAGGATCCAGGGACATGTGCCAGGTTTGAGACCACACATGGGACTGTTCCAGGCATCACTGTGGGCCAAGCCCCAGGCATCAGCCATCAATAATTGCTAAAAATAGACGGAAAAGAGCAGGTCAGGATATTGCCTTCTAACACAATCTCTATTAACCATTCTGACCAGAAACAAGAGGAACAAGCTTGAAAATCCCTCAGACCCTGAGGGAGAAAATGAAGCGATTGTTGCAAGAATCAGAGGAAGAAATCATGGTCACCTTGGGATCCTCCTCCAGGCTTTCCCCAGATAAAGCTAAGGCAGAGACTCTGTGTGGCATCAAGAGCAAGTCCTCAGGCCCTGCTGGAACCTTGCCAGAGGACAGCTTCCTGCCCCCTCACTGTGGGCCTGTAGCCTCCGCCATTGGTGGGGATACAGATGGGGGTCTGGCCCAGCATTGCAGCTTTGGGCAGCAGGCCAGCAGCCAGCTTCCTCTGGGCTCCACAGCCTGTGTTTCAGGGTCTGCCTCTCAGGACCTCTCATCTGCCAGCATTACCAGAAGCTGTCCAGAGCCCTCAGAGAGGGATCAAGCCAAGCCCCTTTTGTCCAGAGGCCTTGGCCAAGGCTGTCGCCATGAACAGCAAGAACCTTTGGGGGATGTAGTGGACTATATCATCAGAGAACTGCAGGGCATCAGCCGTCTCCAAACTGAGATTGCTGAGTTGCGGCAGCACTTGAGCCAAGTCCGAGGTTCGGTGGATGAGGTCTCTAGCTGTGTAGACTCAGTTCTGAGTGAAATAGAAGGCTTACATGTGGGCAGCAGTTCCCTGGCCAAAGGGTGTGTGGGGGGAAAGGCCCAGGAACCCCATGTGGACAGACCCAGCGAGGAAGCCATTCTGTATCTGTATGGACTTCCTGAGCAAGATGGGGAAAATACCATGGAGCTGGCTCACAACTTCCTGGCCAAGCACATGTGTGTTAATGGCATGCAGTGCAATAGGTTCATTAAAGAGGCTTACCGAGCTGGCAGAGCCCCAGCTCCCAGGCCTACTGTTGTGAAGCTTGCCCATCTAGAGCATAGGGACCTCATATTGCAGAAATCCATCCTCTTGCAGAGTTTAGGGGTCCGGATCACCACCAGAGAAGAGCCAAGCCAGCCACCATGCTCTAAGAATCCCCCAAAGGAGTCTCTCTCATCTTTGGAACAACAACTCCAGCATCGTAATTTGAATTCTTTACACCTGGATCAGCCAGTTTTTCAGGTGGAAACGGGGGACAGAGGACCAATAACAGGAGCACATCAAATGAGGGCTCAGAATCAACATAGAGAACCCCAGACCCCTG
Organism: Bos indicus; assembly: GCF_029378745.1. Taxonomy (NCBI): domain Eukaryota; kingdom Metazoa; phylum Chordata; class Mammalia; order Artiodactyla; family Bovidae; genus Bos; species Bos indicus. Next base: position 59,443,401 of record NC_091767.1, read on the forward strand.
AACAGCAAGGCCTTTGCTTCCCACCCAAGAATGATTTGGCAAAGCCAAGTAATGAGTCTAAGCAAGGGGGTGAAGTCAGAGGAACATTAGGAAACCCCCAGGTTCTCAGGGGCTCCTGCAGTGAATTGACAGGAAGAGAGGCTTCTTTATCCACCCTCCATCAATGTGAGGAACCTTCCCTAGTGTTAATCTCGAAAGAGGAGGATTCTGGGAAATCCCAGGTTTTCAAACAGTGTAACCAAGGACTTGAAGTATATAAAACAGCAAAAACAGAAAACAACTGCAGCGACAAAAGTGAGACTGGCAGTTGCCTATCACTGTCTGGGTTGCTGAAGACAGAGGACAAACTCCTGGCCTGTGAACCTGGGTTGGATATTCTGAGCGCAAAGCAGCTAGAGGACCTCTTAACAGATAAGTCCAGAAGGTTTGCAACTCTGAGCTGTGACAGCCTGATGGAGGAAATCAGCATTGGGCCCGAGACTTTCAATGACATGGTTCATATTGACTTGAATGAGGAGGAGGAACATTCTGCTCAGGTCCTCAAAGATGTCTTGGAAAAGTCCTCTCGCCTGGGTGGCTCGCAGGAGGATGAAGATGTAGAGATCAAGTTTTACACGAGTAAACTGGGCCGAGCAATTGACCACTTTCGTTCAGCTTTGCAGGGAGTGTTTCAGAAGCTGGAGAACAGTGGGTCCATCACCCCTGAGGACCTTGAAAGCATTGAGAGTGGCTCCCAGTCCGAGAACAGTGATAGACTTCTTGGCACAGTGAGTTCAGGGGGTGCTCAGGATTTCTCACTGGGGAGCCCTGGGAGTCAGGGGAGTGAGAGCATACTCAGCGTGGTGTCTGGTGGAGTGGGCATCTCTGCCCAGGGAGACCAGACCTCTCAGGATCCCAGCAACTCCTCTCTGGCTTCCAGTAACTTGCCTCTTGCATATTCATCGCCAGGGTTTGCTCTGGCTCCGTGTCTGGGAAGTGAAACTTGTTCCAGGCCTGAATCTCCCAAACAGGGCAGACTAAGCCTAGAGCAAGTGTGCACAGAGACCATCTACCTCAACAGATGCATCAGCAATTTTAAAGATGTTCTAAGAGAGAAAAGACTGAGGCAGAAAAAACTTATACACGAGCTAGTACAGAAGACAGACCATCTCTCAGTAGAAGACACGCACCCAGGTATTTCAAGTCTCTGGTGAATGGGTTTGCAGCTGGCTGGGTGTGACATGCATCAGGCCAGCATGAGATCCAGCTTGGTGGTGAGCTTCACAAGGTGATGGGGGAGGTTCACATCTTCAATCAGTCTCAATTACTGGGGTATAGATTTGTAAGTTGATCTTGTGGGAATTAGAGTGACAATTGAAAAGCAACAGAAAAAGAGTTCTTGTCCATAGGGAGCTCCCAGTTTATTGGCAGGAGCTTTAGAAAGTACCTTTTCAAAAGAGGAAGAGCATTTGAGCAAAAATAGTTTATAGCTGCAGAACTTTAGGCTATCCTGGTGTAAAGTAGGTGTGGGGTAGGAGGCAGGAATGGGGGAAAGAGGTATGTTTCTCATAGGAGCTAAGATGCTGATGCAATCCTGTGTTGCATTTTAAAATTATTCTCCATGAGCTTCTTGCTGAGATAAGATTGCCATTTCTCCAACAGCTGATGGGGCTTTTCCACCTTGTGGGCCACTGTGGGAATTTCCCTTATCCTGACCTGTCTCCTTCCCAGTACTGGAGTTGACAGTACAGAACCTTAGTTCTAACTCGGAGCTGTCCAAAAACTTCTTGCAGCGCTGACCCTGCCCAAGAGCCCGACTCTGCTCCCCACTGGTCATATTCCCTTTCTTCCATCTCCAGTTAAAGGCTGCTTACCTAACATTTAGACAATGGAATGGGTTTTGGCTACAAGAATTGAGAAAAGTCTTTTCTGGGCAGCATGGAGATGACATGTAGCTTTAAAATTACCTCTCCCAATCAAAATTATAATAAATTTATCCAAAGAGCATATGCTTTATTCATCTAATTTTAAATGTAAATGAGGTTGTCCTCTTATGCATATAACCTGATTAATCTTTCTAAGGCAAGATTAAAATTATGAAACATATTGTGTTGGCAAAGATGTGAGAGAACAGGTACTCATCCATTGCTGGTGGCATGGGAGTGGAAATTGGTATAACCTCTGAGGAAGGCAGTTGGCAGCATTCATCAGAATTATGTATGCCCTTTGAGACCCAGCACTACTTCCAAGAATATATCCTGCAGGCACATTTTCACGTGTAGAAGGGACATATGTTCAAGGCTATTTATGAGGTATTGTTTTTAATAGTGAAGATTGAAAACAACCTAAACGTTCTTAAGAAAGCCTGGTTAAATAACTTACTGGTGCATCCAAACAATGAAATACAGTACCATGCAGCTATAAAAAGAAAGAGGTACCTCTTTGCTGAAATGGGAAGATATATTGACATATTTCAGAAAACAAGGTGCAGAGCAGTATGTGTAAGATGCTTTGTTGTTGTTTAGGTGCTAAGTCATGTCAGACTCTTTTGCAACCCCATGAACTATAGCCCATCAGGCTCCTCTGTCCATGGGATTCTCCAGGCAAGAATAATGGAGTGGATTGCCATTTCCTACTCCAGGGGAATCCCTGACTCAGGAATCAAGCCCGTGTCTTCTGCATTGGCAGGCGGATTTTTTTTTTTTTTAAACCACTGAGCCACTAGGGAAGCCCATACATTTGTATAAAAAGGAGAGATGAAGACTACATACACAAATGCATAGTTTTTGTTTGTATATATGTATAGAATATTTAACAAAGGAGTTCCCTAGTGACCTAGTGGTTAGGATTCTGGGCTTTCATTGCTGTCACCCAGGATCAGTCCCTGGCCAGGGAACTGAGATCTTGCAAGCCACGTGGCATGGCCAAACAACAACAACAACAACAACCCAGCTAACCAACCAAACAAAAAACCACTAAGATACATAAGAAACTGGTATAGGATTGCCCATGGGAAAAGGTATTAGGTAAAAAACTAGTGAAATGAGATTCTTTTTTACTGTATACACTTTAAAAAATAATTTTTAGAATTTGAATCATGAATATATCATCATAAAATTAAAATCATATTCCTTTCCAATATCCCTAGAGCTGCTCTTTATACCCTATCAAAAAGTCTCAATTCCTTCACTTGGCATTCAAGGCCACTACACCTGGTCTCTAGTTTACATTTCCAGGCTTATCTTCTGTTGTCCCACGGTCCTCCACCTGGAAGGAATCTTCAGTCTCACAAATTCACCTTGTACTTTGTTTTCAGCATATCACATATACATGCTTACTTCTAGCTTGAGGTGTTATGTTTGCCACATCAACCTAGGAAAATTTACTCAGTTCTTCAACATACAGCCGAAGTTTCACTTGCTCCAGGAAGCTTTCTATAATTCCTCAGATACAAAGGGTTTTGGTCTCTCTTTAACTTTGCAGCCCCTTTTCTTTCTTCCTGGGCACTTAGAAATTTTTATATTGGATTGGCTAAAAAGGTCATTCAGGTTTTTTCCATAAGATGTTACAGAAAAATCCAAATGAACTTTTTGGCCAACCCAATATTGTAGTAACAGTAGAAACAACTCATATCAAAGCAGTACTTCCTTACTAACTCTTTTAACTGTAGTGGGAGTCAATGTTAGCCTGAGTATCCAGAACTCTGGGGCTCAGTTCTTCAAGTTGCAATGTTTCTCTTCTGGGCTGACATCCTAGTGGACCATGCAGGAACTTGTGACAGCAGCAGAAATAATGAGAAGAAACTATTGTGAAACACCAGTAAGAGATCAAGCCAGAATTCTGGGTGCTTTCCAAGATCCACTCTGGTCTATGGGCTACAGACGGGGTGGTAAAGAGGCTATCGGGCAGTGGCAGCATCCCTTCAGTGCTAGATCCAGCCTGACTCCAGCACCATTCCTTAAAGCACAAGGAATAGAGCAAGGTAAATAAGCACGCAGGCAGGCCTCTGGCCAACACTTTCTGGCTGTAGAGTCCACAAGAGGAGTCACGCTAACCTGGTAAACTGATTCAATACAGTAGTGACTGCTACCACAAGAAAGATTTGAAAAAGCTTTCTTCACTGCTCTGCTTGAGACCTTTTCCAGTCTGAGCTTACTCAGAACAATGTTTTCAAAACTGACCAATGTTGTAGCATGTATGGGTGCTTCATTTCTTTTTGTGGCTGAATAATATTCCATTATATGGAAATAGCACATTTTTGTTCATACATTCATCAGTTGATGGACATTTTGTTGTGCGCTTTTTTTTACCACATTTTTGGCTATTATGAATAATGTTGCTGTTTTTTTGTGGACATATATTCTGATTCTCTTGTGTATATACCTAGAAATGGAACACTGGGTCATATGGTAACTGTGTTTCACATTTTTTTTGGAACTTCTAGACTATTTACCAATGTGGTTGCAGCGTTTTGCATTTCTGCCAGCAGTGTATGCAAGTTCAAATTTCTCCACATCCTAGCCATTGTATTTTTACTAGAGCCGTCCTAGTGAGTGTGACTGGTATCTTCTAGCTTTGATTTTCATTTCCCTAGTGGTTAATGAGGGAGAAGGCAATGGCACCCCACTCCAGTACTGTTGCCTGGAAAATCCCATAGATGGAGGAGCCTGGTAGGCTGCAGTCCATGGGGTTGCTAAGAGTCAGACACTACTGAGCAACTTCACTTTCACTTTCCACTTTCATGCATTGGAGAAGGAAATGGCAACCCACTCCAGTGTTCTTGCCTGGAAAATCCCATGGACGGAGAAGCCTGGTAGGCTGCAGTCCATGGGGTCGCACAGTCAGACACGACTGAAGCGACTTAGCAGCAGCAGCAGCAGTGGTTAATGATGTTAAAATATCTTTTCATATGCTTATTGGCCAGTTTTATATTTTCTTTGAAGAAATGTCTATTTAAATCCTTTATCCATTTTAAAATTGAATTGTTTGTCTTTTTCTGTTGAGTTGTAAGAGTTGTTCATATGTTCTGGACATCAGTTCAGTTCAGTCGCTCAGTCGTGTCTGACTCTTTGCGACCCCCTGGACTGCAGCATGCCAGGCTTCCCTGTCCATCACCAACTCCTGGAGCTTGCTCAAACTCATACATTAAGTCATTGATGCCATCCAACCATCTCATCCTCTGTTGTCCTTTTCTCCTCCCACCTTCAGTCTTTCCCAGCATCAGGGTCTTTTCCAGTGAGTCAGTTCCTCACATCAGGTAGCCAAAGTATTGGAGTTTCAGCGTCAGTATCAGTCCTTTCAATGAATATTCAGGACTGATTTCCTTTAGGACTGACTGGTTTGATCTCCTTGCAGTCCAAGGGATTCTCAAGAGTCTTCTCCAACACCACAGTTCAAAAGCATCAATTCTTTGGCCCTCAGCTTTCCTTATAGTCCAGCTCTAACATCCATACATGACTAGTGGAAAAACTATAGCTTTGACTAGACAGACCTTTGTTGGCAAAGTAATGCCTCTGCTTTTTAATGTGCTATGTTGGTCATAGCTTTTCTTCCAAGGAGCAAGCGTCTTTTAATTTCATGGCTGCAGTCACCATCTGCAGTGATTTTGGAGCCCAGGAAAATAAAGTCTGTCACTGTTTCCCTTGTTTCTCCATCTATTTGCCAAGGAGTGATGGGACCGGATGATCTTAGTTTTTTGAATGTTGAATTTTAGGCCAGCTTTCACTCTCCTCTTTCACTTTCATCAAGAGGCTCTTTAGTCCCTCTTCACTTTCTGCCATATGAGTGGTGTCATCTGCATACGTGATGTGTATCTGAGGTTATTGATATTTCTCCCAGCAATCTTGATTCCAGCTTGTGCTTTCTCCAGCCCAGCATTTCACATGATGTACTCTGCATATAAGTTAAATAAGCAGGGTAACAATGTACAGCCTTGACATACTCCTTTCCTGATTTGGAACCAGTCTGTTGTTCCATGTCCAGTTCTAACTGTTGCTTCTTGACCTGCATACAGTTTTCTTGGCAGGCAGGTCAGGTGGTCTGGTAGTCCCATTTCTTAAACAGTTTTCCACAGTTTGTCATGATCTATACAGTCAAAGGCTTTGGTATAGTCAATAAAGCAAAAGTAGATGTTTTTCTGGAACTCTCTTGCTTTTTTGATAATCCAACAGATGTTGGCAATTTGATCTATTTCCTCTGCCTTTTCTAAATCCAGCTTGAATATCTGGAATTTCTCGCTTCATGTACTGCTGAAGCCTGGCTTGGAGAATTTTGAGCATTACCTTGCTTGCATGTGAAATGAGTACAGTTGTGCAGTAGTTTAACATTCTTTGGCATTGCACTTCTTTGGGATTGCAATGAAAACTGATCTTTTCCAGTCCTGTGGCCACTGCTGAGTTTTCCAAATTTGCTGGCATATTGAGTGCAGCACTTTCACAGCATCATCTTTTAGGATTTGAAATAGCTCAACTGGAATGCCATCACCTCCACTAGCTTTGTTCATAGTGATGCTTCCTAAAGCCCATTTGACTTTGCATTCCAGGATGTCTGGCTCTAGGTGAGTGATCACACTGTCATGGTTATCTAGGTTGTGAAGATCTTTTTTGTATAGTTCTTTGTGTATTCTTGCCACCTGTTAATATCTTCTGCTTCTGTTAGGTCCATACCATTTCTGTCCTTTATTGAGCCCATCTTTGCATGAAATGTTCCCTCAGTATCTCAGATTTTCTTGAAAAGATCTCTAGTCTTTCCCATTCCTTTGTTTTCCTCTGTTTGTTTGCGTTGATCACTAAGGAAGGCTTACTTATCTCTCCTTGCTATTCTTTGGAACTCTGCGTTCAAATGGGTATATCTTTCCTTTTCTCCTTTGCCTTTCGCTTCTCTTCTTTGCACAGCTATTTGTAAGGCCTCTTCAGACAACCATTTTACCTTTTTGCATTTCCTTTTCTTGGGGATGGTCTTGATCCCTGCCTCCTGTACAATGTCATGAACCTCCGTCCATAGTTCTTAAGGCACTCTGTCAATCAGATCTAATCCCTTGAATCTATTTGTTACTTCCACTGTATAATCTAAGGGTCCAGATAATAATGACGTAAGGACATAGGTCCAAATAATTTGTAAATATTTTCCCCCAATTTGTTTGTTGTCTTTTTATTTTCTTTATGGTATCCTTTGAAGTGTAAATGTTTTATTTTTCAGAAAAAATTATTGTAATAAAATATAGAAAACATAAAATTTGACATTTTAGCCATTTAAAATTCATTCACATGACCATCACCATGTGGTCATCGCCACTATCTAATCCCCAGAACTTTTTCCATTTTCCCTAGCTGAAACTCTGGTACAGAGTTCTGGTACATGAAATTAACTCCCTGTTCTCTCCTCCCCTCAGCCACTGGGAATCACCATTGTACTTTCTGTCTCTCTAAATTTGACTGCTCTAGGTACCTCATATAAGTGTATTTGCACAATATTTGTTCTTTTGTGGCTGGCTCATTTCACTTGACATAATGTCTTTGAAGTTCACCATGTTGTAGCATATGTCAGAATTTCCTGCCTTTTTAAGGGTGAATGATATTCCATTGTATGTATATATACTACATTTGTTTATCCATTCATCCATCAGTGGACACTTGGGTTTCTTCTACGTTTTGGCTATTGTGAATAATGCTGCTATAAGTAGGGGTGTACAAATATCTGTTGAAGTTCTTGCTTTCATTTCTTTTGGGTATATGCACAGGAGTGGCATTCTTGGATCATATGGTAATCCTGATTTTTTTTTTTTTTTTTTTTTTTGAGGCATTGCTGTGTTGTTTTCTACAGCAGCTGTCATTGCACATTCCTAACAATAGTGCACATAGGTTCTAGTTTTTCCACATCCTTGCTAAATAACACTTGTTATTTCCTGGTTGGCTTTGTTTGGTTTGCCATCAGAATATGGGTATTAGAGTACAAAAGTTTTAAATTTTGATGAAGTTCTATTTATCTATTCTGGTGTTGATTTTGCTTTTGGTTTTATAGCTAAACCATCCTCTAATTCAAGGTCACAAAAATTTACTCATACTTTTTTTTCCTAAATGTTTCATAGTTTTATTTAGTGCTTATGTTTAGGTCTGTGATTCATTTTGAGTTAATTTTTGTGAATGGTGTGAGACAGGGGTCCAGCCTCCTTCTTGAGCATGTGTATGTCTAGTTATCTCAACACCATTTATTGAAAAATAATATTCTTTATCTGTTGAATGGTAAAAATCAACTGGCCATAAATGTAAGAGTTTACTTCTAGACTACCAGTTCTAGTCCATTAATAATCTTTAGTCTATTTTTATGCCTCAATTTCTTTCTTTCTTTTTTTTTTTTTTTGGACATGTGTGATGTGGGATTCTTAGTTCTCCGAAGTGGAGATCAAACCTGCATCCCCTACATTGAAATTGCAGTCTTAACCACTGGGCCACCAGGGTAGTCCCTAGATTCCTTCTTTTTGAAATACTTTCTTCATTTGGCTTCCAGAATACCTCTCTGTCTTGTATCTCCTCCAATATTATTGACCGTTTCTTCTGGAGTCATATTTGCTACTACCTCCTTATCTTCCCACCGTTGTAGTACCTCACAATTCAATCCTGACCACTACTTTTTATTTATACTCACTTCCTAGATAATCTCTTTCAGTCTCATGATTTTCATAAGCATTCCCAGATTGATATCTGGCCCAGATATCTTCTAGGAATACCAGATTCCACATCTACTTACACCCACATTTCCGTGTGAATAGACATCTCAGATTAGACATTTTCAAAACCAAACTCCTGATCTTTCTCCGTAAACCCTGCCAAACCTACTTTCCCTATAGTCTTCCTTACCAGTAAACGGCAACTCCATTCTTACAGCTAGCTGCTCAGACCCAAATCCATAGTCATTCTTTTTTTTTTTTTTTAAACCACATTGTTTTGTTTTTTATTTGCTTGTTTGTTTTCAGCTGTGCTGGGTCTTAGTTGCGGCATGTGGGATCTAGTTCCCTGACCAAGGATTGAACCTGGGCCCCTTGCATTGGGAGCATGGAGTCTTAAACACTGCACCACCAGGGAAGTCCCCATAGAGTCAATCTTGACTTCTCTGTTTCTTTCATAAGCCATATCCAATCAGTTATTAAATTCCATCTGCTTTGCCTTTCAAACGTATTCTAAACCTTAGCACTAACATCTCAATCTCAGTCACCATTTTCTCTCGTCTAGATGATAGTGGTAGTCTTGCTGATCTCCCGGTTTCTACCCTTGTCTGTCTGCAGTCTGTTCTCCCCAGCCATAGTAATCCACATAAAACACAAGTCAGATCATATCACTTCTCTGTTCTGAACAGAATGAAAGCCAAAGTGCTTATGAGGGCACTATTTGAAATGATCCTCTAAGGCAGACTTGTTCCTTCACACCAGCCATGCTGTCAGCTCAGACTTTACACTTGCTGTGTGTTCTGACTGGAATACTTTTCTCTTTGCATTCTGAATAGCTTTTTTACTAATTTTTCTTCATATCTCTGCTTAGATGTTCTTTTAGCAATGAGGCTTCCTGACAATCATTTATAAACTTTTCATAGCATAACATCACCACTGGGGACAATATCTTTTCCCCTTACCTGGATTTTTCAGCTAAGTCCCTATCATTTGTGATCAGTTCAGTTCACTTCAGTCACTCAGTCGTGTCCGATTCTTTGCGACCCCATGGGCTGCAGCACACCAGGCCTCCCTGTCCATCACCAACTCCTGGAGTTGGTCCATCAAGTAGGTGATGCCACCCAGCCATCTCCTCCTCTGTCGTCCCCTTCTCCTTCTGTCCCCAATCCCTCCCAGCATCAGAGTCTTTTCCAATGAGTCAGCTCTTCCCATCAGGTTACAGTATACATAGTTCCAGATTCTGGAACCAGAGTACCTGTTTCAAATTTTGGCTTTGCCACTTGCTGTGACTTCAGGCAAGTTTCTTAACATCTCTGTGATCTTCATTTTAATCAATAGGAAAATGGAGATTATAACAGTATTTACTCAGAGTTGTTGTGAGAAGTAAATGAGCTTACTCAAATAAAATGCCAGATATATATTGTGTTCACTTGGTGTTCGCAGCTGTCATCATCTTCACCATCATTACTAGTTGTCTGTTCCTCCTACTAGAATAGAAGCTTCTTAAGATCACAATTCACTGCTCTAGCAGCATGAGAACAGCACCTAATGTGAAGTAGGTTCTCAGTGAATATTTAAGGAATGGAAGTCGTGGTACATATATACAATGAAATATTACTCAGCCATAAAAGGAACACAGTTGAGTCAGTTCTGGTGAGGTGGGTGAACCTATAACAGAGCCTGTTATACAGAGTAAAGTAAGTCAGAAAGAGGAAAACAAATATCTATATATTAATGCTTATATATGGACTGTAGAAAAATGGTACTGATGAACTTATTTGCAGGGCAGGAATATAGGCTCAGACACAGAGAACAGACCTGTGGCCACAGCAGGGAAAGGAGAGGGTGGCATGGATTGAGAGAGTAGCATTGACATACGTAAATTATCATGTGTAAAACAGATAGCTAATGAGAAGTTGTTGTATAATACAGGGAGCTCAACCTGGTGCTCTGAGACAACCTAGAGGGGTGGGATGAGGTAGGAGGGAGGTCCAAGAGGGAGGGAACATATGTATACTTATGGCTGATTCATGCTGATGTATGGCAGAAACCAGTACAACATTGTAAAGCAATTATCCTCCAATTAAAAACAAATTTAAAATTTTAAAAATTTTAAAAAGAAATGAATCCTCACAATAACTCTGGGCAATCACTAGTCTTATCTTCTTTTTAAAGATAAGGAAATGCAGGCTCAGGTAAGTTGAGTGCCTCAAATCTTTGACTCCAAAGTAATGGAGTTAAGATTGTTTTAACAGTGAGGAAGTGTGTGTCTCGTCCTTATCAGATGGACTATCTGGAAGAGTAAGATTATTCTTAGGGATCAGAAATTTTCCTGCAAAGCAGGTGTTATATAGACATGTATCACTTAAATTGAAAACTAAATCTGAGTGGAAAAACCCTAAGGTATTTTAAGAAGTTAGGAGGCACAAAGTGTTTGATTCCTAACAAGAAAAGATATTTTTAAGTTATTAATAAGAAAATGTTTGGCCAGGGGTTGGGACAAACTGAAGGGACTAGTACAGCAGTTCTTTGGGGTCTGGAAAATGGTACAGGCTAAGAGGCCTATCTTTTCTCTTAGGCAAGACACATGTCTTTAGAAAGGCTGTTGTTTTCTAAGTTCTGAATTTCAAGTTCCTTTTACTACATAAAAACACTGGATGTGCTAAACCCTCAGACTACAAAGGTGAAATAAAATATATATATATAATTCTTGCTCTCAAGAAATTCACAATATGTAAAGGGAGACATTTATACAGACAATTAACAATGAAACATACTGACAACAAACTGTCATAGAAGTGTGTACACAAAAGCATGGGTACCATGGACGCATAGTAGAGAAGCACCTAATTCTGTTTTTGAGAGGAAGGCAGATAAATTTTCAGAGACATTAATATTTGATCTAAGTTTTTAAGAATAAGTCTGAGTTCACCCAATCAATGCAAGAAGCTAGGTCATGACAATATATTGACTTTTCTTCTTTAGGCATCGTGGGGAACTCTGGGAAGAATAGAAGGACACAACTGAAGCAACTTTAACATGATATGTACAATATATTTAAGATAGTGGAGGAAGAGAAAAACCTTTTCAACTCGAATCACAGGGTCAGTTCGTTGCCTAGCTTTCTTTTTCAAAGGGAACAGAGTGTTCCCAGGAAGTAGGGAGTATATGTAGTAGAAGAGACAGTTCCCTCTCCCAGAAATGTTTTTTTAATCTCACCCACTTTTCTGCACTGTTTTGGAAGATTCCTATTCCTGAATCTCTTCTGTCAAGTCAGGTGACCCATTAGGTAATCAGAAATAGCTTGAAAAATTGAGAACTTACTAGTTACCATGACTCTCCCTTCTACTTGTTTGTTATGTAATGTCAGTGAATCTTTATTCAAAGGGATGGGAAAAAAAGAAAAGAGGGGCTAATGGGTCCAGATAATGGACTTTGCTTAGAGAAGGAAGCCTCTGTCAAGCAAGTGTGGCCTAGAAGGCTGTGTAGTGTCTGGCAAATAGGAAAGGAGTAATTTCTGGACTTTATTCTTCCTCTCCTGTGGTTTGCTTGGGTCCTTCTGGAAGTGTCAGTTTCTCTTGATGTATTGTTCTAAGTTTGGTAGATAATCAAACCTGGGATTGCAGCCGTGGTTTTATCATTCAGATCATAGTGACTTAAGTCATAGTGACTTGATAAGGACTTGGTGCCTCCAAATCTATGGGCACTGAGCCTCCAGGTCCTGGCCTTACTTCTAGGCCCTAACTTGGCCTAACTTAACATAGGCTCTGGGAAAACAGGCCAAGGCTTATGGGGCAAAACACGTAGCCAGCCTGTGTTAGAAAAGGGAGAGGGCTCAGCTACCCGGCCTTTGGGGTTCTCAGACTTAGCCCAGATTCAGATGAGCTCATGTAGCTCCTGAGGAAGGAACCTGCTCTGTGTTCAGTCGGTTCAGATGGCCTGTGGGAGTGGCCCTTGGTAACACAGCTGGCCTTGTGGCCCCGGTGGCCCTGACCCTGCATGCAGACCACTTTGGAAAGAGGGGAAAGGGTGGCTGAAATTCCCAGGCCGACTTGGTCCTTTGGTTTTTGTAGCCAAACCTGTTCTAAACTAAAAAGCAGGGGCAGCGTATACAGGTGAGGATTCCGGGAGCCAGGCTCTGAGCTGCCGGGTTGTTAGAGGACTTCTCCGAGCTCTCCTCCATGTCCCACGAGGTTAGCTCTACCTGGTTTAGGATGAATCTACTAACCTCTCTGCCCTTTTTTTTCCTGCTCTTTCTCTCCTTGCAGAAGGAAAGCGAGGAGCCCTTCAGGTTGTGCTCTGGCCCTTTGGGGCCCCTTTGTTGTTGGTTCTCTCCCCTCCCTCCTGAGTACAATGTGTGTATGTGTGTGTGTGCACGCATGCGTGCTTATGAGCTGTGGCTCATGCAGCCGGTGTGTTTGTCCTGACAGCAGTTTGTGTGCATGCTCCATGCCCGTGTGTGCTCCTGCAGACACCCGTGGAGCCTTGTGAGGATGTGTGTGCCTGTATGGCACACATTCAGTGTAGCATGTGTGTGCTTACCCTTGTGCTCAGTTTGACCCCCCCAGGCACTGACTGCCTTCCTTTTTTCCTGCTTTGCACAGTGTGTGTCCATTTTCTACTTGTGGCTGCCGACTGGCATATGCTGTAAACCCTCGCTGAGCCCAGCATGCATATACACTTTGTATTTGAGAGCGGGAGTTTTTGTAGGCTTTTTGTGCCTCTTGCTTGGGGCCTAAATGTGAAAGTGCTTTGTGCTTCTGAGCAGGCTTCCTGGCCTCTCTGTGAGCACAAGGGTCTGCAGACCTGTGGTGTGGTTTCCCCACACCATGAGAATGTGTGGTGTACTAAAGCTCTGTGCCTACAAGCACTGGTTCCTCAAGATGGTAAGGGTGCGCTTGCCGGTGATTTGAGCCCTGGTGAACACCGAGTCCTCCCCCAAATGGGTGTGCATGCTCTGTATCTCTGTATGCGGGATCCGTGCTCACCTATGGTTCCTCAGGTGCAAGTTGTGTCTATGAATGTACCTCCTATAGGTACTTTGTTGAGACCTGCTCTCATTCCCCTAGCCCTCCTGTGCCCTGTGTGTGCATGCTCTGCACTGTGTCTGCAGGCTTCTGCAGACCCACTGCCCCCTCTAAGCACAGGAAATGTGTATGATCTGAGCCTGTGAACCCTGGCTGCCAAAGATGTTTTGTGATTTTGTTTCCTTACGCCCAGTGGCTTCTGGCAACCACCTAATTCTAGGTAGGAAGTAAAAATCTGCTGAGTGCAGTGACTGTTTCTAAAGGGAGGATAAGTTGGTTGGTGGGATCTGGGGATTTAGGAATGGGCTGCCCCTCACAGGAACCATAGGAGACTTGATTCAACCTTCTGACTGACTTTTGGGCCTGGCCCTCCCTCTACCATTTCATCCCACTCATAGAACCAGGGTAGGAGGCAGAAGCAGCGAAGTGTGGTCACAAAGGGCCTCAGGCAGTAGGCAGATAGGCTTGATTAGAGCACAGGCAACCTGAAAAGGATCTTAAATCCAAAGTGCATCTTGAGCTTCCTGCTGGTCCAGGGTCACTCTAACCCACTTTTACATCACCGATTAGCTTGTCCTACCTCTTTTTCACTCTCTTGCCTCATTTTGTCTATAACTCCTCCCATCTTTAGCCCTCCCAAAACTTCACCCCCTGTCCAGAGCCTAACAGCGTACCTCTGCCTCCCTTGATCTGGAGCTCCTTTGCTCAGGATGGCTAGCTGGAATCCAGATCCCAGGAGTCAGGGAAGTCATTGGGGGTGGAGGAAACAAGGAGGAACAGAAAGCCCCAGACCCGCGAGTACTGTCTGTTGAGCCTAAGTAGCAGGTGCCATTGGTCCTCTGAAAGCCCTGGCAGCTTTGGAACTCTCTGTACTCTGCCTGAAGGATTTGCTTTGGGTTTTTTTTTTTTAACAAAAAGCTTTAAAAAGTATTTTCCAACAGTTCCTTGCTTGAATTATTTGGTGCTTCAGTTTTCAGCTTCTTATTGTAGAGTTCATAAAATTTGCAAGAATGGTAATCCAAGTATCTAATCTGCCCTGTATTCTTTTGTTTTATCGAGTTTATCAAATGTAGAGCATACTCAGTGTCAATAAGTTATAGCTTCAAGGACCCTAGGCCAAGTCAAATCACAAGATGAGACAGGAATCCAGAAAGACCAGGTCTGACTCTAGGGCAGCCAACAGAACTTAAGAATATAGCTGGAAGACTGGACTCTATATGAAGTTGTCCTTTGGCTTTAGTGAGGCCTGGAAGCCTACACGGGCCCTCTCTTGGCCCATGCTTACTGTTCTATACCAGTGGATATGTGAGGGGGCTCTACATTCTGGCAGCTCTCACACTCCCAGTGGACCTTAGTCCTGGGTTCTCTGTGAGCTTATATCCTCCGTGCTCACTGGGGAGAAGGGAGATGAAGTCCTACTCACTTCAGCTGCCTGCTTGTGGCCCTGGCTGGTCAGGGAACTGGCTTCCACCTCAGGCCGGCCATGTCACCACACGGTGTATGTGACCTGTGCTGCTCTGGGCTTCCTGCTTCACTGCTCACTGCCTGACCAAAGAAATATGGCACTCTCCCATCTTTCCCAGGAGCTAACTTCTCTCTCTTTCTCTCTGTAAAGATTCCAGATGGTGGTGATCCCTGTATGCCCCAGTGGCTTCCAGAAGGGTAAGTGTGGCACTTCAAGGTTTCTGTGAATCTTACAGTCTCTTATGCTGCTTTAGCTTTTCCCTTGGGAAGCAGGAGAAACAGCTTCATCAGCTGGATTCTGGAGAAGGAAGAGGTTCCACTGTCGAGACGATTGTTTCTCCGGGGCAGAGGAGAGGACGCTGCAGACTGATTCCCCAGAGACGGAAGAGAGAGCTTTGCAGAATGGTTCCCCTGAAGCAGGGGAGGGAACTTTGGGGCTCCCCATCCTTATTTCTGGAATTTCTGCTGTATCGCATCATAGTGGTGGTATGCTCTTTATGTATAAGGATGAGAAAACTAGAAAAATATCTGCATTTAGAACTGGTTTCCTTCTATTCCACTGTTGATAGTGTAATTGCTTAGCTTGCTGCTGGCCTCAGCTGTTGTGAGTCACTTACTTACTCCATTCTACTATAGTGAAGACATAAGTAGTATCCTTGACAAGCTCTGTGGGTTCTGTTTGTGTTTCTTGTCTGGGAGTTTCAGACCCATGTGATTGCACCAGAGAATCATTTTAAATTGTTCAACTGCTATGACTTACTGTTATTAAGAGAGGAAAGTGTTTAAGTGCCTGCACCATCTCTACCCTCCACATACAGCTCTCAAGACCGTTAGGCTCTTCCTTCTGTCCTTGCCCCTCAAAGTCCTGACGTTGAAGTTCTCAGTGGCTGCCTCCTCTTCCTCATCACCAGGGAAGAAAAAAGATTAGATCAGAAAGTTATCAACTATATTTCTAAATGCTTCTTTTCCTTTTAATATGTCTTTTTTATAGCAAGAGTTAGTCATGTGAATGAACCACTCTTCTTTTGTCAAAAGCTCATTTGTGTTGCCAAAAAAAGACACTTCTTGGCTTAAGGTATACATTTTATAGTTTTCAGAATTAGCCACAAATTTGTGGCATCAGTTGCTTCTTCAGCAGCCCTTCTTCAGGGCTTTAGCATTTTTCTTCAAATAATTTTAAACTTCATACATACCAACGCAACATAACCAGGCTATTTTTAAATGGAGCCATGCAGGGATTTTCTAAATGTCTCCCTGTTGTCATCTTTCCCTGCCTTCAGCTTAGTCCTTAGAAACTGTCACAAGTTTCAAACTTTCATAGGTGTGGTGGTCTCATTGAGAACAAAGCTCACTGCCCATATTCAGGAAGCTAGATGATTAGAAATCAGCATAATGGGTTGCCTGCTCCAACTCCTAGCCTTGACCTAATTTGTGGCTCCATTTTTTGCCCATATAGCTAGCAGTATGTACTTATTCTTCTGTGATATTTCTCTTTTCACACCAGCTGTGGTGTACAACCCAGCCACCCTTCTTTCCCCGCTTCATTGCTTACATGAAAACCAAATACCTGAGTTAATTTAATTAAAGCTCAGAAGGATAGTTTCTGAAAGGTCAGAGAGGTTTTTATAGTTCCTCTCATTTTATGGAAGTGACACCAAGATCCAGAGAGAGGAAGGAATTTTGGCAGAGGATACGTAGTGAATTAGTAGAAGAGTTGGGGATAAAATCCAGATTATCTCAATGTAAGAATGATGTTCTTTTTAGGAAATTCTCTGTATTTTTATTGTGTATTGTTATATGGAATAGCAGGCAAAGAACAGAAAAGTTAATAAGTATAAAAAAAGTATAAGAGTTTTAGAAATCTCAAGTTGCTCATAGGCTTCCCCAGTGGCTCAGATGGTAAAGAATCTGCCTTCAATGCAGGAGACCTGGGTTTGATCCCTGGTTGGGGAAGATCCCCTGGAGAAGGGCATGGCAACCCACACCAGTATTCTTGCCAGGAGAATCCCATGGACAGAGGAGCCTGGTGGGCTATAGTCCATGGGGTTACAAAGAGTTGGACATGACTGGGTGACTGACAATTTCACTTCACTTTCAGTTGCTCCAGCTGTAAGTTTTTTCTTGGTTTCTGTTGATGTGACCATAGGGCTAGGCCACACTCTGAGTCACTTAGCTGTTTCCTTCTTAAATGGTCTTTTTTCCCCTCTAAATGATCTTTTGGAAGTCTCTCATCTACTTCCCCTGCCTCCATTTGATTATGCAGGCTCCTGTTTCCATAGAGACTTTTTCTTCAGGAGGCTTGGATAGACAGAACTGGGGACTCTTCCTCAGGGTGGAGAAGGTCTGTTTCTACATGTTCTTGTTTGTCAGTCTTGCTCACCTAGGCAGCACCTCTTCTGTAGAGCTATTCCTGAGCTCTATTCTAGCACAGGTCTGGAAAGACTTAACTTTAGGCATGAATGTCTCTGGCCTGAGTGTAGGGAGAAGCTATCTTAAGCATCAGTTCCCACCTTTTATGGAGCACAGGGGTCTTCAAATAAACAAAGGCACCTTGGACTGGCATAGTGTGATAAAAGAGCTTTCAGTCCTTGGCTAAAACCTTAGAAGGAGACTGAGAGCAGATTCCATTGTTTGTCATCCCATGGCTTTACTTCCCTCACTTTCTGTCCTCCTTTTTCCTCTTAAAGGCCCATGGTGAGGGTCAGTTCATCCTTCTTTGGGGAGAGGATGAGCAAGGAGAATGGAACATTGAACCTGCCAGTAACTCAAGGGGAGACTAAAGGTCCTGACATATTTTCTTCTCTCCTCAGGCCAGCTGGAGGGCTCTATGGCATTGACAGCATGCCGGATCTACGCAGAAAGAAGCCACTGCCGCTTGTCAGCGACCTGGTGAGTGAGCAATCTTAGTGAGCTGTCAGGAATGGAAGTGGGGCCTTCAGCGACAGGTATTAGTCTGATGATCAGTCATTTAAAGCCTCACTGAGACTTAGTGATGGCTTCAGTAGGACCTCGTATGATCTCACTGGGGTTAGAGTGGCACCCAGGTACCCTAGAGTCTCAGAGCCAGATGTTGAGTAAGACTTGAACCCTTTTTCTTATTACCATTTTCTATTCCTGGTTTTTTCCCCCCTATTCAATCTATTTGATATTTTTTGTCTACTCTTTTTTTTATTTTTCCTCCATATTGTGCTCTTTTTTCCCTACCAGTTTCTCCCTTCTTGACTGACTGAATACAAGTATCCTTGTATTTCTCTTCATCATTTCTTTCTTTCCTTCCCTTTCCCCCTGCTATTGATATGTCTTTCCCATCTCCTCCTTTCTAGTGCACCTCTTATCCCATCAACACTTCATCCAGCTGGCTGGTTGAAGATTATGTCAACTTTTCTTGATTACCTTCTTTCATTGTCTTTCATCTCTTCTTTTTTCTCTTCTTTCTTTCTATTTTCCCTGCTTTTTCTTACCTTCTCCCTCCTTGCTCACCATTTTTTTTTTTTGCTTAACCGAGTGGATGTCAGTATCTTACTCATTTCTTGTTTCCCGTCCTCTGTCTTTTAACCTTGTCCATATTTCACTTTATGGCATGACTCTCCTTCTAGGCCTTGGGCCCTGGGCAGCTGTCTGGGTTGGATACAGTGGATAGAGGATAGAGACAGAGGGGACTGGGACATATTTCCTGCTTTGGACTTCAGGGAAGAACCTCTCAGTTGTGTCTGAAAGCTTTCATGCCCTTGTGGGGTTTTAACATCATGTTGTTCCTTTTTCTGCTGTCCTCTGCGCAGGCTATGGTGAGTGTCTCCAGAGCCCATTTCCATCCTTTATAAAAGCCCGAATCTCGACCTCCCTGGGCACGCCCCCACTATTCTTGCTGCTCAGGCTGATGTAATGAGTTCTGTCTGCCTGGTGTCCACTGCCTTAGGGAAACCGTGTGCCGCTCTGGAGGCTGCCCCTAAAGCTCGGGCTTGGCAGACTCATGGGCCTTTCTAGCAGGGCATCCTAGACCTCATGTGTAACCCCCTGCCCTGCTTGATTTCAGTGAGGCTACATTGCCCCCTTTCACTCAGTGCCCTGCTCATTTGGGCTGTTGGCCTCCACAGCTACCTGGGATTGTGTGGGCATGGGCTAGTGCCCAGGACTGGAGATTTAGTATAGCATCATTGTTCCCAGTGATGGTTCTTGAATGCGACTCTGGCAGAGTTTTGTGTCTGTCCTGTTCTTAATGACCTGTTTCATACTGTAATTCTAGACTTTTCATTTTCCTCTGCCTTTCTTTGGGGCAGATACCTAATGGGGTCAGATACCTAAAAATGTTGGAGGAAGGAGAAACTCTTAGATGACAGGTACCCTGAGAGAAGTGCTGTTCTGTTCTATCATTGTTAGAACAGTTCCCAGAGGGCCTTGAGTTTGAATCTTAACCTCAGGTACTTGTTACCCATTACCTGTGGAGAGTCCCCTGTGAATGACAGTAAAAATAGAAAGTAGTAAGTTATCATCAAATAGCTTTGGTCACTGAAACTCCCTCCCCGGTACTTTGCCCAGCCCTTGGTAGTAGCCAGGGCTGACAGCAAGTCTTCTCTCACAGTCACTGGTCCAGTCCCGGAAAGCAGGCATTACTTCTGCAATGGCTACACGCACCTCTCTCAAAGATGAAGAGCTGGTAAGTGACCCTTGGGCTTTCATGAATCCACTCGCCTATGGCCCAGTGATCATCTCTGTAGCCATACACGGAATTCAAAAGTTTTGGGTGGAGTCTGTTAATGAAACAGATATTATAGCATCAAGTTTTCCACACTGGGAGAAGCAAAGGTCCAGACCAGGGGTAAACCTAAATCTCATGTTGGAGTACGTGACCACTCATGTCAGGGATTTATGGTGAGCCTAGTACCCTCTGTTTCCCTAAAGAGCCCGAATGCTGGGGCAAGGCTCAAATCTAGCATTCAGGTCATGGATGTGCTCCTCAGATGACCAGGAGCACATGATGTTGGGGCTTCTTTCTGCTGGGCTAGAATGTGGGCCAGGCCAGGCTGAAGCATCTCCTTGGCTGCCAGAGGTCTTGATAGCCATGCACTGGGCTTAGTAGTGGTATCTCTCAGCAGAGAACTAAAGTCACTGATGGATGATGGGATATGTGTTTTTCAGAAATCACATGTGTATAAGAAAACCCTGCAGGCCTTAATCTATCCCATCTCGTGCACCACACCCCACAACTTTGAGGTGTGGTCAGCCACCACCCCCACCTACTGCTATGAGTGTGAAGGCCTGCTCTGGGGCATTGCCCGGCAGGGCATGCGCTGCAGCGAGTGTGGAGTCAAGTGCCATGAGAAGTGCCAGGACCTACTCAATGCTGACTGCCTGCAGCGTGAGTACACCTGTGGGATGACAGGTGGGGGAGGGGGCTTGTGGGCAGCAGGGCCTCTCCAACATAGTCTGGCAACAAGGAACCAGGATGGCTGAGCCATCATCCCTCCAATTTACCTGACTCTGAAGCTCTTTCCTTTTTAGAGAAAGTAGGTTCCTAAGTCAAGAGATATTGCCTTTCCCAATAACTTGTCTTGTAACAAGGTCTTGTAACACTCGCTTAAACACCTTTAGGAAAAATTCATTGAGCTTCCTATGGCACTTGGATGGAGTTAGAATCTCTTCCAGGATTCAGGTGATCCCAGAGGCTCTACTTGGGTATTGTACACACCACGATGGCTGTATTGCCCAAAAAACTAGAGTATATTTAATCAGGGACGAGAACTAATAGGAAGAGAGAGTTCTGGGGTTCTAGGCCTCAGAGAGGAGCCTCTGAAGGTCTAGATCTCCAGACTCAGGGAAGGTGGAATTTACTCCTTGCTTCTAGGTGGAGATTTTAGACATTAGTACCAAGAACAGAATCTTCAAATGGATGAGGCAGAGGTCCAGAAGGAGAATGTGTGGCTCCCAAAGCCCTTGCTAAACATGTGACTTGTGCCACCATCTGAGTGGGAAGAACAGGAGCAGGGAAAGCAGCAAGTTGTGGCACAGGAGGTGGTAGCGCTCCAAGTTCTTATCTCCTTGCTCCACTCCTGCTCGGCTTGCACTGCTATGGTTAGACCCTGGGAAGAGCAGGGGTGGGGGTGTGGGAAAGTATTCTCTCACCCCTCCAGGTCTTCAGGTGTTCCTTATTGCCACGCCACAGCAATGAAAGCTTCAGAAATTGTGGTAGGAGAAAGGAATGTCACCTTTAGACTCACAAGCACTTCATTATCCCAAGGAAAGATATGAGACCTAAAAGGGCCTCAAGGAATTGTTGACTTAAAATGTCATTCTTTGAAGAACCCTAGATTGATGCCAGTGACATGGCTGTAGTGGACATGAAGAGACAGGCTGAACATAGCAGAAGAGTTGGGTGCTGGTGATGACTTTGCCCAAATCCATCATGAGGGGGTGACAAGGACAGGTGTCAGCAGCACCTTGCTTTAATTGGGAGAACTAGCAACTGGCTACATAGGCTGCTTGCTGGAAGCCTCTAAAGAGGTGCTCTATAATAGCCAGGGTGTCTTATCTTCTCTTTAAGAGCCTTTCCGAGGTCCCCTTCCAGGGAAATATCATTGCATGGGATATGCTAAATGCAAGAGTAGATGCAGCCCAGGTCACTTTTCATTTATCTAAGTTCTATGAAGTACAGAGTGGAATTAAATGCCCTTCCCTTTTCTGTCTAGACTTTCCTAGACAGAAAATCTGCTTTCCATCCTCCCAGGGTTAAGAGGTGAATGTTGACCTTTCTTCTTTGCTCCAAATTTTGTAGTTAAGACCTGAGCCTTTGGAGACTGGAGAGAGGTTAAGAGCCAATCTGCCAATAAAGAAAGGATGAATCCTTTGCCTGAGAAGCCTGGTTGGTGAAATACACTGGAGGAAATCTCTGTTCCTCCATAATCCTTAGGACAGCAGAGATGAGCTGGCTGGGGTCATGGCTGGTAAAAATGGCCCTTGGCCTTGCCAGGATAATACGGATGGTAACAATAGTAGAGAGTGTTTATTACTCAATAAATAAAGCACTTAGCCCAGTGTCAGATGGCAGGCACTGGGCTGGATGCTTTATGCTAATAAAATGCTTACTACAAATCTTGAGAGATAAGTGCCACTTTCTTCTGATAGAAGAAATGTATTTACCCAGCAGGGAGTAGTAGAGTCAGGATTGGAACCCAAGTCTGTCAGATAACAAAGCCATAATTTTCTCACCATACCACAATGTCTTCTGAGATTTGAGACACTGGAGCCACAGGGGAGGATGTGCCCAGCTACGAGCTATGATGAATTCTGAGATCTATATCATGACTTGGCATTTGGATGAGTTTGGTGGAGTTGTGCCTATCCACAACCATTCCCTGGTAACTGGGATACCCATTTTGATATTTTGGCCTTAGACTTGGAGGGGTATCTCTCAACAAGCATGTAGATGGAAGAAAGACAAAACCAACTGCAGACTGAGCTACATTTTTTTTTCTTTTCTCATGAAAAACGCAATATGTTTCTAAATAGAGAGAATGGACTAATTAACATATTAGTTATATTGTTAACATATAACAATGATCAACTTTTTGCTATTCTTTGAGTTGCCTTTTAAACTCCACTGGCCAGGCATTAAACTCTAGCAGGCCCCACAGATACCAACTTTTCCCAGAAAAATATGTCTTCCTAAGCTTCTCTCACTGCTCAGTGACATCTCCTAAGCCCCATTCTTCAGCCTGATCCTTGATCTGGTAGGTGACCTGTTGGTTACCCTACTTTCTGTCTCTGGCCACTCTTCAGGGGCTGCAGAAAAGAGCTCTAAACATGGAGCGGAGGACCGGACCCAGAACATCATCATGGCCATGAAGGACCGCATGAAGATCCGAGAGCGGAATAAGCCAGAGATCTTTGAAGTTATCCGGGATGTCTTCAATGTGAGCAAAGTCGCCCATGTGCAACAAATGAAAACAGTGAAGCAGAGTGTGTTGGATGGCACCTCCAAATGGTCAGCCAAAATCACCATCACTGGTGAGCAGGCCAGAGTTTGAGGGGACAGGATGGCCTTGGCCATGGGGAGGAGCCTGGGGAGGAAGCATCCTGAGCATGAGGAAGCAGGGACTGTGGGGGAAAGAACACAGAATGAAGCCCTCATTATTCATTACTCCTCCTCTTCTAGACTCCAATGCCAGTGGTGCTGGGAGAGGCAAGACTGACGATTGCAATCTGAATGATAATGCAAGAATTTAGTAACAATCTGATATTACAGACTTGGTTAGCAGTTTGATGTTATAAGAGCTGGGAGGCTGGGGGAAAGGGGACAGGCAGGAGATCAGGGAGTAGTTAACCAGTGATTTATTAGCTGGGTGCATATGACTGAAGCATGCATGTATCAGAACAGGTAAGGACCTGTCTGGGCAAGTGGTCAGTTAGGGTCCAGGGAAGAGGTAGGATTCTTGGGCTAGGCTTTGAGGGAAAGGTTTAGGGCTAAGAATAGAAGTGGAGGAGTGAGGAAATCTGCTCCTGTACAAGGAGCAGATAGAGGGTGCTCCAAGATGGGAAGTATGAGTCGTACTTTGGAGGGCTCATGACTTCCAGAGTGTACTCTGAAGCCTCCTTCTGTGTGTGTCTGGCTTGCAGTGGTGTGTGCCCAGGGCCTACAAGCCAAGGACAAGACAGGATCCAGTGACCCTTATGTGACTGTGCAAGTGGGCAAAACCAAGAAGCGTACCAAGACCATTTTTGGAAACCTGAATCCTGTTTGGGAGGAGAAGTTCCATTTGTAAGTCATACTGGGAAAGTCGTCTTTCCTGGGACTGTGTATATTTTGGGAACAGCGTTAAATCCTGTTGTTCTGGACTTGGACTCTAAGAGAGATGGGGTAGAGGCAATGGAGAAGACCCATTTCTCACTTGCTTTAATTGGCTAGCATTTATTCTTTTCCTAGGTCTCCTTCTCATAGACTGTTGTATCAGGGTTATTGCACTCAAGTCTTAACTTGGGCTATTAAAGGGGCCCCTGGGCAAACCATACTGCTTTTTCTAGTGCTAGCAAGATTTTACTACAGCTGAGTGACAGAGCCAGAGACTGCCATGCAACTGTGTGCCTTGCAGCCCTGCCATCCTGTAATGCTAGACTTTTCATTTTCCTAACCCCTAGGAAGAATTAGTCTCTTCCAGGGAGTGGGGTGGGAACAGCTTGTCCTGCAAGTGGGTAGACTTGAAGATAGAAACCTTGGATTTGGACAATTTTCCATTTCCCTTAAGTGCTCTGCTTTTCTTTCTGCCTCAGCTTCCACTCCCTTCTCCTTTATTCAGTATCTCACTTTTGTACAGACTATTTCATATGACAGCAAGGGATGACTGCTGAAAAATGGCAAGCTGTAGCCTAGAACCTGGACTGGTGTCTGGTGAATCCAGATGCTTTATCCACCCCCGTTAATGCCTAGGACCAGGACTTTGAGTCTGAATCAGCCAAACAGGCAGCTTATGTAGAGACCTTCTGCTCTTGGCTACTTGGAAGGAAATTGGGAAAAGGAATTGGGGCCTATAAAAGCCATCTCCAGTCCAGAGGCGATAGTTACTGAGGGGAGCACCTTTTTGTCAAGAAGCTGACTGGTTCCTGCTTGACTATTACTTATGGTTAATTCTACACTCAATCTTGGCAAAAGGCCGAGAAGTGATACTTACAGTTAATGCTAAATGAATTGGCTCTATAGTCAGTTTTTCCCACTTTTCATTTAGTAAGCAATTTGTATTCTTCTCAGATGGTAAAGAATCTGCCTGCAGTTTGGGAGACCCAGGTTCAATCCCTGGGTTGGGAAGATCCCCTGGAAAGGGAATGGCTACCCACTCCAGTATTCTTGCCTGGAGAATTCCATGGACAGAGGAGCCTGGTGGGCTTCAGTCCATGGGGTTGCAAAGAGCCAGACATGACTGAGCAACTAATACACACTTGTATTCTGTATAAGACACTCTACATGATATTGTCATCTAAAAATGTATAAGACAATGCCTGGCTTCAAGAGGCTTATTGATGATTTGTCTGTTATTTTTCAGTAGACCAGTAGTTATCCTATAATACTTTAACAGAATGTGCAAAGACATTATGAGAACATAGGATAAGGAGCAGCAAACTCTGCCAAGTACAACTTTTAGATAAGGCAGCAGGGATCCAAAAAGCAACTGCTGGGGATGGAGAGTGTGAGGGAGGTACCTGGCAAACTACCCCTCCAAAGCAAGCACCATAGAGAAAATGACAAGTCAAGTGGCTATTAAAGAATGATTAAAAAAAAGAAGACGAAGAAGGAGAATGAGAGAAGTTCACCAAGCGCATTCCCAGATATATGGGGATGTTAGGTAGAAAACTAAAGCAAATATGACCAGATGGGCTTACCATGAACATTTAACATCTTTATGGACTTCATACAGGACTCAGGGGAGGGAACTACCAACTGCTTCCTAGGGTTCTGTGGCATCTATCAGGCTGTTTTCTGTTGGGAGAGCTACCCAGGCTAAGGAGTGGAGAGCCATTTGCTCAGATAGCCCGACTCACTGGGGACTTGAGTACCAGTGTCCTGTGACTCCTTCTCTTCCTCTGTCAGCCTCAAGTGCAGCTGGTAGAGCTTTGGGAAGGAAGTGGAAGTCATAAGAGAGAGGGTTGCTGGGCCCGTCCATAACAGAACCTGCCTGACTCTCTTACAGTGAGTGCCACAACTCTTCTGACCGCATTAAGGTACGTGTGTGGGATGAGGATGATGACATCAAGTCACGAGTAAAGCAGCGGCTAAAGCGAGAGTCTGATGATTTCCTCGGCCAAACCATCATTGAGGTTCGAACACTGAGTGGCGAAATGGACGTCTGGTACAACTTGGGTGAGGAAGCAGGACCAGAGAAAGCTTCTGGGAAGGGAGAGCCTGACTGGAGAACCTGGGGAAAACCCTGTCTACCGAGTCCACTACTCAGTCCCCAGAGCATATACATCTCCATACAGAGCTTGCTTTCCCAACAGAGAACCCACCACAGATAGAGATGGGGACAGAGGCCTGGGGGTGTCTGGGGTGCACTCTAGATGAACATTTTTTCCATCTTTCAGAGAGTGAGATCTCACCCCTAGTGCCTTTAGCCCACCGGGCACTTCTTTTCTTCCACCCAGCCAGTTCTGGAGTATTTGTGAAGTATACGGTCACTGCAGTGAGTTCGGTTTGTTTGGTGAACACTTGTGTTGGTCCCCCTTTCCTTTGGGTTAAGCCAGGATGGGAGCTGTCTGTGCTGTCTGCATTTGCATTGTGGTCAATCTCCAGTCTTCTTTCCTTCCTAGAGAAGAGGACAGACAAGTCAGCCGTCTCGGGGGCCATCCGACTGCAAATCAGCGTGGAGATCAAGGGAGAAGAGAAGGTAGCCCCATATCATGTGCAGTACACGTGTCTCCATGAGGTGAGCCAGCTCTTGGGAGACGGGGTGCCAGAACGCTAGGTTGGGAGGTGCCTTTGACAATAAGTAGGAAGGCTTGCTACTTGAAGTTCTGGAGCCCATTTTTATTTTATTCTTGGCTCACTGTGCGTGGCAGACAAGCCCAAGAAACAGTCCCAGCCTCGGTTCTCTTTTACTAACGCGAGAACAGACAACTGGGGCCATAGGAGTTACTGAGCAGTGACTCGAAGGACAGAATTTCTGTTGAACCCTATTCACACTCTCCTGGTCTTTACCAACAGGGTTTTTTCCTAATATATAGTTTAACTCTTTAATATCAATATATATTTTACTGTGTCTCCTATAGAACCTCTTCCATTACCTCACGGACATTCAGGGCAGCGGAGGAGTCCAGATCCCTGAGGCTCGAGGAGATGATGCATGGAAGGTGTACTTTGATGAGACTGCCCAGGAAATTGTGGATGAATTTGCCATGCGCTATGGCATTGAGTCCATATATCAGGCCATGACGTAAGGCTCCCCTGGGGCCCTGGGAAATGGCTACCAACTCTTGAAATAGCTAATGGAGGTACACTGATAGAGTGGACAGGTCCCTAGTCGGGTAGTAGGCAGTGATTCATTGCTATCCCTCTCTGAGCTGGGTGAGGTGGATCTGTACCCCAAGGCAGAGAGAGTAATGTATAAAGGGAGTGTGTTTATCAGTAACTCGGGGAGAGGGGAGTTGTCTGTCTACCCCAGAATTCACAGGGCATGGGTGTGTATACAAGAACAGACTTGCCCAGTCATCACAGGCCTGAGCATACAGGGTACACGTGCTATGACAGAAAGCCCCACCATGAGAACAGGTATAGGCTGTGTGTTGGAGGGGCTGCCACTAGAGCTCTGCACAGGAAACAACACTGGGTAAGCAGAAGGTAGCTAGTGCCCTGGCTGTGCTCTTGTATTTAGTTTGACTTAGTTCTTTGTATGTGTCATATGTTGTGCCACATGTTGAGAACACGAAGATGAATAAGGGGGCCTCTGTGTTTGGGGAACTTGGTGTAGCAGGAGAGCTGCTAAGCCGCTTCAGTTGTGTCCGACTCTATGCGACCCCCATAGACGGCAGCCCACCAGCCTCCTCTGTCCCTGGGATTCTCCAGGCAAGAACACTGGAGTTGGTTCCCATTTCCTTCTCCAATGCATGAAAGTGAAAAGTGAAAGTGAAGTTGCTCAGTCGTGTCTGACTCTTAGCAACCCCATGGACTGCAGCCTACCAGGCTCCTCCATCCATGGGATTCTCAAGGCAAGAATACTGGACAGACCAGTAAACAAACAATTGCATTATAATGTGATAAGTGCCATCAAGAAGTAATCACAGTGTATTATGAGAGCATCTAAATTTGAGGAGAGGCCTGTGAGGGAAGCTGTTGAAGAGCTGACACTTGAAATACAGAAAAGAGGGAAGGGCATTTCTGGTAGGATAGGTGCAGAGATGCTAAGATGCAACAGAGCATAGACTATTCAAAGAATTACAAGAAGTTTAGTCTAGATGGAGAAACATATTGAGGAATGAGGTTGGAGAATGGCCCCTCTGCCTTTCTTGCTTTCTTCCACTCCCTGGATGACTTCATTCAAGCCTATAACCTCAACTACTACTTTTGAGCTTAGGACTCCCAGATCTCTTTCTCCAGACCAGATCTTTTCCTGAGTTTCAGATCCATTTTGATTTGCTTTCTGGGTATTTCCACAGGCATTGCAAACTCAATATGATTCAAAATCCAAATCAACATTATCTCCAGCAAATCTGTCCTGTTCTTCCTGTATTTCCTATTTTAGTAAATGGAACAGTTTATTACACAGTTATCCAAACAGAAATTCAGATGTCAGCCTAAACTTTTTTTTCTTACTACCACCATCTAATCAGTCTCTGAAACCTCTAGATTCTACCTCCTAGAAATGTTTTTAATCTATCAGTATTGCTATAGCTCAGTAATAATGATAATAATAACAACAACTTCTATATACCATTTCCTTATGTGCCAGGCACTGGTCTAAGTAATTTATGAATGTTAACTCATTTCATCCCCAGGTCATTATTATTTCCATTTTGTAGGTAAAAAACAGGCATAACGAAGTTGAAATAATTTATCTAAGGTCCCTGAGTGGTGGAGCTGTGACTCAACCCTAGAATCTGGTTATTGGGTCTATGCTCTTAACCATTTCTTTGTTCCATTTGGTGCCTTGTTGCTTCTTTTCTGAGTGATTGCAATAACTCTTCAATTGGTCTTTCTGTCTTAGTCTTACCTCTCTCCAAGTTTTCTTTTCTGATTTTTACCATCAAGGTGACCTTTTTGAAAAACTAATCTGATCACAGTAAACCTCTGTTTAAAAAGTACCATACCATCTAGGATAAACTCCTTTTACTATCTGTTCTCTGTCTGCTGCTCCTCTGTCATTTCTTAGTATTTGTCTATCAAACACTTGAACAACGGCTATAAGGAAGGTTTCCCAAATGAATGACTTTCTCCATGAAGAGATTTGTTTTTGAAATACAGTTTCCCTTTGCCCGCATACTTCTCCAATGATTAATTCTTACTATCTTTTAAGACTTGTTTCAACCATCTCTTCTTTGAGAAGCCTTTTTTCTAGTCTATTCTAGCTCCCAGCCATTCTAATTTAGATGACCTTCGTGTATGTTCCCACAGAATTTTTGCATAGCATGCCTTAAGTTACTGACTTATTTTCTGACACTTGCCAGGCTATCACCTCTTTGGATTCTGGAACTTAGCGTAGGGCCTGGCACACAGTAGGTGTTCATTGAATGTATGTTTGAATAAATAAATTATGAAAATCTTTGTCTGCCAAGGTGATCATAAGCTTCATACACAAGAGTGGGATCTTTTGATTACTTGGCTTTTGCCACAAACCCTGAAGAGTCTTTGAGGCTGAAGACACTGTTTTTCAGGCATTTTGCATGTTTGTCATCCAAGTACATGTGTCCTGGTGTGCCAGCAGTGATGAGCACCTTACTGGCCAACATCAATGCCTACTATGCCCACACAACTGCCTCCACCAATGTCTCTGCATCTGATCGTTTTGCAGCCTCCAACTTTGGGGTGAGTGTCATGTTAAGACATGTTACCTGATTGTTATCAATTAACAAGCGTTTGATTTTTCAATTGGTACTGCAGAGCTGATATGCCTAAAAATTCAAATATATAGTGTCACCTAGATAGTGAACTTGTTTCCTTATGGGTATTTATTCTACCAGTAGACTCTCCTCAGCACCATGGTGGTTTGGTAGGGGCACAACGTGGGCTGAGGGAGAAGTCTCTGGGCCAAGAGCTTGGTTGAGTCACCATGTTCCTCAGCCCTGCAGGTTCACAAAGGAACCTTCTTATTATTCAGTCTCTCTCTGACAGATTCATACCACTTAAGTTCACATGGTCTGACGTCTAAGCGAGAATACCAGTACATACCTGAACTTAACCCTTTCTTAGTGTCTGGACTGTTTTCCTGATCCAGGGTATATCCTTTCCTGTTATTAAAGTATTTGAGAAGTTGAATCATTGCTTGTAATGTCACCTGATGTAAGTTCAATATAAACTGGATGGAATATTTCTGATCCACCACAAAGACTACTCTTTAGAGATAAAATTACTGATACTCCCAAATCAGTATCTCTAATCTCTGAGTGCTTTTCCTTGGTAGTAATCACTTTTTTGATGTTGATAGTCTTTCTGTAGAGGAATTAGTGTCATTGATTAAGCCAGTCAAATATCTATTCCTTTCTGTTTCTTCACAGTATCTATTTACTTAATATCTGATGCTATATAATATTATCAATATGTGAGTTCTAGGACCACTATACAAATAGCCTACAGGAACGTGATTCCGTATTTAATTATACTTTTATAAAAATAAAGTATCAAATAGTATTTGTTATTTATTTTGACATTTAAAATGTATAAACTAAGGGAAATGATGTGGAATGTGGTTCC